>NC_046983.1:13556929-13881929 GCF_009769545.1 Cyclopterus lumpus | reverse complement strand
CCCACCCCCCCCAAAATGGTAGAACACCTTGCTCTTTTTCAAACTTAAATGAAAAAAAAAAAAAAAAAAAGCTCAAGTTTTTTTGTATTTATTTTTTTTCAAATTCAAGGCACAATGTCTTTCAATATCCCAATCTGTCTGTCTCCACCCAGGTTCAGTGTGCGGACATCGCGTCACATAAGCTATTGGACTGTCTGCTCGTGCGCCGCTCCCTACAGCTTACATCTCCCTAGTCTGCACTTTAACACTGTTAAACGCGTCTGTTTTGGTTGAGAGAGCGACCACTAAGTCCAAACCAGTGATAAACAATGAAAGGAATTAACATAACGAAAAATACACATAAAGAACAGTTTCAAAAAACAAAACAAAAAAGTCTCGTCCTGTTTCTCGTATTTCAGTATTTTTAAAAATCAAGTCATATCCACCAGCTCTTTTTTGGCAAGCTAGGTTTTTTTTATTTTTTTTTATTTTTTTTTAAATAAGCACTAAGTACTGATAGATAGGATAGCATACACCGTTAACGTGTGTTTTTAAGTAGATGCGTTTGTCGTTTTTTTGTACTTTTTCACTCATAGTATGAATTCAGGTATTTTGTCAGGTACTTTTTCACTCATCTGTTTACGGTTTAAGTTAATGCAAGCAGGGACAGAGTTTGCCATGGAGTCTTGCTCTAGACTTGGGTTCGCGAGGGGCAGGGCCGTCTCTTTACGAGACCCCGTTGACCAAGGTCAGGGTCTCACTGGCCGAAGTCATGCCTTTGCTGGGGGAACCCTTGGAGGGTGTTTGCTCATCCTTAGTGGCGCTGGTCCCGTTCTCCTGTGGGGGGTAGGGGAGAGAAGGTGGGAAAAGGTGAGACTTCGATTTGTCAATAAAACTAAGGCCAAGGTGTGCATTCCTGTCTGTACCTTGGGCTCGGGACCACCGTGGTTTTCCTTCTGTGGCAGGTTCTGTCTGCTCTGGGACTCAGCACGGGAAATGTAGTCCGCAACAGTCACTGGAAACATTGAGATCGGTTAGCTAGAACAATTGCTACACAGTACATAAAGCACACCGCAGATAGAGACTCAAAAGCAATCTAACCCTGTTCCTTCTGAAGAGGAAAACATTTAATCTTGAAACCCGGTGACTCACCACTTTCAGCTGGCTGTCTGTCACGGCTGGCCGAACCTCCCTCTGGGCGGTTGCCACGATTACGACGGCGGCGGCTTCTGTTGCGGCGCTGAGGTCGCGCCTCATCATCTGACGGTCAAATGAGGACAATAAGGAGTTACAGTCTGCTTCTATCAACAAGCGTCCTGGTACTAATGGTAGAGATTTACAATGTGCATTTGTTTCAAAGCAAATTATTAAATGAGCACTGAGCTTCTCACCCAGTCCGTTCTCACTGGGGCCGGCCTGGCCGTCCGACTCCGTGGCAGCGTCCATCACGCTGGGCTCCTGGTCGTTGCGGCGGCGACGGGAGCGTCTGCGGCGGTCTCCTCCCATGCCCTCACTATTGTCTGCGTCAGCCAGCTCTCCCTCACCCTCCAGCAGGGAGTATGGGTTACTGTCTGGGTCCTTCAGCACTGGATATGCCACAGAAAAGTAGTATTGCAACCACACCACAACCAATCTCCTCTCATTTGTATTTATTTACATTAGATTTAACACAAAGACTGTCTGATTAAAAAACATATTGTGAATCTCCTGTAGCCGACATTCTTGCACAACTATCCTCCCTGAGCTCTCCTTACTTTATGGAATAGGAGGAATACACTGTGCACACACACACACACACACATAAAAAAGGCACCTGCCAGTAGCTTCTTGGAAAGACTTCCCTGACCTGTTTAACAACACCATGTTCCAGTTTCTCGTTACAATACGGTCATATCACATCTTAAGTGGACTAAAGGTGAAACGTGAGGTCCTTGATTGTTGGTGAACTGAACATTGGCTCTACCTACCTGAGCTGATGGAGTTGGAAGGCTTGGACGTGGGCCCCCCACGGCCTCGTCCTGAGATAGAGCCTCGGCCCCTGCCGCCTCGCCGGGAGCCTCTCTCGTCTCCACCAATGCCACGGGGCCGCTGCTCTCGCTCGCTAACGTCCTCCGATTCAGAAGCATTGGACAATTCAGAGTTTGTGCCTGGATCAATGTAAAAAAAAAAAACGGAAAAAAAACATTGCCACATGACTTTTCACGCGACGGACATGTCACCCACTCTATATAACCACTCAGATGACTCCTTCATTCTCACCATATCCAGAGTATTGGCTGTTCGAGGCCCTACGGCCTCTGCCGCGGCCCCCATAGGTGCGAGAGGTGTGAAGTGAGTTGGTGCTCTCATCTGTCAAGTAGCCCTTCTCCCGTTCAACACCGGGGCCCCCGGTTCGATTAGCGGGGGCACGGTACCCAACCCCGATCTGACGGAGCTGCTCGTCAATCTGGAGACGCTCGAGGCGCAGCTGCTCCACTTCCTACAGGACGGGGGCCAAATAATGGCGCAGCCATGAATTAATCAAATTAAGTAAAATAAAAAAGTTACTACATAAATCGCCATATTAAAATAGTTATCAAAGAGAGTCCCTAATTGCACCAATCACATGTCTGACGTATTGCATCTTCCCCAACATCAAATCAAGTATAAGATTCCTGAGCCATTTTGAATGCATTGTGCCAAAGGTTCTGCTGTTGCATGTAAATTATCTGACCAACAGACACGATCCGATTTAACTTCAAACAAAGGATGCTCGCTGCTGTTGAGCTGGTTGTGTTGGGACAAAAAAGGATACTTTTTATATTTAAAAAATAATAATTGAAGCTGCAAGCTTCAATTATTATTATTATTGGTCCTTGTTCCTCCTCGCACGCAACTGAGTGATGCTGGAAATTATACATGCATCAACATAATACAATTGAAGGGGATCTGATAAATTCCCTTCATCAGGAGTTCAGTAACGTATAGTGACAAGAAATACACAAATATTAACGGAAAATATCACACAAAAATGTAAACGGCTGACTTCCGGGACCATTCAGAGGATGGTCTGAAGAGACTTTCTTTTCAGTTTACATGTTTTACATATGCCTACCAAGTTTCATATATGTAGGTGAAACGTAGCGCTGGGGCTGCTTAAATTAATATTTGTAGGGGGCGCTATTGAGCCATTAAAATCATATCAGTTAACTACATCTTTGACTTTAAATGTGTGTGCCAAGTTAAGTTACATTTCGAGCATGTCATATTGGTTTATTCGGTTACGCCGAAGGATCAAAAATCGCCGATCAAACTTCACAGATGCTCCAACTCACTACCCTTCAAGAAATCCATACAATCTTCACAGTGAAGCATTATCAAGGTCTTAAGTCTATTCTGAGAGCGATCTGATTAATCTGTGAGGAGAAGGGTATAAAAGTAGAAAACATGTAACTTACTGTTGCCACTAGGTAGCGCTATGACTAGAATTCACAAGTATCATATGGATTGTGTTCAGGATCAGTATGTCATGAGAACTATGGAGCAGATTACATAATGTATGGCCGAGTTAAAACAACTTCCATTTTCATGGCAAATGGTGTTCTTTGCCTTTGCGCCCTACGCAGTTTTATATTTTTTTAAATCCTTTGATACATTTTCACTGCTAAGGTCTCAAGAGCACACTGCCCGACTTTGGAATGAATCTGGGTTTAATCTCTAGGACAAGTTCGCTATTTTACAACTCCCCAAAATGTGAAAAAAACATGAAAAAAAGGCTAAAAATGACGATATTGAGCGATTGACTGCAGCACCCTTAATGTTCAAATATTATATTATGAGTCTTTAAATATGAGGCCACACCCCTTAGAAGTTCATTGGCACATATCCTCTGAAAGCAATGAGATAAACACGCTTTTTATAAAATGTTATGGCATTGAACCAATAATGAACCACAGAAATGTTCGTAACAATCGGACCCAGCGTTTAGGAGAAAAAGAAAAAAGTTTTTTTTTTATTACAAATTTCGAAATGGCAGAAAATCTGATTAGGTGTATTTTATGGCCACCATGAACTTTTTTTGTAGAGCAGGTCCAAGTGGACGTGTACCAAATTTCAAGTCAATCGGTCATTGTGAGCAAAAAAGGCAGGTGTTCTACCTTAAGAGGGGGCTATAGAGAAATTTATTTGTACCCAAATGCAAGACCTCCAAATTATCAAATTTTTCACAAGTCCTGAAAACGTTTGGGATATGATAAAGGCCTCAAAAACGCTTTCATTGCTAGAGAAGAAAAAAAATTCCTCGAAATACAATAGGTTCCTCTACGACGAAGACACCCTAATTAAATCTAAACAGTCAATTGCAGTATTACAGGGCTTTCTACTCACAACAACATATGTCATTGCTGACCGTTGACTGATTTACTGAGCTGGGACCATTACGTTACTCCACCACTAAGTGGCAGTAACGCGTAAAGTTCTGTATGGATGGACATTGTCCCCTCACTTTTTAAACTCTTTGGAAAGAGTTCAGACTTATAACACAGAATAGCCCAATCGGTTGCTAAGAGTTGCCTTGGGAACCCTAAGAATGGGGGAAACAGCGATCATTACCAGTTTGAATGGACATTCAAACAATTGTCCAACTACTTAGTATTATTTTGCTGGGGAGCCGCTGGACAACTATTCCAGGATAAAGTTAACGGTGTTGAGTTCTTTATGTTTGCCGTCACTGAAATTAGGTGACATCTTTTTGAAAGTATTTAAAAGTCCAGCAAAGTTACATATTGCCATCTTTGTTGATTAGGGTGCTGGGCTTTGGCCTCTAATGGCAGCAGTGCAATGACAGCAGTTTCTATGTTGGTTCAGTGGTGGGGGATTTGGAGGAGCACTTCAGTGTGACAGCTGCCTCCACCAACAACAGCTGAGCCTCATGAGAGGCGTGAAGGAAGTGAAGCAGGGCAAGGGGGCCTGGTGTTATTTTTGGAAGCTGAGGGTCCAGATAGCTGGTAATCTAAACTCATGTGCACCCATCACCCCATCCCAGAGAGAGGGGCTATTTATAAAAGCACATGAAGTAAGGACAAAACGAGGTGCTCTCAGCAGCTTTCCTCATGTAGTGTTGGGGGAGGGGGGACAGGCAGGTGAGTGACCAATATGAAATTGCCCTCCACATACACCCACAGGACACTGTTCTCACCCCACACATGTCACATAGGCTTCTAAAAAAAAAACTGTTTCCTCAACTAAGTGTCCAGATATTCTGAGCAAAAGTCTGCAATGTACAGAAGACAAGTGCTATAAACATGCAGTTCTTTTTCTATTGACGGAGAGAAAAAGGCTAGTGCTGACATCTACTGATGACCGCGGAGGATTTACCAACCTGGAGGTAGGACACATGGTACTCCAACAGAGCCTGAGCATTGCTGATGTTCTCTTTAGTTCCCACAAACACGAAGGGAACCAGGCCCTGATGAAAACACAGAGGGGGAGATAAGAAGTTGAGTTTCTAATTTAAAAAACAGATACTCACTTTAAATGCTGAAGCCCATTATTGGGAAAAAAAATCAAGTAAAATCACAGTTAGAAATAACATTTAACGTGGTGAATTAAAAACACATTTTTGGAATGATTAGTATACTTAAATATCACCGGAAGCACACACACACACACAACAGAAACATAACAGACAGCCGAGTACCCACACACAGTTACCATAACCGACATGTGCTTTGCAGTGGGCTGTGGTTATTAAAAGCAATGAAAACATAAGTGCTAGTGACAAAACAAAAAGAGACAAAGCAGCAGACAGCACATGGGACTTTTACAGTTAATAGGCTTTGCTCTTGAGAGAGCGAGGGGGGTAATAGGGGACTTAGGCCAGTCGCATGGCCCATTCACCTCTTTGCTGTTGGCCGTGTCGTCTCTGCTTGCCCCCTGCCGAACTCCCTCCTCCCGGGGAAGCTTTTTGTCGTTGTCTCCCTCAATCCGCACACGGACCACGCCCGACTTGTCTACAATCTCCTGAATGACTTTGCCACTCTTGCCGATGACTTTGCCTAAGAGCGTACACGCACGTGAGAGAGGTGTAGTGATATGGAGTGTGTCAAGTGGGACAAAATGAGCTCCCTTCAGGAATGCAGCTTACTCACCTACAAGGTTCCTGGGTACCTGAAAGAAGTCTTCTTTGAATTCTAGAAACTCTCTAGCCTGCTTTACTGCCTCTGGGGTCTGTAACACAACCATTAGACCACATTTCACTACCATTTATTTAATTTTTTATATACCGTATTTTCCGCACTATAGGGCACACTAGATTATAAGGCGCACTGTCAATGAATGGTCTATTTTCGATCTTTTTTCATATATAAAGCGCACCCGACTATAAGGCGCATTAAGCAAAACAAAACAGTCAGTCAAACTTTATTAAACGTGTTCACAATAACCCTCAACATTGTTCAAACGTTAATGAGCGTATTCACAATAACTCCCAACCTTGTTCAGTTGTAACACGTAAAAAAAAACCAGTCTGATACCGCTAAATCAAACGTTAGCGTAACTGTGTGGTCTTCTTTACTTGGCGCAGGTCATCTTCTTGGTTCCTCCACTTCCGTACCATTGATTCATTAATGTTGAATTCTCTCGCAGCTGCTCTATTCCCATGTTCAACTGCGTGAGCCTTGAGTTTGAAGTCCGCGTAGTAAGCGTGTCTCTTGACAGGTGCCATTGTGGGGTCCTTATACACACTGTAATATTATGGCGAAGCACATTATGTATTACTCCGCGACGCTCCTGACTACGATAGCCGTAAAGAGGCGTTCACACCAAACGCGTTGCGAATTTTCTGGATCCCATGTAAAGTCAACAGACGCGTTTGGTTGAAATTCACCGGACGTTGCGATAGACGCGTTTCGTGCGTTGTGAAATTTCGCCAGAGTTGAAATATTTCAACTTCCAACGTGAGTTTCGCAACTCGCCAGCCGATCAGCGTTGAGATGCTCCGCCCGTTGGGCTGCTGCTGCTCTGCTAGCAGCCAATCAGTGTTGAGATGCTCCGCCCGTTAGGCTGCTGCTGCTCTGGTAGTGCTGGAAGCGGAAGTTATCGAGGCGGAGTCGGTGAAACTCCCCGAGCTGTGTGAGCCTACGGGTGATGTTATGAACCCAGACACGAGGGCGTTAGATGTTCCGACGCTTATGGGATTTCAACAACAAGTATAAAGCAGAACTAGTGGTTATTTCGACCGTGGTGGATGGAGGAAATTATAACTTTTTACCGAGACAAGCCACGGAGATAAGCCACGCCCCTTTTCGCAACTGGTTGCGAGACACAAATGAACACAACTTGACTGGCGAATAAACTGACGGGAGTTATAAAGCCGTTTGGTGTGAACGCACCATAATACTGCAAGCGGTGCGGCTTTGTAGTTTACCAAAGTCGTACTAAAACATTTTGACAGACCACACAAAATCGCTTCGAGGTCAGTAAGCACAACCAGAATTAATTCATATATAAGGCGCACTCTCGTTTTTTGAGAAAATTAAAGGCTTTTAAGTGCGCCTTATAGTGTGGAAAATACGATATATATATATATATATATATATATATATATATATCTCTCTCTCCAAACATTGGGACTCGAACCAACAAATGACACATAAGCTCATCAAGCGGCATACCTCTCCATAGATCCTAAATGTGCAGCTTTCCTCCTCCAACTCGATCGCTGTGACACCGGCCACCTTTCTTGCCTGCTGGATGTTGGCACCATGTGAGCCGATGGCTAGGCCCATCAGGTCCTCCCTGACCTTCACCTCCTCCTGGTATGCTGATGCCAACTGCTTACTTGTCTGGGAGGGGAAACACATTTGTGGTTTGTGTGAAAACTCCTAGGTTTTAAATGAAAAAACATCCACACTTACAGGCTAAATGATGTATGTTCGACAGGATGTGCACATCAAATTTTAAATTAGGTTTACCTCCAAATGTTTGGTGGCTTCTTCGTTGCGGGACATAAGCATAAGCTTGGTACGGATGCTGCGGAAATGCATGTCGCTCAGAAGAGACGCACGCTTTACTGTGGTTTCATTTGTAGACTGAAGATGACAAAGAATGTAAATAAAGTTACAATTCAACAATTGTTTAGTTAGCGTTTGTGAATATTAGAGGAGTCTTACAGAAACACAAGTTACAGAAGTTGTCAAATATGTGCTCTCAGAATTTTATCATTGTATTACTTTTGTCTAGAAAATAGGAAAGGCCGGAAGAGTTGAGCCGATGTGCAACAAGGCCGTTCACTTGTTCATGAGGTCTGAAGTGTGTATTCCGACTACTAACCAGCACAATGAGTTTGTGTGTTTGGGTACTGTAGAAGATGCAGTTGGCTCCGATTGCTTTCCGGAACTCTTTGTGAATGTTGTCATTTTCACAGCTGTCGATAAGAAAACAATCCGCAGGAGAGTCAGCCTCGTTATCGAGCTTGGTGCAACGCTCACGTTAATTCAAATGAATCTATCTTCAGGGTGTAAACTTGACACTCACATGTCCCTCAGGTCTTCTGGGACAGGGATGGGGACTTTGTGGAAGGAGCTTCGAGAGGAAGGGCTGTTGGGGTTGAGGGGCCTGATGCGCTCCGCTGTGACAATCTCGTTGTATGTGGCGTCGCACGCCGCGTATTCTATCACATAGAACTGAAAACGGCAAACAAAAAGATACAGATTTTTAATAATGGAGCCAGAAATGTCAAGACACACAAATGTTGGACAGCCCAGATAACCAATGAGTTAAAAATTAAATGAAAACACATGCCAAGATACATTGAGCAGCACTGCTGAATTCAATCCATATAAAAACTCTGACTCAGCTGTCAACATAAAAAAAGATTCATCCGCTCCCGAATTAAAAATTAATGGATGTCTGCTCTCGAATTAAGAAACGATATTTCACATTAAAAAAAATACAGCCATTCATCTATTAAATGAAGCTACACAACACTCTTCAGTTTTTGAGTAAACACAAGATGAAACACAGTGTACCAGAGTGAGATGGAGAAGAAACTGAAATGCAGAGAAAGAAAAGAGGGGGAACCCAGAGAGGCAGTGAGATGAACACTGCACACTCATGCTCAAAAAGGACAGAATTAAAGCCATCAGTCAATGCTAGACATTCCTGCAGGCTCATATCAGACTGCTCCAAATAACAGCCCTACACCAGCAGCAACTCCCCATGGCACAGTAGTGCTACAATGCGGTCCTCAGCCATATCCCACTGACCCACTATTCAACCTGCAGCTCGTGCTGGTGGTGACTAAGAGCCAGTTCCAGTTCTCGTTTATTAGAAACATGAAAATAAAATACGTCAACACTGTCTGTGTGACCGAGCCGGTCGCATAACCATTTTGTCACAAGAAGAAAAGAAAAAAAAAAAAGCACAGGGTGTATGGGAAACGTAAATTGAAGACCATAATGTCAGACCACATCAGGGCATACTGGCTCTTTGAGCTCATTACCCTGCAGTTACTACAGGCCTGTATTCACTCTCAAGACAGCAGTACTCAGAGCTCAATATAAAGTTGCTGGCAATACAACAAAACACTGATGGTAAAGAGAAAGATAATAGATACATATTAAATATTGAGATACAGAGAACGCTTGCCCAGTTGGATCTCACTGACGATATTAATATTAGTCAATTTTAACTAAATAGCTACAGGAATTTTTAACCAACGGGAACAAAAAATTCCTTCAGTGCATTGGTGTTTCCACCGTATTCAAGGCACTGAAACTGCACTGCAATGTGCTGTTGTGTAACCATAGAGCGTTGTTTAAATGAATGTAGGTGGAAAGGGGATTAAAAAAATAAAAAAACAAAAAAAAACACCATTAAGACGAATCACTTGTCTTTGAAGTAGAGTTCAATTCTCCTCGTCCCCTTTTACAAATCTATTCTTACCTCTCCCTTCATCATACGGACTCGGGCCAGCCACCAGCCACATGGCTCCTGTTCGTTGGCCCTCGAGTAAACCTGTGAGAAGATACATAGTGAATTAAAGCTGCAAGCAGCGATGTGCGGGTCCTCGTTCCTCCTCTCACGTCGTCGGGGGTACTGGCTGGATGCCGGCTCAAGCGGCCCGGGAATGTCTGCTACCGTCAGAGTAAGCGTCTATGAGTTAGCCGTTTTTCCCTGCATGGAGCGATGCTGGAAATTATACTCCACCACTTGCTGTATCTACTGTATTGCCCGAGACAACATGCATCAACATAATACATTTAAAGGGGATCTGATAATTTCCCTTCATCGGGAGTTCAGTAACATATAGTGGCAAGAAATACACAAGAATTAATGGTTAAATCACACAAACTGACTTCCGGTACCGTTTCGAGCATGGTCCCAAGAGACTTTCTTTTCAGTTTACATGTTTTACATATGCCTACCAAGTTTCATAAATGCAGGTGAAATGTAGTGCTGGGGCTGCTTAAATTAATATTTGTAGGGGCCATATTGCCATTCTGAAGCATTACAATAATATCAGGTAACTACATCTTTGGCTTTAAATGTGTGTTTTAAATTAAGTTAAGTTTCGAGCATGTTACATTGGTTTATTTGGTCATGGCGAAGGATCAAACTTCGCTGATGCTCCAACTCACCGCCCTTTAACAAATCCATACAATCTTCACAGTGAAGCATTATCAAGGTCTTAAGTCTATTCTGACATGTTTTGAGAGGGATCTGATTAATCTGTGAGAAGGGTATAAAAAGTAGAAAACATGTAACTTACTGTTGCCACTAGATGGCGCCATGACTAGAATGCAAAATCATCGTATGGATGTCTTCAGGGTTAGTATGTCATGGCATATGAGAAATATGGAGCAGACTAGATAATGTATGGCCGAGTTAAAACAACTTAAATTTTCATGGCGAATGGCGTTTCTTTGAAATAGAACCCTACGCACAGTTTTATATTTTCAAAATCCTTTGATAACTTTTCATTGCTAAGGTCTCTAGATCACACTGCCCGATTTTGGAATGAATCAGGTTTAATCTCTAGGTGGAGTTCGCTGTTTTACAACGCAAAAAACAAGAAAAGGCTAAAAATAGCGATATTGAGCGATTGACTGCAGCACCCCCTAATGTTCAAATATTATGAAAAGATTAGGGAACGCTAAGGGATGCAATGTGGACATATGCTAGCAATTTGGTGAGGATAGGCCAAGTCATTTTGAAGTTATGCGTCTTTAAATATGAGGCCACACCCCTTAGAAGTTCATTGGCCCATATCTTCTGAACGCAATGAGATATCAACAAGCTTTTATTAACTTTTGATGACATTGAAACAATAATGAACCACAGAAATGTTCGTAAAGATCGGACCCAGCGTTTAGGACAAAATGGAAAGAAATTGTTTTTTTTACAAAATTCAAAATGGCGGAAAATCTAAGTAGGCGCATTTTATGGCCACCTTTGACTTTTTTGTAGGGCAGGTCCAAGAGTGTGTACCAGATTTCAAGTCAAACGGTCATTGTTAGCAAAAAGCGTGGGCTTTTTGCTAGAAGGGGGCGCTATAGGGAAATTCTTTTGTACCCAAATGAGAGATTCCCAAAATTGTGTTTTTCGCCAGTCCTGATATGCATGTGAAATTTAAGAACGTTTGGGATATGATAAAGGCCCGAAAAGGGCAACATTCCTTAGAGAAAAGAATAAGAATTCCACGAAAAACAATAGGTTCTTCTACGACAAAGTCGTCACGAGGACCCTAATTAGACAACAAACTATTCCACCCAGTAACTGTACTTCAAAACTGTTTTTAGTGGGAAGCATGATGTGATGACAGTGAATTGGCCTTGGCTGCAGAAGCAGAAAGGATACATACATATTGTACAACCAAGGACTATTGTAGCAAAGACCCAAGTGAACAACTTTGTCAGGAAAAGTCAATCCGAGCAAATAATGATCCTTCTGGTGAGGTGCAAAGACACTGAGGCCTTGAGTCATGGGGTTAGTGAACTCAGGTGGATGAAAGACAATCCTTACCTCCACCTCCTCTCCTTCACCAATCTCCTTCTGGTATTCGGCTGGAGGAGGCAACCGCACGTCGCTGAAGGGCAGCTGTCTCTCTGGCTGCCAGCTACACGAAAACGACAAAACGTCAGCTTATCAACAAGCACTGGAAACAAAACGTAATACTGTTACGTTGTTCATGCGGTCTAGATCCAGCTCTTTCTACCCTCATGTCACATTAGGATTGTAATTACATAGGTGCATTACCCACTCTGCTGTGCAGAACATGAACAGACATAATGAAAATAAGAATTTTAGTGGGTTATTAAAAACGGTGCCTGGACAGCCAGTGACTATGTTCATTGTATCATGCACTTTACAATACATAACTTGAAAATAGCTTAAAAAGAGTGTACACTTGTTCAACCAATGACCGGCCCAATCAGTATTGATATATAATTTTGTTTTAAATAAATGTCATTAATAGCCTTATTTGTATTCATTATATTCAAAATGCTATTCCAACTACGCCATGTGCTCAGAGAAAGTAAAAGGAGAAAGGGGAGCAGGAAATCATCCAAAAAAAACGACACAGGCCACCATACTGCCACCCCTCCCACCCCGCATACCGTGGGTCACTATTTTTAGGGGCAGCCTGCTCTACAAGCTGAGATAAAGAGGGACCAGGGGGATGGGTAGTGGAAAGGGACAGTGGGTGGGACTATGAGTACATGCCATCAGACTGGCAAGGACAGGAGGGATCAGAGCAGGAGGTTAAAAAAAAGAAAAAGTTAGACATATATGGACAGCTGCATGCCAAGCACAGGTGCTGACGAGGACAATTTTGAATGCGTGGCTGAAGCTCAGAGCAGCCATCGTAACTCATTTTCACCCATGTACGACTTATTGATCATAAAGCAGATGTACAGAAAGAGGAAACTTACTTGTTTTCAAAAACAATTGTGAGCGAGTCTTCGTGGACATCTTTGATGTAACCCTAAGAGAAAAGCAGAAGGGCAGAATTTTATTCCCGGTAACGCTCGAGACAGACAGTGATTAGGGGTGGGGCTGCGAGAGTTTGATTTTGCATTTAAAACAACCTAAGACAGCTGACATGTAAGCCATTCCAGACCAACACTGTTGCTTAAAAAGGAGGCTTTTTTGGAAGCAAAGACATTTTGTCACAAGCAATTCTCTGGCTGTGAATTCAGTGCTGGATAAAGTGACGATGAACACCTCTCCTGGAAATTGTTGTTTTACACCCTTTAAGAAGTCGATTCTTTACCACAACTCTGATCATCAATCACCACCTACTGCAGTCTTAAAAATGGTCCCAAGCAATGGTCAAAACATGGCTCTGTATCTACATAAACAGTTCTCGAGAAGAAGCCAGCAACGACAACAGGTCGGACTGAAAAAGGGATCACCCTCCAATTTCACATGTCACATTAGGAGACAGCTAGATGTGCATATTAATGTCAGGTTGAGTATTGCTTCCACCAGGTCAAAGGGCAGGCAAGCCCTCTATCTAACGTGACATGACTGGTGGAAAGGTGGGGGCAGAGAAGGGGTCCCGGGCAGCTTCGTACTTCGTAATGAGGTCCTCTCATCCTCAGGCCAGCAGCCACATGCAGGTCCACGTGGTGAGCAAGACATTTCAGAGTAGAGGAGGCAGGTTTGCAACCTTCTCTTTCAAAAAAAAAAAAAGCCACTGTGTTTAGATAAACACATTTGATTTTCCTGCTTAGAATAAAATGTAAATAAATATGCTTTATTGATGTAAGATACCCAGCCAGAAAAAAATATATACATTTGAATGAAATACAAAACTCTTTATTTAAGCTTTTATCAGCTGTCCTATCACAATATACAGACTATAGGCTGTAGACAAAGCCCCAGTTTGCTTACAGGTGCTGTACTGCCCGGTTCATAAATATGATCATGTTCCATAGTTAAAAAGAAAAAAACTGACTCACACTATGATGAATGAAGTGGATTCATAAAGCAAACATAATTTTACAACCCATGTGTCGGTCAGAACAGGTAAATAGCAACAAAGATTTCCGCTCTCTCCCATCAAAAACAACATTTTATTTACAGGAATATGACATTTAAAATGTCACATGTCTCATTTGACATCCACAAAATGAGATTTGTGAGATAATGGAGGTAATAGAGGGGAGTGGGAGAGTTCATTCATGCCAGAGACAAACTGTCAGCCTGTAAAACAGAACGACAGGTGAAGCACCATGGAGGGGAGTAAATATAGGCTCATCTCTAAATCGCCATGTGGTCGCTCATCTATCTGAACACCGAAAAAAAACAGAGAGCACATGGAGAAATAATGGCATTACTAAAACTAAGCATTACAATAAGATATGCCACAAAAGGTTGTGGCTACAAAGCATGGGAAGGAATAATGGGGTTTACATATTCGATAAAATACTACAATGTTCATCAAGACCCAAATCCGTATGATTTGACTAACAAAAACGTTGATGCTTGGAGATGACTAAATATTATGAGCCTATAGAACTAAACTTGTAGTTACCGATTTGCCATCTTAATGTGACGTTTGAAAACAAGCTGTGACACAGCAGCAATAAAGGCTCCCAAGTAATGTGTCTAGATATAAAACTACACTTGAATTACGCAGAATTTAAACAAACTGTCCACTTCTTCTTTGGCAGAGCAATACACACAAGCGGCCCCCTCCCCCAAGATTCAGTTGTGTAGCTGGAACGTGGGTTAAGGTACCAAACAGATACGAGGTAGCCTTTGTGAGTAGCCTTGTAATAGCATCTCCTCATACTTGGAAGCAGGGACTGCACAACAGCTGTCTGCTCAGCGGCTCACTTAATTTGTAAATGCTTGAATACCACATTTACATGCTGTGAAATACGCTGCATGCCATGTCAAAACGACATCAATCTGTTGTGACTTCTATGCATATTGACATTGGTAAAAAACAACCAAAAAACAACCAAATATAGGCCATACATGGTGATGTCAAGTGCAGTAGCTTCACAGCTAACGTTAGCTGGAGCTAGCTACCCACCCCACAATAGCCAACCTTAATGGGAACGCAAATCCATCCTTGTTAGACAAAACCGGACCGAAGCTAATATCAGTTCAATAGTTTTATGCTAAGCAAGGCCTGTCTCGGAAAGATAAAAATCTTACAGCTCTTCCCGAAACTAAACTTTTAACTGGGACAACTATAAACTACGACTGTGACCAGGTTACCTTGTAGAAGGCCCCATTCGAGCCGCGAACTTCCACGGCCAGCCCGTCCATACTCGTCGGTAGTTCCCCACAGCTGAGCTTGTCTGTCGCCGTGAGGACTCCCGGCGAGTCCGGTAACGTTACCACCCCCAGCTTCTCCGCCCTTCGCCGCTCTCCGGCGCTTGTGGATTTCCAGTGTTTCGGGTGGAGGGAGAGGGGCAGAGGTGAAGGGTTGGGGAGATGGGTGTAATGGTGGCAACTAACGCAACACAGACGCCGTCTCCAGCAGCGGCTAGTTGAGAGGCTGCGTTGTCCGTTTTTGTCTTAAAGTGGAATTTGGTGCTCGCGAGCCGAAAGGCACCGCCACGAGCAGTGGTGAAGTCTCGACGTGCGCGAGGAGGAAAAGCAAGCTAATGATGCTACGGCAAGAGGGTGCTAGCTGATGGATAATTAGCTGGGAGGCTAGCTATCAACACCTTGATCCCGTCAGTTTTCACGGATGCTAGCTGGCTAGCATTGGATAGCCCGGTTGCGTTTGTTGGTTGTGCGTGTGGCGCAGTCGTTACGTTGGATAATTTCACAGAAGTCGTCAGCGGGGGGGGGGGTCGTTTCTTCAGCCTGCAGTGCAATTTTCATTGGCGTTTCTTTCCCAAACAGCTTTTGAGATGCACAGCCGCCCGCCGACTCCGACTCCAACTACCCGTTCCCACAAACACACGCCGATAGAGTGAATCACAGTGGGACTGAATGACCTCAAACACCCCACCCCTCCATGACAAAAACCCGCCCATCAGAGATCCCGACACCGTGATTGGTTAAAGGCCATCGCAATCAACACTAGCTTTCATTAATTGGTTTAGAAAATAAGGGCTGGTTCCATAAACGTGACCTATACAATCTAGAGAGTTGCATCCTAACACCATCCATTGGTTTAGCTCTGTGTCAATTAGAATTGTATTCAAATTGACTGGCTCACATGCCTAATTTTGCCCACTCATTGATGAGTGAGGACCACCAGCCATTGTGTAAACAGCATTACAGCGAGGTTACTACACATTTAATGAACCAAGCATATCACACCATATGATCAAAATGTTCAGACTGGGAAAAGGGAAAAACCGCACTAAGTTATGTTTTTTATGCTTAGATATGTTTATATTTACACCTACTGTATGTTTTCATAGTGTACATAACAGTCCTGTCTATTCTGTGTCTGTATCTGTCCAGCTCTGTTGCCCCTGTACTTTGTTGTTATTTGAAATGTGTGTGTGAGTACATTGAGAGAGATAACAAAAATTAAAATAAATAGTAAAATTCCTTATGTTCACGACCCAAAGGTAATAAAGCAAAGTATGAAACTGTGTGGGCAAAGTTAGATAAGTGAGGGTTCCTAATAACAAGGAATGCAACAACAAGAACACCAGACCTGGGCAAGGAGCGTTGTGAGGAAACAGCGGAGAGAAGCACATAGAGGAGGCCAGAGGCCATGGGGGAAAGCCACACTGTACAGGAATACTGTAAACTAATTTTCGAGACATGTGTTTTGTATTAATGGTGTTTTTTTAAATCCCTTTTCCACCTATGTATGTTTCCAATAATTTAAACAATGCACTGTGATCACACAACCACACATTACAAAGAACAACATAGAAAAAAGTAGGAAAGTAATTGTCTTTGTACGCAGCAGCCAGAAACCAAAGAAATGGCAACGCGTATCATGGAATTTCTTCTACTCAATTTTCAAGTGCTAATAATAATAATAAGTCATTATAAGATTATTTTGATTGTGAACAGCAGTTATCCCCCTACCCTAATAATATCTTGGTTAGCTCCAGACTCTTGACTTTGATTTCATTTATTCCTTGAACAGCATGGGCAGACAAAAGTGAAATAAATCTTCCTCAGCAAAAAATTCAAAAAAAGGAATCAATCTTCAATGACCTGTATCAAAGGAAAACACAAGTAAACTTCTGCTTGCAATATTGCCTCTGCCTGGGAGTTCAACAAGTTCCCTCAAAGCAAGTCATTCTACATGCCAACAGGACAGCAACAATTGGCCAGGCTGTTGGAAGCTGATGGCCAGAGCCAAGGGCAAGAACATATTAGATATACAATTATATGTGAAGACATGGAGAATAATGAGCAGCGTAAAAACATGATGACAGACACCAAAATACAGAAGGGTTTGATTCAGGGAACATGTTTCTTTTCCCAGAGTCCATTTATCATGAATTCAAGCCCTCATTGAAGTCCCTAAACGTATACGTCATTAGGAAAAGCCTTTTTTGTACATTCTTCAGTTTTATTTTGGAACAGTAATATCAGGACTCAGAAATATGAAAATCCATGTTGTGCATGAGACATGGTTGAGATGACGCCCTCCCTGGTGGAGAAGGAGCTATATCTTTAGTCCATCTAGTAGAAGGATTTGGAACACTCACCAAACTGAATGAAAGTTTCAAATACAGATCCAAACTGAACAATGCTAAAGGGAATTATCTTGACCTTTGAACTGTGGTGACACAAACGGAGGTAATGCTTAACAGATCATGTTGAGTTTTGGTACATTTTGGGAAACACTTTTTTAAAATGGGATTTTAATCCAGACAATTTACATCTTTTATTATTATTCATTACAACGAAGATCATACTGTTGTCAAGCGGTACTTTCCCTTAAAAATCATTGAACTATAATGTTCGCTTTCGCAGTGCGCGCGCCCGCGAGTGGCCCGCAGGGATGCAGACGGAACCACATGGCTCATTTAACCAATAGAAACCCGTCCTTCAAGCGCGCGCAACTTGATTCAGGAAGTACGCATTTCGTGCTGAAACGTCTTCAGAAATTAAATAAATAAAACCCGATAAGTTGCTAAATAAGGAACGCAGATCAGCTGAGAGATGTCCGCTG
Organism: Cyclopterus lumpus; assembly: GCF_009769545.1. Taxonomy (NCBI): domain Eukaryota; kingdom Metazoa; phylum Chordata; class Actinopteri; order Perciformes; family Cyclopteridae; genus Cyclopterus; species Cyclopterus lumpus. The sequence goes on along the minus strand of NC_046983.1, from coordinate 13,863,847 downwards.
GTCCCGATTCCACACACGTGTCCTCTCTCGGGAAGGGGGACGGCTTGCATCAACAAGGTAAGGAAACAAGTTCAGCCACTAACTTCATTTAACTCTGAGGAAGTGGACTTTGTGGCTTGAAACCGAATTCATTACAAGATCAGAGAGGAATTAACGTCGCACTTCCTTTCCTTATTGCTTATGAGTATGTTTTTCTAAACTTTTTAAATGTTAATAGTAGTCTTAATTGAAGTTCGAGTGCTGTGCGTTTCTGTTGTGAATTTCATGGATTTGGTTTGGCCATTGATAACATGTCTACTGTATTTACCCCCCCCCCCCAACCAGTTATCGCCTCCTTCCCCCTGTGTGACGTAACAGAGGCTGATCTGACCCAGAACCCACAATTCTGTAAACTCCTAGCTACCCTGTCACAACACGTGGACCCAACTGGACTCACGTTCCCACTGAAAAAAGAGCTGGAAAAGGTACAAAAGAAACCTCCAACAATGTTGCCTTCCACGTCTACTGATGTACAAATTCCATGCTTTGCACAATATATGTATTACATGATGTAATTCAAACTAAACTGAAGTTAGACCTACCTTCATGTTGGCCATTTCGTGTGTGTGCGTGTGCGTGTGTGTTCCAGACTGAGCAGAAGCTGCAGAGCCAGAGGCGACACTGGCTGCACTCCGAGAGCCTCCACAAAGGGCTGCAGGAGATGATCCAGGACCACTGTATCCAGAAGCAGCATGCCACTGTGCCCCCCGACCAGAGCATGGTACATGTCGTGTACTCCTTTGCACAGTTGGCTGTCAGTGAATCGTGGACAACATATTTCTGGTCATTAAAGCTGTGCTAGGCAACTCGCTTTGCACACTGCGTCACCAAAATTGCAGCTAAGGGTCACGGCTCGAAACATTTACACCTCAGTATCCAGAGATCTACCATGTTGTGTGTGTGTGTGTGTGTAGTTCTATGAGACAATGGAGAAGTGTCTGCTGGTGGCGCAGTGTGTCAGACAGCTGGATCCCAGTAGCGCTGCCAACCAGGACCAGCCCTCAGTTCTGGGTCTGAACCCCCAACAGATTCTGGAGCTCATGCCATCGGAGAAGGCGAGTCAGAAAAATACTGAAATATTCATCTACGTACTTGAGGGTCATCAACTTCAGCAGAGAGATGCTTCAGGAACGAATATAGCTTGTTTAACAGCATTTATGTATTTATTATCACCAGAATGTTCAAAGAATGAAGCATGGTCTTCTCAGAGAGCTGGAGAAACATCTGAAGAAGAAGTGCCTGAGCCTCCTCGCTTACTATCAACCTGAATGGGGTACAGTATTCACTCACTAAATATACTACTACTCATATTCTCACTCTCTCACCGCATGTGCCTGTTGCATCGCATCACGTCACTGTTCTGCGTTGACTTTCTAGAGAGTGAGAGTGAGGGCCTGAAGAACAGCAAGTTGTCTCATCTGTCGGCCCAGCTGGACATAGGGAAGAGGAGAGCAGAGAGTCTGAAGGACACCTGCCGGGAAAACTCTGTTCTCCTGCAGAGACAGACTCAACTTTACCTCTCCGTGAGTGCGCTCTAAAGATTGCGTAGTTCACTGACACAAGCTCATGCTGTGTGTGTCTGTGTGTGTGTGTGTGTGTGTGTGTGTGTGTGTGTGTGGTGTGTGTATGTGTGTATATATGTATATGGTGTGGTGTGTGTATATATATATATATACTATATATATATATATATATATATATATATATATATATATATATATTATATATATATATTTATTTATTTATTTTCTTCTTGACTTGTGACCAGGAACTGATTAAGTGCATTCAGCTCCTCCAGTCTCTCATCTTGGACCACAAGTTGAGGATCCAGACTGATCTGGACAGGAAGAAGTTGGACTACTTTGAGGGAAAATGTGACTTGGTCCTGCAGAAGATCAAGTAAGGAGTTTCCAACTCTTTGCCTGCTTCTATACATTTTGGATATTGCGTTGTACTTACTGGTGCCTTTATCTGGAAAGACAATACTTAATAAACTCCAATTATTAAGTCGTCGGTATTCCATGCATTTTTTGTTTTGTTGCATGTTATTTTCTTCTTCCTTAAAAGGACTGAGATGGTGGGGATTCAGCTGGACACGTACACAGTGGACTCAATATCTGCTCACAGGAAAATAAGGCAAGATGCTTTTTGTCCAATATTCATATCTCTCCTCTCCCAAAGGCAACACAGTGATGGTCGTTGAGGGAATCCGTACTGTTTCTCACTACTGTTCAACATTAAAATGCTCTTTGAATATTTGAGCTTTGACCTCCTAATATTTAGTTCCTATAGAAACGACGTTCCAGCTGACACTGACAGTCTGTCGTTGTTGTGTCTCCTGTTCCAGAGAGAAGCTGGAGTCGGCGCTGAAGGCCTGCCAGGTGGAGAAGCATTCGGTGGAGTTGAAACTGGCCTCCTTTGATATCTTGGGCAAAGAGTTTGAGGCCTTGGCCAAGGAGTACTGCAGATTACGGCAGGAGATAGATGTGAATAACTGGGCTCTGAAGAGTTCACCCAGTGCAAAGGACAAGTGAAGGTCATGTCTGCTGCTGGGACAACAGCCGGTCGTTCCCTTTTGACTTTTGGACACTTGAAACACAAACAGCTTGGACTTTTGGCCGACAGGAGCTATGTAGCATGTACAGTAGTGAGTGGGCTCACTCCCGTTACAGCTCCCAAGATTTAATTCAGTTTTCTTAAAATGTCACCGTGGTAATCTGCATTTCTGTTATCTTTGGACAACAGCACATTTGGAGTTCAAGGTGTTTAGTATTCATTACTCTTTTCTGTATTAGCTCAAGGACGCGAGAATGACTATCTACTGATAACACGGCATCCTAGTTTGCAGTAGTATGCATCTCTTGGCCTCAATTGAAATTCCCCTGCAATAAAAAAGTGTTTATCTATAATGTAAAAGTTGAATTGGCATTGAACACCTCACCTCGGATATCGATACATAGTCAAATGTGGTGAGCATTCTGATGTATGTTGGGATATAAAACCTGGGAATAAACTAAAATGGCACATCAGCACGAGTCTAAATAAGAGTGATGTCCTATATATTCATATAACTCGATTCTGAGCTGAGATCTGTTCTCACTGACAAACATGTAAGCAGCATCCTCTCAGATATGTTGGGAGTCATGCAACACTCATTGTCTTTTCTTTTTTGCATGTGTCTTGGCATGCCTAGATTGAGGGATTTAATGCTGCTTTTGCGTTGTCCTTTTTACAAGACCCTGTACCATCGAATTTAATTCAATTAATTTTCTATCGCCACAGAGGGCTTTACAACCTGCACACATACGACATCCTCTGTCCCGGGACCCCCCCCCCCCCCCCCCCAAAAGGGAATAAACCTTTGGGAGAGCAGCAGCAGAGAAGGATCCCTCTGGCAGGATGGACAGAAGCAATAGATGTCATGTGTACAGAATGAACAGTGTTCCAGAGCTACAACACATTTGATAAATCACATGATTCATATAATGAGAGTAGTAGCATGATGAAAAAGTTACGACCACCAAAATTAACAGCAGTAGTGGATATGGTAGAATAATAATAATACTAATTGGCAATACTAATAGCAATGCAACTAATAATACAAAATAACAATAGTAGCAGTGGGTGTCAGGCAGGACCAGGGTCCAGATAAAACCCTGATCCATGTAAACCTGTGAGGCGGGAAAGCTCAAAGACTGGGGAAAAAGAAAAGTTATTAATTGATTATTGTGCAATAAAGGATCCTTATAGTAAATTGGCACAACCATTTGTCCTGCCCATGTTGACTTCTGTCTACGTCTTTCAGTTTCAGTGTTTTCATCAAGTAACCTTATGTGAGAATATAAGTAAACACTTTTAGTGAAACACTCAAAGAAATTCTAACGGTTAGCGCCATTTTGCCGCAGCTTTCAGTTTAATCCACAAGATGGCAGTATACTTTAATTTTTGACATATCATTTCGTATTTCCTACAACACGTGATGAACTCTTAGAAGACATTTCTATTCTTTGACTTTATACAATCTACAACTTTATAAAAAAAAAGAGTCAAGCCTGTGCACAGAATTAAGCGCCCAAGCCACAGTTAAAAAATAAAACAAATTAATAATTAAAACTTTCAAATCAGCTGATTTCCTTCACAGGTGTTAGCAGATGTGGATTGTATAGCGTGTATACAGTGTTAACCCGAATATAATAATGGAGGAATAAAACAACATGGGGCATCACTTTAATTTCAGTGGAACTCTGTCATCCAAAAGTAAAACTTGTCACGTCAACTTCAGCACCTCTAATTTGCTGTTCTATTTGTCCATCAAACAGTAACTGAATTAACCCTATAAATCCTGCATATGACAATACAAATATATCATATAATTGAGAACACATTTCCTTGTGTATGTTAACAACAGGACACAACAGTTTGAGAAGCGAAGTTTATAATGTGTTCCCTTTCTTTTGTCACTAGCATGTTTATTTTAACTTTCTCACAGCTAATATACATTACACTTGTCAATGGTCCCAATACGTTTATTATTAATGTTATAATGTATCCATGCAGTATATAGAATAGTATATATAAGAAGTTGTGTTTAACATTCCGTCAGGTTAACGCCCACTTCATTGTCTTCTCCACATTGCCGGTCGCGGGTTCTATCTGCCCCTCTGAGGAGAAACGGAAGTAGGTGCGAGTGAAGCATCTCGCGGTGTTCAACCCTCTCTGCTCTCCTCTCCTCTCCTCATCAGCAGCAACCGCCCCGCCTCGCGACGCCAACCGCTGGCTGACTCAACACCGCATCTGCCCGCCGGTACTGTGGCATGCTCGCATTCACGCCGGGATTTTAACCAGCGGCGCGCGATGTCTGAGGTTCGGAAATTCACAAAGAGGTTAAGCAAACCCGGGACGGCCGCGGAAGTCAGACAGAGCGTGTCGGAGGCTGTGAAGAGCTCCGTGGACCTTGTGGTGAGCAGAGCTTTTCCCGCTGTCTGTGAACCGGCGGCGGTCATGTTAGCTAACGGGGGATAACCTAACGGGGACCGGTTAGCCAACTGACACTCTTCTCCTTTCCCCATTATTATCTACATTTATACCGTTCATGTTATAGTTTGTGTCCCGTTTGTCAGACTTTCATTAGTTATCCTCCCAGTTTCCATTCGCTGCGCGTGACCCGCCAGCCTTAACGGTCGCGCGATTGTCCGGTAACGATACCGTCTTCCGAAAAAGCATCGCAACATTCTGGGTAAAAGACGGCTGAATGCCGCGAATTTGACTCCCATTTGCTGGTTTGGCTTTCTTTTTTTTTTAAATGCCGGCGCTAAATAAAATGGTATGACATTGTGACAGTATTTATTATTTTTCCCAGTCATGTGCAGCTCCTTTTGTGTGCTGGCGGACGAGGAGCAGCTGCAGCATGGCTTCCCTGTCCTTCTGAGAGAACCTCTGTGTTTCTGATGCTGGAAATGGCCAGTGTGCACGTTTTTATCAGTGATGTCTTTTGCTAATGACGTTGTTTTTGTGCTAGTGGATATATTGGCGTGGAACAGACAGCAATAATGAGGGATTAGGTGCAGTCGTTTGAGAGATGAATAGCACCGAGGGTCCTGCTGACACAGCAAGCGTGTGCGTGCGTGCGCGCCCACGTGTGTGTGAATTTATTGTCATGTCAGTGAGACGTGACGTCAGTGCAGATTAATTCATTTGTTTCTTCTGCTGTCTTCTCCTTTCTTTTCCTCCATTGTGTGACACTGATGAACACAAACCCCAAAACGCAGCAGCAGCGGAGCTGGAGACCTACTTTTGTTCCCTTGGGATTAGGCTTGTCATTTTATGATGAGCATCTTGAGGAGAGGGGCGTAAACAAGTCGCTAGTGTAATAATCATGTGATATGGTTTTGATTCCCACAACAGAAGTTGGAGTGTTTGTGTTTGTAGCCACGTGTGATGTGTGTGGGCTCTGATGTGTTTCTTTCTTTCTTCTGTTTTAGAGGAGCAGGTTTTTGCTTCTGGTTTTATGGAATAAACGGTTGGCTTGGTAACTGAGAACAAACTGTGTGTGTGTGTTTGTGTTTGGGGGGGGGGGATTCCCTCAGGCATGCTTTGACTATGCTTCCGGTGTGACTGTTTTGTGTGTCCATTCTGAACATAGGAAGTCGGTCCTATTAGGTCTTAGGTCTTCCCTTCCTGTCCTCCTGGTTTTACGTTTCCTAGCAGAGAGTCAAATCAACCTCTTTATAAAAGGAGATGGCACATCACTAAAGGGGGGAACAAGTGGAGGGACTGTTTTCATGCGAGGCGTTTTGACTCGTCAGACTCATAACATTTCGTCTTCTAGTCGCTGCATTGCGTTGCAGTGGTTCCTGGACAGAGCCACCGTCAATGTGGTCAGTTCCACCTTTTCTTCATTAGTTAAAATATCTGATATGAAGAAAAAGTCTGAATCTGATTAATTTGGAGGGGGGTTCTTGTTGCTTCCAGTTTTAGACGGGAAATTACAAAAACAAGACATTCGGGAACCATTTTATGTTATGTTGCCCTATAGGGTGTAGAGGACACAGGAGCAACATTTTCCATGTGATCGTACGCTCGACTACACGCAGTTTGGCATGTCTGGGGTCAGTAGAAATGTCACACTGTGTGGATTTAATATGTCAAAGTATTCCGCTGAGTCCGCTTGACATTTGTCTCTGGTGTACAAGCCTCACTCCCACATCCCTGAGCAGGAAAACTGCTTATCGTATGTATGTGGCGATAGAGAAGGATAAGTCCCTTATTGTTTGAGGCTAAAACATCCATAATAATAATTTAAAAAACGTTTTGATGGATACGTGGTTTTCATTGGACAGCGACACACGTCTAAACAGTTATTTGTTTGTAACTGCATAATGTGAATGTGAAGGTAAACCAGTGAACTACAAACTTAATAGAAAACCCTCTGTATTGTGTTGGATAACTGAAACTTTAATTCAAAATAATTAGCTTTGAATCAGGTGTTTAAATCCCTTATCTATCCATACATTACATGGTCATGCATATATATATATATATATATATATATGTGTGTATGTGTATGTGTATGTGTGTATATATATATATATGTATATGTGTGTGTATATATGTATACATATATAGGTGTATATATGTGTGTATATGTATATATATGTATACATATATAGGTGTATAAATGTATATATATGTATATGTATATATATATATGTGTATATATATATATGTATATATATATATATATGTGTATATGTATTGTAGTGTCACGGGCTGTCGCTAGGACAGGCTAGCCTGGGGCGGTGCAAAAAGAGAGCTGGACACAGGCACGTCCGAGGGTATTTAACAAAAAGTAAAGGTTTATTTCCCATCCCACCAGCAAGGTAACGTCCAAACAACAAAGTATCAAAAAAAAGGTCCAGTTAGAAAACATAAAACATCCCGGAGGAGGAAGTGGTTAATTAACCAAACAAAACTCAACCCTGGTGAATCCAGGCTACGAGGTCCTCTTCTTTGTCGTCCTCTTCCAGGTGCTTGTGGGTTCACCTTCCGCTTGTGTTCCCTCTCCTTCCCAGGTGCTCTCTCTTAAGTCTTCCAGCCCTGCCTCAATCAGGTGCCTTAAGCAGCTGCAGCTGGGTGAGCGGTGAGGCAGGCTGGGAGATGTAGTTCTTGCACTGGTGGCCATTTTGTAGCACCCCTCCACTACCTGTCCCCTTGTGATGCCACAGTATATATATGTATATATATATATTCACTTGGCATGCCCATTTAATGTATGGATAGATAAGGGATTTAAACACCTGAGTAGCTGTCTGTCCGTATTCCTACAGATTGGAGCACTCAGTGGGGTCAGTTGTGGGGCTGCTTTACACTATTTGATGTGCATGCTCGCTCATACGTTGTGTTCAAGTGTAAACTTCCTCAGCCAACGTGATAAAAATCCCCCCCGTACACATTGGAGTTGTCAGCGCTTTACATCTACTGAACTGTAAACTGGACACAGGCATCTGGAAATGCGCCCTTAATTGCCATCATCGTCGTCATCGTCATCATCTTCGTCCCCTGGAGTTAACGCTGTGAGTCGTGCTTTGCACTCCGTGACTGGTGTTGGAGTGTTCTCCGGCCTGGTAGGTGGCTTGCGTCACGCAGTTACGCCCAGATGTGAGGCCACGTCCGTTCATGTATGAGCATCTCTCTCCGTTTCCCATCAGGGACACTAGCCTCACAGCTTCTTTCTTCTTCTATAAAAGCACAACTTTCTCTCTCTTTGTCTTTCCTTCTCTCTTTGCTTACCTCTCTCTCTCTCTCTCTCTCTCTCTCTGTAACATGATCAGCGTTGCTGTGGAGCCACTGTGCGCTGCCGGTTGACTCTGACTTCCAGGGCTGTGGTTCAGCTTGTTGCACATGACAGGAAACGTGCGTAATGCTTACAACAGACTCGCAGGTTTCGTGTTTTACTGCTGCTCGGGTAGCTGCTTGTCCATTATTTAGGTAGTCGCCCTTGATGTAAAAACAGATAAAAGTTATGCGACCTAATACAGAGATGAATCTGCAAATGCTAGATTTTTAACTTTTCAAAAGTATCATTGGGGTTGGGAAGTTTGTATTTAGATTAGTGGTTGAGAAAAGAAAAAAGTAAAAACAACTAATCGTAGGTTTCATGCAGACAACCGAGAAAGTCAGGGTCTGGTGGAAAAAGATCTGCAGAGGACACGTACTTGTAATATTCAAGGAGATCTTAACCCCTTTAAAAACCTCGCTCAACTCAGGCTGTATAGCCAAATAGTGTTCAAAACCACAGAGCTTTATTTTTCCAAATTCTCAGGAAATGTGGAGCCTTGGGTTGAAAGATTTGTCTCGGTGTAAACCTCATATAGCTTTGCTAAGGAGTCGTAACGAGCTGATACACAACATATCGTACTGTCAGTCAATTGTTTCCCCAACTATTCAATTCAATTCAGTTTATTTTGTATAGCCCAATATGACAAATTTGCCTCAGAGGGCTTTACAATCTGTAGACATACGACATCCCTGTGCCAGGACCTCAAATCGGATCAGGAAAAACTCCCCAAAAATAACCTTTCACAGGGAAAAAAGGGAAGAAACCTTCAGGAGAGCAACAGAGGAGGATCCCTCTCCCCGGATGGACAGATGCAATAGATGTCATGTGTACAGAATGAACAGAGTTATAAAGTTAGATAAACACATTACATGAATATGACAATGTATGAATGGAACTCCAATCCATGAAACAGAAGGAGGTAGAGAGGAGGGGGGGCGGGGCGCATCAGCAGGGCCAACGCGGGAGGCCGGCTCACCAGGCATCAGACACCTCCAGGTCAAATGGACCCTATGAGATATGAAGTCACAAAGACTCCGGGGAGGAAGCAGAGTTAATGTGCAATGGAGAGATGTAATTCATCCAGAAGGAGAGAGAGAAGAGGAGATAGGTACTCAGTGTATCCTAAAACATCCCCCAGCAGCCTATAAGCCTATAGCAGCATATCTAGGGGTTTGACCAGGGCAAACCTGATTCAGCCCTAACTATAAGCACTATTAAACAGGAAAGTCTTAAGTCTATTCTTAAATGAGGTGACTGTGTCTGCCTCCCGGACTGAAAGTGGAAGCTGGTTCCATAAAAGAGGAGCTTGATAACTGAAGGCTCTGGCTCCCATCCTACTTTTTAGAAGTAGCCCCGCATTTAGTGAGCGCAGCTCTCTAGTGGGGCAATATGGTACTACATGCTCCTTAAGATATGATTGTGCATGTGATTCAGTAATGTGATCTCTTTTCGTAGTTTTTGTGAGTACACGAGCTGCAGCATTCTGGATTAACTGGAGGGACTTAAGAAACTTATTAGAGCAGCCTGATAATAACGTGAACGCGTGAACCAGCTTTTCTGCATGTTTTTGAGACAGGATGTGCCTGATTTTTGAAATGTTACGTAGATGAAAAAATTCAGTCCTTGAGATTTGACGTGGGAGTTAAAGGACAAGTCCCGGTCAAAGATAACGCCGAGATTTTTTACAGTGGTATTGGATGCCAGGGCAATGCCATCTACAGAAACCACATCACCAGTAAAATAACTTCAGTTTTGTCTGAGTTTAACATCAGGAAGTTGCAGGTCATCCATGTTTTTATGTCTTTAAGACATTCTTGAATTTTAGCGAGTTGGTTGGTCTCCTCTGGTTTGATCGATAGATATAATTGAGTATCATCTGCATAGCAATGAAAGTTTATGGAGTGTTTCCTGATAATGTTGCCAAAAGGAAGGATATATAAGGTAAATTAAATTGGCCCAAGCACAGAACCTTGTGGAACTCCGTGATTAACGTTGGTGGTCATTGAGGCTTCATCGTTTACAAATACTAATTGAGATTGATCTGATAAATAGGATTTAAACCAACTTAGTGCGGTACCTGAAATGCCAATCGACTGATCCAGTCTCTGTAATAGGATGTCATGGTCAATGGTGTCGAACGCAGCACTAAGATCTAACAAAACAAGTACAGGAGGAGTTCTTTATCTGATGCAATTAGAAGGGCATTTGTAATGTTCACCAGTGCTGAGTACTACTGCTTAAAGCCTCTGAATCAAAGCCAGACCAACTCAGCTCCTACTGTCCTTGTGTCCTCGAGGGAGACACAGCAGCCCCACTGAGGTCTATCTGTATATAAGTTTTTTAAAATGTTTAATGTCTTTTTAGTAATTATGTTGGATAAAAACAAGTTTGATGCTAAGTTGCAGTGAGGAGGTGTCAAATAATATGCGGTCAGGGCCTTTTTAAGTGGTAAAAAGGGGAACACTGTAGATTGCTTGTTGTCCAGAATGTCTGAAAAACTGCACATCGACATGCCCAGTTGTAGTTTTCGAGGCAAAGGAAGTGAAGACCAGCAAGTGGTAGGAAAAGTAAAGAAAAAAGAAAAGCAGCAGCCAAGCTACTGCATTTACTTTATTGATGTGGAAAGCAAGGTGTCTCCGTCTGAGCTGCAACCCCCCTCTGGTTTCTGTGTTTTCCTCTCCCCACTGGTGCTTGCTCACTAAAGCAGCATGCATGTATCGCCTCTGGGGGCTGGTGGCTCGGCGATGTGGCACGGACGCTGACCAGACCGTACACTTCCTCTGCTTGGTGTCGCTCCGCCACGGCTTATTGGCTAAGCCATTCATCACCGTCGTTGCAGCTTAGCTCAAGCTTACAGGGGCACTTTCTTGGAATTAATTGTGGAACTTTCCAAATGGTCTGCATTTCACGCTTGTGATCACATCTTGACCTAGTTGTGGAGAGCTAGGTTTTAGCCCGTCGGCCCCTTTAAGACATACTGCCGAAAGGCTGATTTCATATCATCCAGTTCTCTATGGAACTCAAAACAGGAAGTTATGATGTTTCGCCATGGCATGTGATATGCACCAAGCTCTGTATGTGACAGCTCTTAACTATCAAGTCAAGTATCATCATTTGTCCGATCACTCTTCTTGCTCCCTTCTGTCTCTTCTTGTGTATGTGTTCTCCTTTTGTGGAGCTTGCGAGAGCACACGGTAAAGGAATGGACACAATGAGCCAAGCAGCCAAAATGAAAGATTTGTTTCCTTGAAGTCACATGTGTGTATTTGTGTGTGTATTTGTGTGTGTGTGTGTGTTCTGTCCGTCCTCATCCCTCTCAGGAGCAGCCAAAGATTATTGAACCACTGGACTATGAAGCTGTCGTGTTTCAGAGGAAGGCCCAGATCCACAGTGACCCCCACCGAGACCTGTTGCTCTGCCCTGTGGACGATGTCTCGGTGAGTCCTCTCATCCCCGCTCATTTCCTGCAGCGTCCTCCTCCTCCCCGGGATGAACTCGTAACCCTCATATACCTCATAATCGGGGCCAAATCGGCAGCCAAACGGGAACAAAGAGCAGTAAAATATCACTTTTTAAAGAAAGGTTCCCCCATCATCAATCACCGGTCATCCCCAACACAGACGGATCAATTATTTACGGGTTAAACACGATCCAGCCAGGTACCTCTTGCTCTGTACTTACTGGTTGATTCAAACATGTGATTTTGCTTCGAGGTACGTCTCGCTCCGCGTCTACTTAGTTTTTTCCCCTTCATCTGTTTCTTTGTATCTGCGCTTCCTCTCATTCACGTTTTCCTTGCCTGTTGTTTGTGGTGCCCTGCTGTGATACCTTTTTTGATGGGAATACAATTTTTTTTAAAAAGAACTGTCACTATAATGTTGTTTGTTTGTTCTTTTTTCCCCATTTGCATCTCATTGTGCGTGCACATAGGAGTCCCAGATCTCGCGGCAGAGGAGGACCGTCGTTCCCTCGGTGCCTCAGAATGCTGAGCGGGAGGCCAGGAGTCTGTTTGCCAAAGAGGTACGACAACCAAGCAGTTCCATGTGGAGGACTACAAATAGAAAAAAAGAAACTTTTGGAGTGAAACTAAATGATAGGATTCATAAGCTGATATTCAATGTTCTCAGTCATATGACTTTTAGTCATTACAATCTGCTCAATGAAGATCCAACATAAAATGCAACGAGTACAACTCTTAAATTCTAAAAGCTGATTTCTTGAATACTTCACGCCAGCTCTTTTTGTGACATTCAGCCTCAAGTGGCTCCTCGAAGCTCACGAATAAACAGGGGGCTGGTAGTGAACAGGCTGTACGGATGATAAGTTGTTTGGCAATGAAAAACCGACTCCTCTGGCATGATGCATGGATAAACTCTGCTACTCCACCAGGCTCTGGATCTGTGTTCGTGGGCCAGCTGACCGTGATACAGAGAGATCATGAAAACAGACTCGGCATCTACTGAACAAAGATCCCTTTCAGCTGATTTAATTGAGGATTCTTTGCGTGCAATAAACAGTAATATGCGCAATGAGAACAATCTTGAGTAATGGCAAGCAGAAGTCAGCTTTGCAGACTCGTGAGTTGATGAATGTCGTGGAGCTCGTTTAGGTCCCTGTGCTGCTGTAGCATGCTTGTTATATTGGTGTGGCTCTGCTGCACCCTAATCCAGCTCTTGTGTTTATCTGTTTGGCAGTGTATCAAGATGTACAACACCGACTGGCACGTGATCAACTACAAGTATGAGGCTTACTCCGGTGACTTCCGCATGTTGCCGAGGTAAAGAAGATATGGGGGTGGGGGGGATTCGAGGGCAAAACAACATTAGAGGTCTTTGCTGCCAAATCTGTAGCACATACAAGAGATTTGCTCCACTCGCACACGTGGGTCCGCCGGGTGACGACATGCAACAAGTCGCTGTTTCTGTATATTTAAGGCAGCTCTGGTGCTTCAGCAGAATGGAGGAAACACTGCATGCAAACTCGCATAACTGCACAGAGTTCAGACAGATTTTTTCCTCTGCAACACAACCGGTGCGGCCCAGATGTTTTGAAGTCATAATTAAATGGTGGTGAAGCCTCATAAGGAAATTATTTGTATCACTGCAAACTGCACTGGAACAATAAATTGAGGTGAAAGAGACATTTAGACTTGAAGAATACACTCAAACATCCGAGAAAACTAACAACAATAATAGACGAGGTGAAAAAATAATTACTGCCCAACACAGAGACAAACAGAGCAAAGCTTTTTGTTGCATGCTTTACAAAGAGGACAAACGTAGCGAGATGGCAGACCTCATCACAGAGGAAGACTGCTGACCCTCACTCACCGTTTTGTATTCTTCTCCAAAAGCAAAGGCCTGAAGACGGACAAGCTGCCAGCTCATGTGTTCGAGATCGACGAAGACGCCAAAGACGAGGTGAGTAGCTTGGCCTGAGTGCCATTATATCGCTCGCAGACATTGATTACCGCATTGGTCTGCTATCGAGTCACTGCCTTTATGGACAGATTGCACCAATGCCCATGTGCACGGCTTCTGGTAGATGTGCTATGAGCCCTGCTCGGAAATTGAAATGACCCTCTTCATCTTTTTGAGTCACGGAGACGTGACACCAATTTGGCTGCGCGTCCAGGGCGGACGTACATTGAACTGTTTCTTCTTCCCTTTTTCCACTGCGAAAGGTTATTTTTGGGGAGTTTTTCCTGATCTGATGTGAGGTCCTGGGACAGGGATGTCGTATGTGTACAAATTATAAAGCCCTCTGAGGCTAATTTGGGCTATACAAAATATACTGAATTGAATTGAATTGAACTGGTGATTGTGCTAGAAGATTCCCTGTGATTTACGGTCCGTCCGTCCTTCAGTCCACCCAGCAATGTGAGTTCCCCTCTCAGAGACTTGAGTGCAGTGAAACCAGGAGCCGAATATGTCCTATAAATAGCTCCCATCGATCCTCCCTCGGGCCGGATATGGATAAATTTAGACAGAGAATGCGTTTAATTGAAGGAAAATAAATGCTGCCGCCAGCCAGGACGGGGGAGGGCAGGGAGGATATGGCTCTATTACGACCATTGTACTCTGAGAGTGTCTCTGCCATTTTCATCTGTCGGCTGGCTAGTAGCGGGACGATTTAAGAACAAAAAGAGAAAACACACATTCACATAATACACTTATGATAGGCAAACAATACATTTATCTTTTTATATTACCTTGTAGAAATGTTTTCCTTCTCCGTGTCCTTTTTATAACCTTTTATATCCGGCCACGGGCCACAACAATATATCTGTATTAATGCAGTCGGGGACATTAAGCATTAAGTGACAGCACCGTTGCTGGTATGAAGCAGGGCGTGGGGGTCAAATGGAAGTCTAGACTTGAGCGAGCTGTGGGAGGAGAACAGCCAGCCAATTAGATTACAGGACAAGGTTGGGGAGAAAGACGGAGGCGCGTGTGCTTGGTTGGAGGACAAAATGCCACTTCAGTGTGATTTAGGCTGGTCACAGGCATACAAACACGTGTAAACACACCGTTACCCCTTCTCACTCAACGTTATGACGCATGTGTCACACTGGAGCTGTCATTAGTGAAAATCTCTCACTACCAGAATAGAATAATGTTTCAGACAGATGTGGAACTAAACGTTATAAAGAATGTCAAAATGAAGCTGTAGAAGTTGAATACTGTCGACAAGTACAGTGACCATCGCCATGTTTAAAGGGATAGTCATTGTGTCGGTGTATCGCCTCCAGTAGATGAAGTTTGGAGCACCAGCACGGGAGCAAAGCAATGTGCTGCAATCCGAACTAACTCTTTAAAATGTAACCGGAATTAACCTGTATGATAAAGTCTATCAAGATTGATTTCCTGCATTTGTGTCTGTGTCTGCCAGGACACATCATCGCTGTGCTCCCAGAGGGGAGGCATCATGAAGCAGGGTTGGCTTCAGAAAGCCAATATCAACAGCAGCCTGTCTGTCTCCATCAGGGTGAGTCACCACCATACGTCCTGTCTGTTATTCATACAACACAACAGCAACAAATGAAACAACAGCGAAATGTAGGCTTCACCCCA
The DNA here is from genome assembly GCF_009769545.1 of Cyclopterus lumpus. Classification (NCBI taxonomy): domain Eukaryota; kingdom Metazoa; phylum Chordata; class Actinopteri; order Perciformes; family Cyclopteridae; genus Cyclopterus; species Cyclopterus lumpus. The sequence goes on along the minus strand of NC_046983.1, from coordinate 13,848,397 downwards.
GAGACATGGCAACTCTTTGCTCTACTCGGTGGCTTATGCACTGTTAAAACTGTCTTCTGCATTCTTCCACACCATCCTATTGTACTCCGCAGTATATTATAATAAAGAATTGTTACATCAGCTACACCAACAGCAACATTTGATACTGTGTTTCTCTGTCATAAGCTGTTCAGAACCTGTTTCCCTGACTTGCTCTCTGCTGCAGGTGTTCAAACGGAGGTACTTCTACTTGTCTCAACTCCCTGACGGCTCCTACATCCTCAACTCTTACAAGGATGAGAAGAACTGCAAGGAGACCAAAGGATCTATCTACCTGGACTCCTGTATAGATGTTGTTCAGGTATACAGTGCTGGCAACAAACAAACATCCAATGCACAGTTGAGATTAAGTTAAAGCAACAAACTTTTTTTTTTAGCTTGAAAAACTCTTGAAGGGATAATTTGGATTTTTTTGAAGTGGGGTTGTATACGTATTCATAGTCTGTAGTACGGGAGCAAAGTAATGTACTGCTGTGGATGGGGGAAGCAGCAAAACATAATTTATCCCCCTTAAAAAGTATCAAATATATGTTTAAGTGTATGTTATTTTTATAATAAGAACATTGCTTTACTCCTGTAATGTACTCTTGACCGTTTCTTCGAACAGGGGGACGTGCCGACACCATCTTCAAACCCCGCTTCAAATAATCTGAACTTTCTTGTTAAGCTTTTATTCTACTATGCTGCCTGTTTAATTGAACTCCTTTTGGTCTGTCTCCCTCTGTGAGTTTTTAGTTGTTTTTGGCACATGCGCTCATCCTTGTGAAAGTCAGTGCGTTTCCTCGTCTCGCAACGCTCGAGGGCCTTTTAGTCACTTTGATTGGATGGATTTGCTGCATTCCATTGATTTGGGCATGAAAGTCCCGTTCTAGCAGATTATGAGGAGCTGCTGCTGCTGGCTCGTGGCACAGGCTGGTACCTCATTCAGGTCTGCGCTAAGCGGAGAGGCTGCCAGGAAGCTTTCTGCTTGATGAAGGCATTCAGATGATGATGAATGGGAAGAGTAGTGTGTGTGCGTGTGCGTGTGTGTGTGTGGAAAAATACAATAACTTGTTCAAATGAAATCAACCTTCAGGGGAAATCCTGTTGCTATGCCCCAACTATAGCACCACTTTTATCTCCAGCATATAGGATAACTTTGTTCCCCATTGTTGGTGTTTGTGGAAGAAAGTCAAATAAAAATGATATATTTCCCCCTGCAGAGCCCTAAGATGCGCCGCAATGGCTTCGAGCTGAAGATGCAAGACCGCTACAGCCACTTCCTGGCTGCAGACAGCGAAGCAGAGATGGAGGAGTGGGTGATCACGCTGAGACAGGCTCTACAGAGCACCACCGAGGCCAGCCAGGACAGGAGGAACGGTGCCGAGACGCTGGACTGTTCCCTGGGTGAGTTATACCGTACCTGCATCTGAAAACTAACATACTCTGCATATATGTTTTTATGTATATATCTCCAGATCATCTTTCAGCCAACCTATTATTTACTTATTGAAAAGTTGCTGTATTGTCATGGTCCAGTTAGCTATGATAATAATAATAGCATGTTTGTGCATAACCTCTGAGCCTGTTTTAGTGGTAGCCAGGGTTAAAGTAATCCCTCTCCTTGGCAGTGGAGGGAATCCAAAGCTCTTCTGAAAGTAAGAAGTCTGATCCCTGTGTTATGGCATTTTAATGGCTTCTAGATTACAATGATACACAGGCAATAAATAGGCCTAATGATACACAATTGCTACCAGTAGAAAAAATGGAAGCTTCCACATCAGCAGTAAATTCTGAGGAGAATATAGTCAGCCGTGCAGGTACAAGTATATCACATATTGTCACTCTTTTGTTCCTCTCTCAAATTCTCTCAAGTGTGTGTTTCTTTAGAGGGCAGTCTATGGTGAATACCAGCAGCTTTATACAGTTTTTTCTTTCTTGCCAGGACAAGATATAATATATACTCTCTCTGCGGAATGTTCTAGTGAAACCCAATAGGCCTAGCTCGTTCAGAGATGCTGATGAAGGACCAGGATGTCGTCCAGAAAGATGAAGGGCCATTCGGGTTTCACTCAGTCCATCACGTGTCCCCTGGGAGTCAGCAGAATAGTGAATGCCCTCATTTCAATTAGGCCGGTGGATTGTAAGATATTAGTTTTGTCCGTCTGGGAAGCAAACCTTGCAGACAGTCACATAGGAAGCCACAAGGGAAACAATGTGTGAGCATCATACTAGTTGTTGTCGGACTGGGTCTCTGTGCATCCTGATGACCTTTACTCACTGTCCTGTTTCATCAGATGATGACACGACCAGCCAAGGTAAAGGTGAGAGCCTGCTGGAGAGCCTGGGGAGGAGCTTACAGCCTGAACTTATGAAGGTATGAAGGATGGTTGGATGGTTGATGATATAGACAGACAGACAGATAGATATACAGAAACATCCGTGGTAAACACATCATAACACACACAAAGTGTCCCATCTTTTCAGGGCTGTACCAAATAGTTTGAAGCTTCGAAGCTCATTCATAACATTGACATTTGAATGTGGCGCAGCTTTTATTTTTGCATGTCTCTTTAAACCCGCCTCTGCACAGTGCAGAGATGTAAGATAGATGTAATCATTAAAAAAATCGCATGTATATTACCTATCAAAATATTCTGTTTCAATCTGTATGTGTTGGCGTTTAGCCGCTCACAAAGGGAGGCACACACCTGTATTAACGGGGCGGTCAAGCAGCAATCTAATAGCAACTACTATAACAAAAACTTTCAATTTTATTTAGGGTGATGATGTCATAAAATGCCGACAGACATTTAAAGCGTCATTCAAAAACCTTAATAGAAGCTTAGAATGTAACGGTACAACCCTACATGGTTGTCTGCATCACTGTGGGCATTCTTTCATGTTTTAGTTGTAAAAAGAAAATGAAAAAAAGATGGCAAGATAAAATAAATCTCATCTCAAAATTGAGTCTGAGCTTTCGTACCAGACCACATTTACATTCTCTTGTTACCTTCACAAAATACTTTTGCGGAGGTTATGTTTTGATCGCTGTGTATTTATTTGTAAATATGTCTGTTTGTTATTCGCATAACTCAAAAAGTATTAAACCGAATCGCATGAAATTTGGTGGGATGATTGTCTGTTATCCGGAGACCATTTGATTAGATTTTGGGAGCGATCGGGTCAAAGGTCAAGGTCATGAAAAGGTCAAAATCGTATTTTTATCATAACGCGGTAAATTTGTATCCAATTGGCATGCAACTAATGCCAAAATGTTCAGAATTCAATGCCCGATCTTGTGATATACGACATGATACAATGACGTCATAACCCTTCTTAGCGGTTGAGGGTTGAAGGTCAGGGGGGGTCACAACCTTGCAAAATGTGCGGGGTTTGTCATAACACAGAATCATAAAAATGTAAAAATCATGGTTTTCTTTCGAAATTAATAAATCAAGGCTGATGTTCATACATAATTCTTTTGTGATGTTTACCACAATATCTGGTATCAAGTTACATCAATTTACTGTTCCCCACACTCTCATGCCAAGTACCAAAAAGTGGCTGCGGCGAAGGTATGCGCTCTACCGAGTGCCCGTTCTAGTTCATAAATGTCTCAATGATGGAAGAAAAATGGAACAAAAGAGCAGCCTGAGAAGAGCCGCGTTTATTCGACAGAGACTGAGCTGTTTTCATATGTCTATAAACCCAGATCTGCACTCAGACAACAAAGCCCTCTGTGCTGCTGCGCTGCTGTTTGCTTTGGGCCACAGCTTTTCCCTCCACACACAAGATCACTGGAGTTTGTCTGCGGAGCTGGTCAGTGAGAACAGGAAGAAAGGGGGAGGAGAAGTGGGGAAGTAGATGGATTAGGGCCCTCACTGTGACCTATGGGTTTGATACAGTATGTTTGTCTCCATTATATGCCCTTCTTATCCTTTTGTCTGGATCCGTTGATGCTGGTCTTCTGTCTCACGTTGTGTCTGTATTTCTGTTAGTTTACCAGCAAAGACGGCACTAAGAGGCAACCCTAGTCAGCACAGGCCTCTTCTCTACAATCGAGCTCCCACTGTGTTATGTAAAGCATCAGCAAACATTGATACCTTATACATACTGTCTCTGTGTGTCTGCAGTACGCCAGAGAGACTGACCAGCTCAATAAGCTCAACAGGAATGAAGGCAGACAAAAGCTTTTCTCTCTGGATCCTGAGACTCAGGTATACAAGATGCTTCTTTGAACACCTGCTTATCCTATGATTTATTTATTTCACTATTGATTTAGACTATTTGATCCCTCCTCCTTTTTCCACTATGTTTCCTTCTTCTTTGTCCTCCTCCTTCTCTCCTCTCCACTGGATCAATCTTTCTCTTCTTGTTGTTTTATCTCCTGCCTTAATGCTTCCTCTCCTGTCCGATATCCAGAGGCTCGACTTCTCAGGCATCGAGCCAGATGTGAAGCCGTTTGAGGAGCGTTTTGGTCGTCGCATCATGGTCAGCTGCCACGACTTGACCTTCAGTCTCCAGGGCTGCGTTAGCGAGAAGGGTGACAGTGTCCTCACGAATGTATGTTGTTGCCTTACTTCCACATGAGATATTAATCCTAATATTCTGCTAATATGATTCTGCTAACACTTATATGGCTTTCCTACTTTTTATGGCAGGCAGGCAGGCAGACAGGCAGGCAGGCAGGCAGGCAGGCACGCAGGCAGACAGACAGACAGGCAGACAGACAGGCAGACAGGCAGACAGTTAAATTGTGAAAATAACCCTAACCCTCTCGTGATTTTGTTTGTATGCACTTTAGCGTTACTAATCCCAACACATGATCCTCCTTTGCTGCCCCAGAAAGCACACCTTCATAATTCATGCTGGCCTGTCTGGAAGCAACGGCAGTCACCAGGCCAAAATATATTAGTTTATGATGAACTAAGTTTGCATCAAGCAGTTCCAATCACTGATGTTACTGCAGCTTTTTGTTCCTCTAGGCAAGAATCACCTGAGCTTGATGGAAATGTCTTCAACATGGTTTATGTAAAGAGTCCCTGGCGGCATGAGAGCGCAGTTCAGAGCGTGTGAGCAGCAGCTTTGTCAGACGGGCTGAAGTCATAAAACATGGAGTTGCTTGCTGGTGCATGAGAGGCTCGTAGGAGAAAGGAACCAACTCATACTTGTGGTTTGGAAGCAGCGCGCTCTCTCTCTCTCAAATGTGTGTGGGTGGCACCCCTGTGGAGCCAACATTTGCTCCCGAATTAGGGATGAACTAATATTTGTTTTAAGAGTCTGATAAACAGAAAGGCAATGCTTTTATGATGAATATACAATATTAATCCTCACTTAGTTTGGGTCAATTTTGTCACAAATTACATACACATTTGTGCCCGTAATAAAGGCCATACTGAAACAAGTTAATGCATTCAAATATTAGGAGCGTGAAATGTGATATAAAATGAATCCAGGGATATTAAAGCCCCATCTCTGCTGGACCCCCAGGTGGAACCGTTCTTCATCAGCCTCGCCCTCTTTGACGTCTCCAAGAGCTGTAAGATCTCGGCCGACTTCCACGTCGATCTCAACCCGCCCTGTGTCAGGGAGATGCTGACCGACGCATCGGGCCAGCTCTCTCCTTCGTCCGACTCAGAAGGCGGAGGAGGACTCCGGGAGGGAGGAGGGGGAGGTGGCGTCATGGTGAACGGAGACTCGGCGAAAGGGAACGGCCTGCCGGTTCTCCAGAGGGTGTCAGAGGCCCTGCTGCGCTTCCCCACACAGGTAGAAACACGGTTGAGGAAAGAACTCACTGATAGTGAGTGGCCAGTCAGATGGATGTGAAAGCTGTCACTGTTGTGTCATTCAGACGGATCAAGGTTCCATCTTTTTGGGGATTTATTATTTTTTTTAACATTAGTGTAAATTACAAATTGTAAAGTTAGATTGTTTCTCAGTGATTTATATCTCCCAAAATACTTTACAAATAAGACTGTAGGAAATACAAATGTACCAAGAGTCAAACTGGTAGCTGATTTAATTCAAAACAAGATTATAAAACTGATGTAAAAGATGATCGTAACTTTGTTAATACAAATTGTTCAAGTTTAGCAATAAGCGGTAATTGCAGGTGTGTTTTTGACCCCAGAGATCCAAACAGTGTCACCGCAGACATCCAGTACTCTGCGGTTTTCTGTGGTCTAAACAATACCGAGAAGTTTGCTGTGTGTTCTTTCTGGAATTGGTTCGTACAATTACAAACTAAAGTTACATGGACCCCGCCGATCGAGCTAACCTATTAGACCGAGTTTAGGCAGATTAGAGGTTTTGTGATGTGTGTTTGACGGATTCTTAAGTCTCTGTTCTCTCGTGTTCGAAAGCGATTAGCCACATGAATAACCGGCTGAAAATGTGCATTAGCATTTTTCTCTGCATTGTTTTAATCGAGCTGCTGGGAGTCAGACGTCAATGACAATCTCTTTACTTGCTATTTGTGTTCTTACTGATGACAAGCCTCTCTGAAATTTGCTTCAGAAACAGTGAATTTAACAACAACACCTCACAAGAATACCCTTCCACATAACAAATGCAGCCGAAGGTACTTGATAGAAAAGGATATTAATTTATTGTCCATTCAAAGACACCAATAAACTGCCAACTTGAGAGACACCAGAGAGAACCTCTGCACTGTGGTTGGAAGGGTTGTATTTACAGGAAACCCCTCTCTGTGTGGTGTGTCCTCAAAAGACCTTTCAGTACCTCTTCTGAAGCAGAACTGAGGATTTTCAAACTGAATTATCAGCAGTGGAACATTATTCAGACATTACATTTATTCACACATTACATTTTCATAGAGAAGAGTCAAACAACTATTTGGAGCAGAAACAGTGTATTTTTTTTTGCTGTTTTTCTTATTTTAGATATTTTATTGAGCCAAAGAAGATGATGCATTTAGTATATTGTTGTCTCACTGCTTCATTTCCATTAATATGAAATAATTATATTCATCTACTGATATCAAAAAGATGATACAGATTGTACTGCTGACTGATTGGCTATCTGTGTGAGACTGAGAGACTGCAGCAGGCCAGACACAGTTAGGAAGCGGCAGACACACAATACAAGAGGTGTTCCAAGTCTGATTCATGGACGTAATGTAACGTTCTGCCAACCGCCATCTATGAATGTACTACACCAGCAGAACACACGCATACGTGCATTCGAGCAGAGCGGCCTCCACCTCTGTGATTAGTGTGCCGTTATAGCTTGACAGACCACAGTTTAATTTAGGTGCATTGGGTGTGGTCCAAGGACAGAGCTCCCCCTCTTACTATGCTCATCTACAGCCTCTGTTACAGTTCATTACATAATTCACAAATCCAATGCATTTGGCTAAGTGCGAATGTTTGGGGGGGAGGGGAAGGGTTGTTGAGCTGTGACACTGTTCGCGAGCTATTCTCGGAAGTATGATGTTGAATTTTCTCCCGACGTGCAAAATGCACGGCAACAAATGTGCAAGATTAAAACCAGAAGCAGCTGTGAGGTTGTGTTAAAAAGACATGAAGTGACTGGGTTACAGCTTGGAGTTCAACCAGGAAGTGTGTCTGTCTGACTGGCACTGCACCACTCTCCCCCGAAGATGTGTATTATTGATATGCAGTTTGCGTCGTCTGCATCCATTTTGATTTTAACGCTGCATTATTAGTCTATGAGACGGTGCAGAGCCGCTCTGCTTTCACTTGATTTCCAAAAATGTACTGCTGCTTCTGTTCTGATTTCCGTTCCTGTTCGCAGAGCAGCATAATCCGACTCATATGCACTCGTGGCGGGAGATGGATTTGCGAACTAAAAAAGTTATTTCGAGTTTGAATTGCTGATGAGGATCGTCGGTCTGCCGATGCGACCACAGATCTTGTCGTGCACCACGTCATGGACTCCCTGGTCTAAATATCCTCCTACCTCTCTCTCCTCCAGGGAATATTTTCAGTGACCAACCCCCATGCAGACATCTTCCTGGTGGCCCGCGTGGAGAAGGTGTTACAGAACGGCATCACGCACTGTGCCGAGCCTTACATCAAGACCTCCGACATCAACAAGGTCCACTCCCCCCCCCCCCCCCCCACATTGCATTTCACCTCATTTAAAAACACACCAGTTTACCACGCTGCGTTTTGATTTGTGCGTCCTCACCGTGTCTCCGCAGACGGCTCAGAAGGTGCTCAAAGCCGCCAAGCAGTCATGCCAGCGCTTGGGCCAGTACAGGATGCCGTTTGCCTGGGCTGCCAAGTAAGACGGGAATAACCCACGAGTCAAGTCTTTGGAAGGGCCGAGTACAAATGCACGAGAGACATCATTATGATGAGATAATGCATTGGGTTTTTAAAACCTTAAAGTCCATTTGTGTGTTATGGTTCTTCAGGCAGGTGTTCAAAGACGCCCAGGGCAGCCTGGACATGGACGGGAAGTTTTCTCCTCTCTACCGCCAGGACAGCAGCAAAGTCTCCACTGACGACATCATCAAGCTGCTGGCCGACATCAGGAAGTGAGTCATCAGCACTCTTCTGCTATTTTAGCCAGCGCTTAGCTACCGTAGCTCAGAACACTCATCCCCTTGTACATGTATGCCTTTTTATATATGCGTTTCAAATGGCATTGCTCTGCATTATTTTTCTGCAACTAGAAATTTGTAAATGTAGAAAGGTCCTTTATTCAGTTAACTGCGTCTTGTTCTTGTTTTGAATCTCTTTTTCCTCGTCAGACCTGAGAAGAGCAAGCTTCAGACCATCCCAGGGCAGCTGAATGTCACCATTGAGTGCGTCCCACCTGACTTCTCAAGTATGTTGTCACTTCCTGATTTACGAGGACAAAGCTGCAATCAATATCAGTATTTGCAGTGTACTTGGCTCACAAATATACACACTGGGGTTTGAATTTAGTGTTTGTTCGAGAACCGGGAACACAGCGGAGGAGGTCTGCTCCTCTAACTAGTGTGCTTGCTCCCCCCAGATACGGTGACTTCCTCTTACGTTCCCGTCAAGCCCTTTGAGGACGGCTGTGAACGGGTGTCGGTGGAGGTTGAGGAGTTTCTCCCCGACGAGGCCAAGTACAACTACCCCTTCACCACCTACAAGAACCAGCTTTACATCTGCCCCCTGCAGCTCAAATACGACAACCAGAAGACCTTCACCAAGGTGTGTGACTCCGAATGAAGCTGGATATGAATGTCTTCTGTGTCATTGCTGCCTCACTCTGTGTGCATTGACTGACTGATGTCCTGTTTGCTCTGCATCAGGCGAGAAACATTGCAGTCTGCATCCAGTTCAGAGATTCAGATGAAGAAGGTGCACCCCTTTTAAAGGTGAGTTGTATGAACTGTATGCATATCCATATATATTGAGAATACAGTTGAACTATTTCACCTAATTATCAAAGATTTGTATGGTTTATGAAAATCAGTGAAACTATTTACATGATTTGAGTCAATAACCAAACATAGCTTGTCTTCTTCTTCAAATCATTATATTATTTCTGAAATAATCTGTCCTATATTAATGATATCCCTCAAAATACTGAGAGGCTCTCACCCATGGATTGCCATTTAAGTCCATTTTATATAAATAACTAAATATGAAATGAATAAATATGGCTATGAAATAAATAAATTGGGCAATACATCTATAAATATATAAATAAATGCAAATATATATATATATATATATATATATATATATATACATACATACATGAGTCAGTGTAGATCAATAACCAAATAAACTATTTTTATTTTCAATGGACATTTATTTCTTAATTTTATATTCCATATTTATTTTCAACAGACTGCACGGTGCAAAGGTCATGAAAACTGTCAGAATATCTGCCGTGCGATTTGATCCATAGGAGTGGCCTCAAATGCGATTTGTTTGACTGCTTTTTGCAACGTGGAAGTCGGAGTGCATCTGAGAGGCCAGGAAAGGAAAGGAGAGAGGAAGCGCCTTCAGAAGGTGGTTATTATAGCTGGCAGGAGGAGATAATGACTGGTCACTGTTTTTCTCCCTCCTTTTCCTCCCCGCTACGTCTCTCTGGCCACACATGTCAAATATTTGCGGGTGGAAACAGTCATCAAAGGGCCGTGGATTGTTTCTCTTACATTCTAATAATTTGTCACTTCTATTTCTTCTTGATGGCCGGGATTGAGTCCGTCCAGACGTGCGTGTCGTACCTCAGATACATTCTGGTCTCAAACAATGGCTGAAGTCGAGCGAGTAGCGCACCAGAGTCTATGATTTTGACAACACATTCAACATCCGCTGCCTCTGAACTGTTCTGAATAGTCGCCTGTTGACATGACTCATGATCTCAGGTTTGATTAATTTGTCGGGTCGACCTAAAGCTGCCGGTGCAGCCGCTTAGACAAGTGGTTGTTCTCTGGTCCTAAACGGCGCATGTACCAACAGGACGGCCTCTGTGACGGATAAGATCCGAGGCAGCTTCTCCAGCCACGCCTCGACCCTCATCCTGATTCAGCTAATCAGGACTCCCATCAGCCCCCCACCTGTACTGCTGTAAGGGCCCCTTGAATGTGTTCCATCCCCTGCACGCCGCCTGCCGTACCTTGTAACCGCAACAACAGATCTTTGCTGTGTAATCTGGCTCCCTCCTTCCCTCCAGCTTCTTCCCCCAACCTAGCTGAATATTGACCCTTGTCCTCACTCTCTTGAGCCTCTCTCATCCTCCCCGCTCCAATCGGTCTCAATGTGAAGCTGGTGGCTCCAGAACTCTGTCCTTCCTCTGCTCGTTATTGTTCATTAGAGATGACTACAACTGTTAGCGTCCTAATTACGGTATCAAAAGCCGCCAACAGAACAGGTCTGGAGTCCCTTCTGTCGCCCCTTGTTAGAAATGTCCTGACCTGCTGAAGCACGACCTGCATTCCCAGCTTTATATTTCTCACAGAACCTCTTCCTGCAGCGGTTGCTGCTCTGATACAAAACAGAGCTTTGCTTGTGCAATGTCTCTCCCAGAGTTTGAGGGTGCATTCATAAAAAAATATATATAAATACCACATTTACATCTGTCAATGGCTATAGTAAAAAATTGTATTTCTGTCATCACATGTGGAGTCAGTGCAGTTATTGTAGTGTTGGTTGGTTTTCTTCAGGGCACCGTCGCTTCATTAAAATAAGGTAAACAGTGCTTTCTAAATGTGTTTAGTTTCTCTTGTCTAGTCAGAGGCCATGCTTTCTCTTTGTTTAAACCCGTTGGCGCTTCAAGGATGCATACAACGAGGGGCTCGCACACTCACCCACTCACCCACGTCTTTTCTCCAAACGTTGTCAGTAATCACAGATTTCTGAGCACTTACTCAGAGTGGCCCCCAACATCAAAGGGGCCACAGCTTGATGACTGATTTGTGCCTGCTTGCCTTCCAGTGCATCTACGGCAAGCCAGGAGACTCCCTCTTCACCAGCGCCGCCTACGCAGCCGTTCTGCACCACAACCAGAGCCCAGAGTTCTACGACGAGGTGAGAAGGGTTTCCTCATCACCTCGGCTAGCTCAGATGCAATCTCATATTGGTTACATTGAGCATACAACATTTTACTAGAAACGGAAGCACTCATTCATCAGGTTATCAACATTGAATTAGATATGAAGAGACCCAAACTCTGTGTGCAGTGCTCACATTCCTCAGGCAGCGCTGAGATAATCCCATAAATCAGTCTTGGGGTAGAGCTGTGAACTCACACTCGACTGGTCAAACAGTCACAGACCCCTCCACACACACAAACACTTTAAGCCGGTACGCTCAGGATACCATGAAGGAGGTGGAGCAGAGGGGGTCCATGTGGTCCCGATATCAAACTGGATTAGGATTTTAGAAGTCCCGCATGCACACACTGAGGCACGCTCGATGGGATTTACCTCCACAGACTCAAGCCTCGAGTCGCATCATGGAGAATTCAAACAGGACAACAGTGATCTTTATCTTTTCACGTGTTTGGCCTTGATCTTTTTATCCTCCAAAGCATCTTTGAATACGCTCACAAGCGCCCTGTAAAATGGATTATTGTTGTTTTCATAATTATAGTCAGGACGCAGACAGCCTTTAAGAGAGACAAGAGAGACAATTTAACGCACCAACTGAATGATTCATTCTCCTGTCATATATTGGAGAGTCATAATATTAATTCAAGACATTCTTAAGCAGATTGTTGGTTACCAGATCTGTAGTAGTAGAAAATCCATGTGTCATTTCCTGTGAGAAAATACATGTCCTTGCTGGTGCTGCCCCCTGTTGGATGAGTTTATTTAAATTCACAAATTATAGTTGGTAAAATCATAGTTGGTAAAATCTGAGAAAGGGGGGTAGGCTAATAATTCAAGCAAAAACTCCCAAGTGGTACATTTATGAAAAACGACTCAAATCAGTATGCTGTTTTCCCCTGAATCAAAATGCGGATGCGTATGATAACATGATGACTCTGGGCTAGAATCCCCAAATCAAATTACAATATGATTAGGTCATCCATCGCAGGCAAGGGATGGTGGGATGAGGTTGATCCAACCTTGCAAAGTGAACTGATGTGCTTCCTAACATTTAAAAACAACATTTTATTTATCTTTAATTATTTTCAGAGAATATTAAAATGTTCTCACGTAAATTAAAGACTTGGAAATTGGCAATTCAATTCAATTCAGTTTATTTTGTATAGCCCAAAATCACAAATTACAATTTGCTTTATAATCTGTACACATACGACATCCCCGTCCCAGGACCTCGCATCAGATCAGGAAAAACTCCCAAAAAACGCTTTCAGGGAGGAAAAAACCTTCAGGAGAGCAACAGAGGAGGATCCCTCTCCCCGGGTGGACAGAAGCAATAAATGTCATGTGTACAGAATGAACAGCGTTACAACACAGTATACTAAACATTATTTCTATCAGTATGTCCCTTTTCTGATGTCGGTAAGAAGAAAGAAATGTTGCTGATTTATTCATTAAAGTGAGCTGTTTCACTGTGTCCAGGTGAAGATTGAGCTGCCGGTCCACGTTCATGAGAAACACCACATCCTCTTCACATTTTACCACATCAGCTGTGAGTCCAGCAGCAAGGCCGGTGGCAAGAGGCGCGAGGGAGTCGAGTCGCTGGGTGAGTGCGCTGGGAACACGCCCCTCTCATTTCGAATGTTTGGCCGTGTTTTGTTATGTATCCTGAGGAATGAGGCCCAGTAAGCCCAACGCCGGTGCTTTCCTGTGTTCTAGTGGGTCACTCTTGGATGCCTTTGCTAAAAGACGGGAGGATGCAGTCGGTGGAGCTCCAGCTGCCTGTGGCAGCCACCTTGCCTCCTGGATACCTGTGTCAGGACACCAGGAAGGTACAGCCCTCTTCCCTTAAACCAAGACTCCCATTAATACTCAGTAAAGTCCTTTCCTGTAGGAACCCCCTCAATGCTTCCTATTTGTGTGTACCTCAACAGTCCCAGCCAGATATCAAGTGGGTGGAAAATACCAAGACATTGTTCAAAGTGAGGAGCCACGTGGCATCAACGATATATGCTCAGGTACACTTCATTCTTCATTTGAAGTTGGGTTGTATAAGTTGCTTGTCTGGGGCTGCACGGTGGTGTAGTGGCTAGCACTGTCGCCTCACAGCAAGAGGGCCGTGGGTTCAATTCCCGGTCGGAGCGGTCCTTCTGTGTGGAGTTTGCATGTTCTCCCCGTGGCAGCGTGGGTTCTCTCCGGGCTCTCCGGCTTCCTCCCACAGTCCAAAGACATGCTGCAGGTTAATTGATCTCTAAATTGCCCATAGGTGTGAATGTGAGAGTGAATGGTTGTATGTCCCTACATGTGCCCTCGATGGACTGGCGGCCTGTCCAGGGTGTCCCCTGCCTTCGCCCTATGTCAGCTGGGATAGGCTCCAGCGCCCCCGCGACCCTAATGAGGATAAGCGGTATTGAAAATGGATGGATGGATGGAGTTGCTTGTCCATCGTCAGTTTATTACAAACAGATGGTGGTGGCCACATCCCCAGTTTGGAGTACCAGCTCGGTAACACAGTAATGTTCTGCTGTAGACTGGGACAGGAGCAAAACATATGCAAGACACCTTCAAAAGGCAGCATCAGTTTAAGTGTACGCTATATTTATATATTTATTTGTTACTGCTGTTTATTTTGCTGTCAGGCCGTCCTCTCCTACAGGTAGCCGAAGAAGTTTTATATGCACTCTGTGAAGCCACAAGACTCCTTTTGTCACAGGAGTTAGTTTTTGCTATTGTGTGACTTTGTGGTTTAACGGGATAGTTTGGATTCACCACAGTCACACAATAACCGATTCTTTGCAGCGGTAGAACAGCGACTTCTACGTTCAGCGAGGTAAAACCATTGTTCACTTTGCGCCCGTGCTGGTTCTCCCTGCTGGTTCTCCAAACTCCATCTGCAGTAGGTGATACGCTGATGATGGAGTTACAACCTCACTTCATAAAATCAAGTGTGTGTGTGTGTGTGTGTGTGTGGTTGTGGTTCTCCCACCCCCCCCCCACAGGACCTGCATCTGCACAAATTCTTCCAGCACTGCCAGCTGATGAGGGCGACATCGGAGGGGAACCCAGCAGAACTTATCAAATTCCTGAAGGTGAGTCAGCCCACTCGGTCATTTTAGAGCAGGGATCAGTTTACAGGCCCCAGAAAAGATATCATCTTTATCAATAAAAACTATATGGAATTCATATTTAAAAACATTTTTTTATAATGGCAGAATTCTTTGAGACCCTTTCCAGATTGTGATCAATGTGAGGTTTTAAGTTCAGATTCATAGTCATAAAAATCAGGAGAATTCCTTGATTTGAGAATCCACTGTGACATCTTCTCTTCCTATGAATCGCCACCTTAACGTGGTGGAGGAGTTTGAGTGGCTCAGTGATCCTGGGAGCTATGTTGTCCGGGGCGTCAGCCCCTGGTAGGGTCTCCCAAGGCAAACAGGTCTCGGGGGAGAGCCCAGACTAAGAGCGGTTCAACAAACCCTGATGATAAGCAGCCCACGGATTGTAGCCACCTTGCCCGGACAAGGGAAACCGGGGCACCCTCCCGGAGCCAGACCCAGGAGGGGAGCTCGTCGGCGAGCGTCTGGTGGCCGGGCTTTCGCCCATGGGGCCCGGTCGGGCTCAGCCCGAAAGAACAACATGGAGCAGCAGTCACCCTGTGGACCCACCACCCGCAGGGAGAATTATCGGGGTCGGGTGCAATGTAGACCGGGCGGCGGGCCAGGCGGGAGACCTGGGCGGGCCGATCGCCGGCAGCATAGACTAGCTCTAGGGACGTGGAACGTCACCTCACTAGCGGGGAAAGAGCCGGAGCTGGTGCAGGAGGTGGAGCGGTACCAGCTAGATATAGTTGGGCTCACCTCCACGCACAGCATGGGCTCTGGAACCAAGCTCCTGGAGAAGGGTTGGACTTTGTCCTTTTCTGGAGTTGCCCAGCGTGAGAGGCGCCGGGCGGGAGTGGGGATACTCACGAGCCCCCGGCTGAGCGCCGCTGTGTTGGAGTTTTCCCCGGGGAACGAGAGGGTCGCCTCCCTGCGCCTACGGGTTGCGGGGAGTAAGGCTCTGACTGTTGTTTGTGCTTATGCACCGAACAGCATTTCAGAGTATCCGGCCTTCTTGGAGTCGGTGGGAGGGGTCCTGGAAAGGGCGCCGCCTGCCGACTCCATAGTTCTCCTGGGAGACTTCAACGCTCACGTGGGCAATGACAGAGAAACCTGGCGGGGCGTGATTGGGAGGAACGGCTTGCCCGATCTGAACCCGAATGGTGTTTTGTTGTTGGACTTCTGTGCTAGCCACAGTTTGTCCATAACGAACACCATGTTCGAACATAAGGTGGCTCATAAGTGTACCTGGTACCAGAACACCTTAGGCCGGAGATCAATGATCGACTTTGTAATCGTATCATCTGATCTGCGGCCGTATGTCTTGGACACTCGGGTGAAGAGAGGAGCAGAGCTGTCAACTGATCACCACCTGGTGGTGAGTTGGATCAGATGGCGGGGGACTCGGCTAGAGAGACCTGGCAAGCCCAAACGTGTAGTGAGGGTGAACTGGGAACGTCTGGCAGAGGATCCTGTCCGGGAGGTCTTCAACTCCCACCTCCGGAAGAACTTCTCACAAATCCCGAGGGAGGCTGGGGACATGGAATCCGAGTGGACCTTGTTCAAAGCCTCTATTGTGGACGCGGCTGCTCGGGGCTGTGGCCGGAAGGTCATCGGTGCCTGTCGTGGCGGCAACCCTAGAACCCGGTGGTGGACACCGGGGGTGAGGGTAGCCGTCAAACTGAAGAAGGAGGCCTTTCGGGCCTGGCTGGCCCAGGGGTCTCCTGAAGCAGCTGACGGGTACCGGCGGGCCAAAAGGGCTGCAGCGACGATGGTCGCGGAGGCTAAAACTCGGGCATGGGAGGAGTTCGGGGAGGCCATGGAGAAGGACTTTCGGTTGGCCTCAAGGAAGTTCTGGCAAACCATCCGACGGCTCAGGAAGGGAAAGCAGGGTCTACCCCAGGCTGTTCTCAGCAGGGGGGGGGAACTGCTGACCCGGACTGGGGACATCGTCGGGCGGTGGAAAGAGCACTTTGAGGAACTCCTAAACCCGGCCAACATGTCCCCCGGAGAGGGGGCAGCGCCGGAAGACTTTGGGGTGGATTCACCCATATCCCTGGCAGAGGTCGCTAAGGTAGTCAAAAAGCTCCTTGGCGGCAAGGCGCCAGGGGTGGATGAGATCCGCCCTGAGATGCTGAAAGCGCTGGACATTGTTGGGCTGTCTTGGTTGACACGCCTTTTCAGTGTCGCATGGGGGTCGGGAACAGTGCCCATGGACTGGCAGACCGGGGTGGTGGTTCCCATCTTCAAGAAGGGGGACCGGAGAGTGTGCTCGAACTATCGTGGTATCACACTGCTCAGCCTCCCGGGAAAAGCTTATGCCAGGGTGCTGGAGAGGAGGCTCCGACCGCTTGTCGAACCTCAGATTCAGGACGAACAGTGCGTATTCCGTCCCGGTCGTGGAACAGTGGACCAGCTCTTTACCCTCGCAAGATTACTGGAGGGGTCCTGGGAGTTTGCCCAACCAGTTTACATGTGCTTTGTAGACCTGGAGAAGGCTTTCGACCGGGTCCCTCAGGGGTTTTTGTGGGGGGTGCTGCGGGAGTATGGGGTGCCGGACCCGTTGGCACGGGCCATCCGGTCTCTGTATGCCTGCAGTAGGAGCTGTGTTCGTCTCCTCGGTAGTAAGTCAGACACGTTCCCGGTGGGTGTTGGCCTCCGCGGCAGGGATGAGAGTTAGCACCTCCAAATCTGAGGCCATGTTGCTCTGCCGGAAACCGGCGGATTGCTCCCTCCAGGTGGGGGCAAACTGCCTACCCCAAGCGAAGGAGTTCAAGTATCTCGGGGTCTTGTTCACGAGTGAGGGTAAGGTGGAGCGGGAGATCGATAGGCGGATCGGTGCGGCTGCAGCAGTAAAACAGGCGCTGTACCGGTCCGTCTTAGTGAAGAGGGAGCTGAGCCGGAAGGCAAAGCTCTCCATTTACTGGTCGGTCTACGTTCCAACCCTCACCTATGGTCACGAACTCTGGGTCGTGACCGAAAGAACGAGATCTCGGATACAAGCGGCCGAAATGAGCTTCCTCCGTAGGGTGGCCGGGCTCAGCCTTAGAGATAGGGTAAAGAGCTCGGACATCAGGGGGGAGCTTGGAGTCGAGTCGCTGCTCCTTCGTGTCGAAAGGAGTCAGCTGAGGTGGTTCGGGCATCTAGTTAGGATGCATCCTGGACGCCTCCCTTTAGAGGTTTTCCGGGCACGTCCAACTGGTAGGAGGCCCCGGGGAAGACCGAGGACACGCTGGAGGGATTATATCTCCCGGCTGGCCTTGGAACGCCTCGGGATCCCCCAGAATGAGCTGGAAAGTGCTGCGGGTGAGAGGGAAGCCTGGGTCGGCCTGCTGAACCTGCTGCCACCGCGACCCGACCCCGGATAAGCGGGTGATAATGGATGGATGGATGGATGGATGTGACATCTTATTTTTAGCTTTTTGGTGGAAGTCAATTACTGAATCATACAGGTTTTTTCTCACATGTTCCTTGGTTCTAAGATCAAGTCCCTGACATAGGGACTTAGTCTAGTCTTACTTGAGTCTTGGCTCTTGCTCAGCACCACAATCAGTACAGTTTTGCTTTTAGGAAAACCTTCTTGAAGACCCCAACTAGCAGAATCCGTAGCTCCTATAAACATTTCAACCTTGTTGCTGACTGAAATCCAAGTTGATCTTCCTTCACATGACTCTCCTGTATTTCTGTTGCCCTCTTTCCACAGTGCCTGCATGCCATGGAGACTCATGTCATCATCAACTTCCTCCCAACGGTGCTGATGCAGCTGTTTGGGGTGCTCACAGCAGCAACCAAAGAAACCCACGAGATTGCTGTCAACTCTCTGCGGTCAGTTGCTCACCTCAGTTTGTGCTGTTTGATGCTCACAGTGTGTAACACTGTCCTGCTTCTGTGCCTTCAGTGTGATCATACATATAGTCTCCAGATGTCACGAGGAGGGCCTGGAACACTACCTGCGATCTTTTTTGAAGGTAACCCACCAATACTGCAACAGGGATAATACAAAATCTAAAGATTTACATTATTGATTCATGTGTTTTTCTCCCCCCCTTTCTTAGTATGTGTTCGTGACCAACCCTCCATCAGGAAACTCAAGGACCACCCATGAGATGCTGGCCACCGCTGTAACGGCCACCCTCAAGCAAACTGCTGATTTCAACACCAGCAACAAGCTGCTCAAGGTGTGCTCCGCTAGTTTGGTTGTGTGGATCCGTTGTAGTACCACTATTGAACAGCAGGCCGCATACTTCCCTGGACAATGGCTCACCATATCCTCGGAACAGAAATTGAAGTCTTTGTGACAGGAGAAGAAATCCTGAAGGATGTAGCGGCTTGTACTGTAATGTTATCTATGTAACATTTATTCAAGTCAAATTTTTTTTTTTTTTTTTTTTTGGGAAGCTGATTTTTTTTAATGTTTTTGATCCCTTTCATCCCTTTCTGTAGTACTCCTGGTTCTTCTTTGAAACCATAGCCAAATCCATGGCCCAGTACCTGCAAGAGGGCAACCGCTACAAGGTTGGTAATAAGTAATTTATTCTTCCTTTAGGACACTAAATTGGGCAAAACAAGTGTTTAACAATGCAAGTCGTAACTTGGTACATTACCCCAAAGTTCAAATGTCTATATCTGGCAAATACATACCACGTAGTGTCACAGATTACATCAACATATTCAAACAAACCTCACGCACACTCGGAGAAAGCAGAGGAGGCTCAAAGTGACTCACTGAGCCAAGTGTTTATTCCACATCGGGATGCCACGGGTCCGTAATCAACAGAGCCAGATGTTCAGCAGTAAGCAAAGTGAGGGCTTATTGACACACTGCTAATTGGTCTTCATAATGTCCCATGCTAATGTCATTTTGACTTTTTGATGCCCTCAAAGCAAGTGTTTGTCCCTCTGACCGTCTCATCAGATGCCGCGAGCCCAGCGCTTCCCCGACAGTTTCCACCAGGCGCTCCAGTCGCTGGTGTTGTCCATCATGCCCCACATCACCATCCGCCACATGGAAATCCTGGAGGAAGCTCGCTGCATCAACCTGAGCCTGGCCAATTTCATCAAGGTCTGAACCAACCTGATTTAACTCACTGAAGGCTGTTCGGTGGGGACTTGGCTTACAAACAGTCATGGTGCCACAAAAAGAAAAAAACTCCTGTGATTTTAATCTCAGTATAAGAAATGTGTTTGTTGTGTCTATTCCCTGACCAAGTTTTCTCTCCCTCAGAGGTGCCTGATCGTCATGAACAGGGGCTTTGCCTTCGGCCTGGTCAACCACTATATGTGTCATTTTGGTCTGAGAGATCCCAAGGTACATGCTCAGTGTACATGCACATCTGTGCACGCTGTCACAATAGGTGCTGATTTTCCTATTTATTTTTTTAATCCTAAACTGGCAGTGAGATAAATAATATATATATATATATATATATATATATATATATATATATATATATATATATATATATATATATATATATATATATATAATGTTTTTTGCAGACACATAGGTATGGCATATAAATTGAGCACAAGTTACAGTTTCTGGGATGTCATTTATTGTTTTATTGTTTATTTTACTGCGTCTTCTTTTATTGTGTATGTTCTGTTCTCTTACCTGTTGTAATGTTTTGGCCCATGTTATGGTCTCTTTGGATTAATTTACATTTAGTTTTTAGTTTTTTCGACTACCGTACAACACTTTATGACCGTTTGTCTGTGATAAGTGCAATATAAACACACTTTACTTACTTAGCTTACTTATTTAATAATCCTCTGATTTTCCTTTGTGGATCTCTGAAAGTGGGACTAAAACCGCAAAATGTGTAAAGTTGTCATCTTTTATTTATTTTTTTTTTTTTTTAACAGTTCCTGACAGAATACTTTGCATTACATGGTATAATTGGGGTGTTATTTATGAAAATGTACAAGTCTCATTCACACACAGGCTGGCATTCATCTTGTTTACGCTGTTGTCGGAAATAGTTTGCTGAATCTGAGAAAAAAGTAGTAGAAAAACAGGAATATGAAAATGTTCCCATTGTCTCCTCCCCACAGTGCAACCTATTTAAATCAGAGCCTCAATATTTGCATGCAAACGGTTAATGTTTGACTCAAGTCACCCTCTGTGCATATGATAGTCTGCGGTTTAACTGTGTTTATGTCCTTCACATGATGCCAATGTCTGTTATGCAAACCAGATCTCAAATGACATCCTTATCTTGCTTATGTTGCATATGTTCATTCTATGTCCATCCTCTTTTATTGTAAAGCCCCTATTTGCATTTTTTTTGGTGAAAATAAAGTTTATTATATTATTATTAGTGAGTGGGCCAGCATGCAAAAAGTGCACACTCTAACACCATTGGTAAGAGGACACTATTAAACTAAAGGTATCTTTGGACAGCTGGTGTTGTTGTGCATCTAACCCTTGGTACATAACTGATGTGCCGTGTCTCACGCCCTACCCGGAGGCTCATTTGGCTAACAAATTAGACCAACGCAGACGCCTGGCAGACTTAGTTTGAGAAGCGATGTCTGCGCAGTCGATGAATGCATTTGAACAATGAGGTGAATTATATTTACATTCCGAGGTGGTTGACATAAATTTGCATTGCGCTGGTGCGGGGCACTCACTGGTGCGTGTCTCTCTTTTGGCTACAGGTGCTGACTGAAATGAAATTTGATTTCCTGATGACGGTGTGTAACCATGAACACTTCATCCCCCTCAACCTGCCCATGGCTTTCGGGCGCACTAAGATGCAGCGGGTACAAGGTGAAAGAGTCAGACATCACACCCTGCCTTCCATTTGAGTGTGTTGTGCTTCTTACCACATATTTAACCACTGACTCACATGAACCCCAAAACCCCTCAACACCCCCCTTCTGACCCACATCCAGCCACACTGGTCCTCTCTATTAACCTGCCTGATTGTCTGACATACACAGGTCTATTATTATTATTATTATTATTATTACTATCTCCCTGCTTAACACACGTAGCCAACGCTAATTGATACAAACACACAAGCGAAAGTGACAGGCAAACAACTGTGTGCTGTGGAAATGCTGCATGGATTGTTTACAGTTTCACCTCCCGATTTCGTTATGTTCCCCCCCCCCCTGTTTTTTGTGTTTTGCTTGTGGTCAGATTTTATACCATATGCGACGGAGCTTTTTGGCCCTGTAGGTAGGTGAAGCTCACCGCACCATACTGTATGTCAATGCCACACAAGTTTGCTGCCGTATGCAAATGACCTGCACCTCCATGCTCTGACCTGCACTAACCCCGCCATTTTGTCAGCCCCCCCCCCCCCCTTTATTTCCCTCACTCACTGACTCACTCACTCACCCAGCAGCACAATGCTAATGCTAGGCTGATGCCCTCACATGCCTGAGCCTGTGCATTGTAATGGGGAGGAGCTTGGCTGTCGTGGAAATCCACCGGCCCCTCTTTTCGTAGTGGCTTGATACTTGTAAACATCTTCTCACAATACTGCATCTCTCTCTCTCTCTCTCTCTCTCTCTCTCTCGGTCTCGCTCTCGCTCTCTCTCTCTCTGACCGCCAGTCTGTCTCCGTCATTAGAGAAGATAATTGCTGCAGATGGGAGCTCACTTCCCAGGCTGCATTGCCTGCTTTGATATTAACACAGCATTATTATGAAACTGTTGTTTGTGGGGAAACGGACAACTTCTCATTTCCAGTGGCACAGAAATGTACAACATTATCAATTTCTCAATGTGGGCATTGAGAAATATGTTATCTTAAAGCAACAGTTCATCCAAAAGTTAAAAGAAACGTGTTTTCCTCTCATCTTTAGTGCTATTTACCAGTCTAGATTGTTTTTCAATGGGGTGGGGTGCATCAGCAGGGGCCATGGCGCATCAGCAGGGCCAAGGCAGGAGGCCGACTCACCAGGCAGGAGGCATCAGACACAGCCAGGTCCAATGGACCCTATGAGACGTGAAGTCACAAGACTCCGGGGAGGAAGCAGAGTTAGTAAGGTGCAATGGAGAGATGTGAATTCATCCATAAGTAAAGAGGGAAGAGGAGATAGGTGCTCAGTGTATCCTAAAACATCCCCCAGCAGCCTATATTTGTGGGGCGACTATGGGTCAGTGGTTAGCATGCCCGTTTTTCAATCAAGAGGTTGGCAGTTCAATCCCCGCCCTAGTCGATGTGTCCTTGAGCAAGACACTTAACCCTGCATTGCTCCCCGTAGCTGTGTCTACGGTGTATAATGTAAAGTGTCTTTGAGTATCTAGAAAAGCACTATATAAATTAAATGGATTATTATTATTACTATAAGCTGCTGTGTGTTGGAATTATCATCAAAAGAGGCGTCTGTCATCTTTCCAATATAATGGAACTGGATGCCACTCTGCAAACAATCTAGATAAATAGATAGCAGATAAGATGGAAAATACATATTTTGGGATGAACTTTCGAACGCGTGGTGTGGAAATGTTAACATCTGAATGTTGTGTTGTGTGGTTTTGTTGAGATTTTGTCGCATATTGCAACGTTGCACTTTGAATGATTGCCACAGTATAACATTACGGATTACTGAACAATACTGATTATTGTGCATGTACTGAGTATTATACAATCAATTACTTTTTTTTTTTTTTTTTAGAGATCATCTTACTTGTTAGATCTTCAACAAAAAAACCATTTCAAAAGACTGGTTATCAGATTTGAGTATGAGGACATTTTCCCCAGTCATGACCTCAATGCGTAACAGACCGTGTCCCAATAAGCCATATTTTATCAGCATCAGTTCAGCATGTACTCGTGTACTGACGCTTTCTGTCTGGCCGAACCACAGAGCAGAGTCTGGAGTTCAGCCTGACGGAAGAGTACTGCCGTAACCACTTCCTGGTGGGTCTGCTGCTGAGAGAAGTGGCTGAGGCCTTGCAGCAGGGGCCCGAGGTCCGACAGCTGGCCGTGAACGTTCTCAAGAACCTCCTCATTAAACACGCCATGGATGACCGCTACACAGCATTCAAGGTGAGGGAGGGCGGGTCTCTTGAAGATTGGAGAAGGAAGAGGCAAGGATGACCAGAATTAATTGAACACGTTTCTCTGAAGAGATAGAAAAAAGTGATGTAATAAATGTCCTTTACTATGTAGTTCATCTACTGTACTATAGGGGGGTTCAGGAATTAACCAGCTGATATTAAAATACCAAACATATAATCAACAGGCCCTTGGAAGAGTGCAGGGACAGATGGGTGCTTCTTTTCATGCAGGTTTATGCAAGTCCCGGGGTAATATTTGACCAATCCCTATCGTTTGACCCCCATATGTCCAGATCTATTTTCTTCCACCTAAGAAATATGAGCAAACTGAGATATGTATTATCAACAGCTGAACTAGAGATGATCACATATGCTTTTATTTTGTTCGTATTAACTATACTTACTCAGTAAGTCTGCGATTAACCGGTTGCAGGTAATCCAGAATGCTGCTGCCAGAATACCGACGAGGACAAATAGACACATCGCCCCATACTTAGATCTATTTCCTGGCTCCCTGTAGAATATAGGACTTACTTTAAAGTCCTCACTCTCACTTACAGAGCACTGCACGGTCAGACTCCTGCATATGTGGCTGAACTACTTGGCCCTTATTCACCAGGTTGGACCTTTTTAATCTCAGGTCCAAACCATGTATTAATGGTTTTGACCCTACAGTTTGCTGTTTCTGGGATGTCATTTATTGTTTTATTGTTTATTTTACTGCGCCTTCTTTTATTGTGTATGTTCTGTTGCTCTCTTACCTGCTGTAATGTTTTGGCCCATGTTATGGTCTCTTTGGATTAATTTACATTTAGTTTTTAGTTTTTTTGACTCCCGTACAACACTTTGTGACCTTTTGTCTGTGATGAGTGCAATATAAATACACTTTACTTACTTAGTTTACTTATTTAATAATCCTCTGATTTTCCTTTGTGGATCTCTGAAAGTGGGACTAAAATCGCCAAATGTGTAAAGTTTTTATCTTTTATTTCTTTTTTTTAACCGTTCCTGACAGAATACTTTGCATTACATGGTATAATTGGGGTGTTTTTTATGAAAATGTACAATTCTCATTCACGCACAGGCTGCCATTCATCTTGTTTACGCTGTCGTCGGAAATAGTTTGTTTGCTGAATCTGAGAAAAAAAATAGTAGAAAAAGAGGAATATGAAAATGTTCCCATTGTCTCCTCCCCACAGTGCAACCTATTTAATGTTTGACACAGGTCACCCTCATAGCCTGCGGTTTAACTGTGTGTTTATGTCCTTCACACAATGCCAATGTCTGTTATGCAAACCAGCCAGTGTTTAAGGGACAGGAACTATTGGGAGCAGTTGGCGTTTGGCTAGTTTGCGTTTGGCTAGTTTGTGAAGGGCAGGCAACGACTATGTACTGTATGTCATTACTGGTGTAGCCATTTTGTATGCCTCTAACTTCGCTCATCAGTATTAATACATGTGTTTGACAGTTTCATCAGTGCATTTGTATTTTAAACAACTCATTCCATCATATGTACTGTTTCAGAATCAGCAGGCCAGGATCTGTTTGCTCTACATGCCGCTCTTTGAGCTGCTCTACCAGAACTTGAAGCAGCTGTCTGCCCAGCCGTACGCCTCCAGCCACGGGCTCGGCCTCAATGTGAGTCTCCTTGAACCCTGGGTTACCATAGTAGGGTTACGTGGCGCTGTTGTTACTGCTCTCGAAAGCAAACCTGCCACGCTCTCCTTTCAATCGTGTTCATTACATGACGACAAATGATAAAGATTCAGGTTTAAATTGGCTCTTCGTCAGGCGAAGAGGAGCCTTGATTCGTCTGCACACAACGTTGAGCCATTTTCTCGCAATTTAGGGCTTGAAATTTTTCTTAACGTAATCAAGAAGACATTTTAACAGGAGCATATGACTGCGTTGAAAGTCGCGTGGGAGAATTCACAGTTACAGTTTCTTGGATTCTGTGTGTACACTGGGGTTTAGTGGGGATGCAAACTTCAGATGTTACTTGAGGGTGAAATGTTGTCGGTACTTAAACGTATTGTTTATCATAAAGTCTGAGCCTTCTCAGACAGTTTATTCAAGTAAAACCTGGAGCAGGTGCTCCATAACTAACAGTATACCTTTAAAACAATGTGGAAGTGTTGTTGTATGAATATACTCAGAGCATCACCAACAGTAGATGGAGTTTGGATGAACAGACAGGGAGCAAAGTCAGGTACTGCAGTGGATGGGGCAGCAGCTACATGTATTTTAGACACCCAAAACCAATCTACATCATAAGTGTACGCTGCATTTAAATGTTTTCACGGCTTAACAGAAGCCGTTATCTATGGCGTCTTCAAAGCCACCAGACTATTGACAAAGGCAAGGCAAGTTTATTTATAGTTCAGCAACCAGGCAATTCAAAGCAGTGCAAGAGAAACACATTCACGTAAATACAATTTTATGTGAAGACAGGTATGAAATGGAGTCAAACAGCGTGAGAATACATTGAATAAAAGGCAGCGGAAAACATACGGGCAACTGACGTGCAGGTTTTTAGGAGTTTGTTATGTTCACCCCCCTCAGATATATATAGCGCATTAAAACGCTGCTTCTCCATGTTTAGTTTGGACTCTGGGGACAGAGAGCCGACCCGTCCCAGACGACCTGAGAGGTCTGGGTGCTTCGTAGCAGAAGAGCACAAATGTAATGCTCGATAAGCCAAAAGTAGTATCGAACTCGAGCACCAGCGTTCTGAATCAGCTGCATCTATCTTATTGATTTCTTTTTCCGGAAGAGTCTGCTGAAGATAAATGCAGAAGTTTTGGAGTCCTTTACTCCTTGAGATGTTCTTCAGGTGGTAGTAGGTTGACTTTGTGTAAAGGTGAGGGAGGGCGGGGCTCTTCAAGATGTTGGTCTGAGTCCATGTCTAAATCTAGATTTCTGGCTTGGTTTGAGGTTTTTAACATTGCCGTCTGAAGTCTGACTTCAAAAACAACTACATGAGTTTTATTTTTGTTTAATTGAAAAAACAGTAATTACCTCTTAGAACACTTAAGGTGCTGTTCTACCGCTGCCTTGTGGTTTCTGTAGTTACAGACTTCCTTTAGACTAGAGGATATCAAAGGCTTTCTGACGGCATGTTAAAGCGCTGAAATTATTCTAAATATAGCATACACTTAAACTGCTGTTGATTAGTTCTTCTAAAATACGTTTTGTAGGTAGGTAAACATTGACTATGGCTAAGTACCTCATTAAAACACCCAATTCAACTATCCCTTTACCAGTAACCGAGATTCCACTTCTTTCATCTTGTCCAGGGCTCCAGAGATGACCTGATATCGATGGGATCCGCAGACAGTAGGAGAGACCACGGTGAGTTCAGCTAACATGGCATCTGGTCTCTTCCTGTTTACAGATCATCCATCATCATCACCACCACACGGGACTCGGTCCATTAGCAGCACTCTCTCTACATCATTGCACTTACCCGAGGCTGGCTAATTCTGTGATGATGGAGACAATTGGGTTTGCGTACTGCGCCATTCGCTCGTTACTTCAGATGATGTCGACAATTAAGCACAATGTAGTCACACAAGACGGATTGAGGATAAAGGAGATGCCCTAACTTTTAGTGTTGTATGAGTCCTTCCCAAACTTCTCAGAATGCATTTCTTTCCCCCTTTGACAGAACCAGGGTTTGTTTTGGGACTTCTTAAAGCTGCTTTAGAGCCACGGAAGACCTTATACCCCCCTTAATAGATGGTTTATTAATACCTGTTTATCTGCCAGATATGTCATCATCAGGAGGCCAGCTATGCGGTACCTACATTCCTTACTGAGCTTGAGAGAGTATTAGTATCTCAACCTGAATCTCCTAATGTCACTGCCAGTGAGCTTGTGTTTACATCACTGTGTTGCTTTCAGTTGGCATTCAAACCACACTGTTTTGGCTCCAGGTCTGCCAGTTCAGAATGGCCATGTTGTGAGGAGAGAGGACTCCCGGTGCTCTCTGTTCATGGACCCAGGAATACCAGACAGCACTGAGGTGAGAACAACCAGCAGAACCACGACAGGGGCCGAAGGGGAGTGAGGTCTGATCAGAGAGATTGAAAATTAAGATTTGATCTGTTCTGACGATCCCTTTTTAAAATTTTTTTTTTTAGCTTTGTGCAATTCTGTGTGTCATTTAAGTTGTTTTTATTATGTTCATTTAAATATATTAACATTAAACATAAATATCACAGTTAGACTTGTCAGACGATAATAAAGTACAGAAAAATAAAACAGAAACACGACAACAACAAAGAAACTCATAAAAACAAAACGGACAAACAAACCAAAACACACAAAAAAAACAAAAACACAATGAACAAAACAAAAACAAAGCAACAACAACAAAATTACACTCACCCAGACACCCCTTTAATTATCTTTTACATGTAAATGTGCGTACTCACATACCCTGCATTTATTCCTGCCTTTTCTTGATAACCCAAATTCCGTCCACGAGTACTTGACCACTCTAATTTGTTATAAAGGCCATTAGATTTTCCCATGCTTGGTCACTCGGCTGCAGAGTGGGTGGAGCGGGGGTGTGGTTCAGGGAACGGTGTCGGGACAGGTCTAATCAACCTCAGCTGGGGTGAGGGTTAATCAGCCCAGCTGTGGTTAGTGTGTGTGTGT
This sequence comes from Cyclopterus lumpus, assembly GCF_009769545.1. Classification (NCBI taxonomy): domain Eukaryota; kingdom Metazoa; phylum Chordata; class Actinopteri; order Perciformes; family Cyclopteridae; genus Cyclopterus; species Cyclopterus lumpus. The sequence goes on along the minus strand of NC_046983.1, from coordinate 13,820,074 downwards.
GTGTGTGTGTGTGTGTGTGTGTGTGTGTGTGTGTGTGTGTCTCAAAAGGAGCAGTAGGGAGGGGGAGGGCAGCGCAACAAGAGTGCGGAAGTACCGTGTTTGTGTGCGATACGCAATAAAAGAGCTTTTGTGAACCTCAAATAACCCTCGTGGCTTCGTCTCTTTCCGTCCAAGACTCACGGGATAACGTGAGAGCGTTTACAGTCAGTATGGCTTGAACTGTTCTTTACCCTGGCAATCATATTTTCAAATGCAGCCGTCTCTGTCATGAGTTTGAGCCAGTCTGTGAGCGTGGGCGTATGTGGGCTCTTCCAGTTTCACAGAATAAGCCTCACTGTCACCATGAAACCTGTTAGTGATATTCTGATTTCTGCCTTGGTGAGGCCTGATGGCACTATCGATGTGTCCCCTAATAAACACAGCTGTGGGGATTCTGGTAAAGGCCATTTGAGCCACCCTTCTAACATTTCCAGTACTACCTTCCAAAAAGACAACACATTGGAACACTCCCACAACGCGTGTAGAAAAGTGCCCATTTCTATGTTACATTTCCAACATTTATTATCCTGCATCAAGCCCATTTTATACAGTTTCAGAGGTGTAAAATAATATCTATGTACAATTTTGTAGTGAGTAAACTTGCTTCTTGCATCCCTTGTAGCCCAGCCTACCTTTGATATTATTTCTCGCCATACATCTTCCTTAATCTCAATGTTGAGATCTTTTTGCCATACTAGTCTCAGGCCTTCGCACATTCCAGCTTGAATGTTTGACATTTTTCGATAGAATATTGAGGCAGAGTGTAGGGTACAGGAAGCACTTAGGAACTCCTGAATCGTATTCTCTTCTTCCTCTTCTCTTTTCAATCCAAACCCAGACCCCATGCTACTCCTCAACTGTAAATACTTCCAGAAATCCCCCTTCTCATCTAAATTAAATGTTTCTTTAAGGTCCTCGAATGATTTAAATGAGCCGTCTCTGTAGAGATCTTTGATAACATGTATTCCTTTTGCCAGCCATGTATCCCATAGAAATACTTCTTTTTCCCTAAACAGATGAGAGGATTATTCCACGTGGAGGAGTAGTTTTGTTTGTATTGAGAAATCCCCAGAATCTTATGTGCCCTTACCCATGCCCACTTAGAGTGTTGTAAAATTAGATTTCCTTGGTCTATTTTTGTTGTGTGTTTTTGTGATAACGAGTCCATAACCTGGAATGGAGCTGTTAATTCCTCTTCCATCTTTACCCATACGGGGGTTGGATTCATAATTCGCCCAATGCCGTGCTAGCTTATTTATTTCGAATGCTATGCTATATAATTCCATGTTTGGAAGAGCCAATCCCCCACTATTCCTTGAGGCAAAAAGCTTTTTCATACTGATTCTAGGTTTTTTGCCACTCCATAAAAATTCCTTAATTAAATGGTTATATTGTTTAAAGATTCCTTCGGAAATGGTTACTGGTATCATCATAGAGATGTAATTAAATTGTGGAGCCACCACCATTTTAATGATATTAATTTTTCCCCATAAGGTAAGATTTAACACTTTCCATTTCTCAAAGTTTGTCTTAATTTTTTGTATTAACAGTAGCATATTAATACAGATTATATTTTCTATATCTGAGCACAGCCTAATACCCAGATTTTTTAGTCCCCTAGGGATCCATTTAAACTGAAATGAATCGACAATTGATAGAGTGCATCCTCTTGATATCGGCATGCATTCAGACTTTTGCCAATTTATTTTATAACCGGATATTTTTGAAAATGATTCAATTGTAGAGAGAACATTAGGGATTGACACAAGAGGATCCTTGATTATTAATAAAATATCATCTGCATACATAAACATTTTGTGTTCCTCTTCACCTTGTACAACCCCCTTTATACCTGCCGCTGTCCTTATTGTGATAGCCAAAGGTTCTAAGAACATTGTAAAGAGTAAGGGGCTAAGAGGGTCTCCCTGTTTGGTACCTCTCTCTAGATTAAAAAAGGGTGATATCATGCTATTTGTTAGAACTGCTGCTCGTGGATTGGATTAAATTATATTCACCCATTGAACAAATGTTTCCCCAAACCCAAATTGTTTCAGGGTATATCGCAAGAAGCTCCACTCCACCCGATCAAATGCCTTTTGAGCATCCAAAAGGGCGTGGTTTCCCCCTGATTAAGCTGTATAAGATGTAGCAGACGTCTCAAGTTGTCTGCGGATGACCTTCCCTTTATAAATCCTACTTGATCTGAATGTATTAAGCGTGATAGAATAGCTTCTAGCCTCATTGCCAAAATCTTTGCAGTCCACATTAATCAAGCTTACAGGTCTATAATTTCCCGGATCAGTAGGGTCTTTATCTTTTTTTTTACCAATAATAATATCAGAGCTTCGTTGTATGTTCCTGGCAGCTCTCTCAACGAGAATGATTCTTCATACACAGTTGTCAGGATAGGAGCCAATTTATCTGTATATTTCTTATAATATATCTAACCCAGGCGATTTTCCAGGCTTCATTAACAAGATAGCACTGTTGACCTCCTCTGCTGTTATGGGGCTGTCCAAACAGTTTTTCTGATTTATTGTTATTTCTGGCAGTTTAATTTTGGGGGAAAAAAATCTCATAATTACCCACCTCTTGATCAGCCTCCGATTTATAAAGTTCACTGTAATAATTTGCAAATACCCTATTAATTTCCTTTGTATTTGTCATCAGTTTCCCCATTTCATTTTTGACCGCTGGTATACCATAACTAGCCTCTTTTTGTTTTAGTTGTCTAGCTAATAGTTTCCCAGATTTTTCCCCACTTTCATAGAAATTACTTTTTAGTCTAAATAGGGCAAACTCTGCTTTTTTATTATATATTTCATTTAATTTAAATTTGAGGTTACACCACCGTTTAAGCAGCAGATCAGTGTGATTCTTGGACAGTGCTTTTTCTAATTCTTTAAGCTTAGATTCCAGACCACTTACTATTTTAACTTGCTCTCTTTTTTTTCTACTGGAGTAAGCTTTGATTTTCCCCCTTATATGAGCTTTGGAGGCTTCCCATACTGTTCCAACTTTATCTGTTAAACCAATGTTCCACACAAAGAAATTGTCAAGTTCCTCTACAATTAAACTGCTAAATCCTGGGTCCTGGAAAAGAGATATGTTTAACCTCCACCTGTTTTTCTTTACTCGCTCTGGTTCTATTACTAATTCTAGCTGGACTGCTGCATGATCGCTCAGTGCAATGGTTCCTATTGAGCAGTCTGAGACGCTCTCCACCAGATCCTTGCTTATCAAAAAATAATCTATCCCCACTGATTTATTTACTTCATGAAAAAAGTCTGGATCTTCGATGTTCGGGGCATAGATTTTTATTCCATCAATGTTAGCTTCCAAATATATCATTCTTCCTTCCACATCCTTTTTTTCTCTTAACAATTGGAAATTCAACTTGTTGTGTACCAGAATAGCCACTCCATGTTTTTTACTAGAGTATGAACTATAGTATGCCTGGCCAACCCAGTCTCTCCTCAATTTAGCTGCCTCTGAATCGATCAAGTGAGTCTCTTGTAGCCACATCGGCTTGTTGGGATTTTAGGTATAATACTTTTTTTTTTTCTCCTTTTTATGGGATTTTGTAGACCATTTACATTCCAGGACACTATCCTCAGACCCTTAGCCATAGATCAACATTGATGAACTGCCCTGTGTGCTGTTCATTCCTGCATAACCCGTTGACAGCACTTGGCTTTCAGCAGTACTTTAACAACCTTTATCTGATATTTAAGATTTGAAAATTAAAAAAAAGAAAGTATACTTGCTACTCCTAAACTTCAAGCCCAAGTGCGAAGTCCCATATCAAGTTGGCGTGCACACACTCATATACTCACTGTGATTTGGGCTTGTCCTGGACTGTAGAGAGAATACTACAATAACATGGAATCATGTCCTGCTCATGTTGCTGCGTCAGAGCACAGAGCGTTGCAGTCCTGTCAGATACTTGTTGACGCTGAAGCAGCTGTAAAGGTCTGTTGCCAGTGTCATTCTCTGCAGCTCGGGTTAGAGCTCAAGTAGCATTTGATATTTAATTCCGCTGATCCCTCTCCTCCTTGTCAAGAAAGTCCATTGCCTCTCGGTGATCTGCGAATTTCATTCTTTTCTCCCTTCATGAAAAGCGCAGCTCAGCTGGAAATGCGAGAGTGAAACGCACATCCAGGTGGTGTAGCCGGTTTCTCACTTCGTTGAACTTTCTTCTCTGCCGTCTCCTTCGTCATGTCGGGGAAGAAGACAGTTTACAGCCTCCCCAGATGATATCCTTCTTGTTTCTGTACTTCTCCCTAGCAGCTGCCAGCACTCGCTCCCGCTCCAGAAAGCTTAGAAACCAAATAATTATCGGTCTGGGTGGCCGACCTTCCTCGGGCATTGGGACCGGTGCTCGATGGACTCGTTGTAGTTGCGCTGCGTCCAGTTCGACCCCCAGAACTTCCGAGATGATCTTCCTCACACATTCTGATGGTTTACCGTCATCCTCCAGCTGAGAGATTCAATTTTCTGCTTCATCTAGGCGAAGCGTTATTTTGTCTACGTCGGTTCTCAGACCCACGCTGGTCTCTTTAATCTCCGTCATATCGGCTTGCAGAACTGTTAAAAGTTTCCCAACTTGCCCCATCTCCTCCATGGCTTTTGCCAGAGACTGTTGCATAGCCAACAGCACGCTTCCCTCATTGCTCATGCCTTCAGGGTTTGCGAGTTTAATATTAGCACCACCAGTAGTAGCATTTTGTTTGGCCGCTCTCGTTGACATATTGTGTGAGCCACCGACTCTTTCAACTCCAACAGTATTTTAACTATCACTTTAAGACTTTACAGCACATTCATGCTAATATCATTAGCGAATTTGGGGTAGTTAGGTGCGTTTACCGGGACGTATCCAGTCAGGCAGCCATCTTGCTCGGTGGTCCCACGTGACTGCTACAATTCTTTTAATAAACAATGGGCTACGGCTCCCGCCCTATACATACACGGTTTCTATCCAAATCTCCACAGTGCATGTTCTCATGACAAAGAAAACATCTCCATAATGCTTTTGAAAAGGGCCCCCCTTGAGTGCCGGCTGTCTTTGAACACATCACCAACGCAACAAGCCCGTCATGCCGAAGGACACACATTAATGGGTTTATACTGGGAAACACACAGGCTTATTCATGTTCTCTGTTCTGATTCCAGAGCTGAGAGTGCTTCCGCTGTTTTCTCATGCACCCAGAGGTCGAATGTAGATGGACTGGAGAAGATTATTTATCGTCTGTGTAGATACACTCTTTTTCGACACACCATCTTTGGTTTATGGTAGCTGGTTGTTTAACAGTCTAATGGTTAAAACTTGCCACTTCATGTCACTTCTTGGCCACAGCTGAACTTTACCCATCACGTAAACCTCATTTGTCTGCTCCGAACTCCAGATAGCTTCAGGATGTAAACATTGCAATGCAACCATAAGATTAGATACAAAAAAATTCACCTCGCTTGCAGTATCGCAATATATTGCAATATATAGAATCGTGACCCGGCTTGTATCATGATACATGTCTTCTCGCCAGGTTCTTCCCAATCCACAGCCATGTATTGACATGGACTTTTTTTTTCTCTTGCCGGAATAGTTGAATCCATAGTAACAGTCTTTGTTAAAGTATAAGGCGGGGGAAATTCTACTCTATATTCTTCTTACCATCAACAAATCTCATGTGCAGACCAAGCTCTGTTTCGAAAATAAAGTTGTTGGCTCGAAACCGACTAATTTTGTCTGGCTGAGTCAGAATTTTCTTCTCCCCCCCCCCTCTCCCCCTCCCCATGAATTTGAATATCTCTTCATTAAGTGTGTTTGTGTTGTTCCAGCTGCAGAGACGTGGCTCCACCATGAGCAGCAGCCCCGTGCCTCCCATCGGCAGACTGGGGCCGTATGAGATCAAGGGCCTCCTGCTCTCCTTCCTGCACATCGTCAAGACCTTGTCAGAGGGTCAGTGGTGATCTGTAACCGCACGGCCCAGTCACTCACCGCACACAGGAAGTTACGAGGAGTTCTGCTATTTAGGGACAGAGTCTACGCAGAAGCTTGGTTTAGCCGTTACACAAACAATGAAGTTTTGGACTGACTGATGGTCGGCCCGGCATCTCCCATCGAGGATGTTTAGTTGATTTAGCTGCACGAGTCCATCTCAAATCCACAGGAACCATTTATTCAAATTTGACTGCACATCAGTTTTAAAGAATTTAAAAAAACATGCATTTGACTTTGTTTTTGTCCACAGACACTCTCATGGCCTACTGGAACAAAGTCGGCCCTCAAGACATCATGAACTTCCTCAGTTTGCTCGAGTGAGTGGTCAAAACAAACATTTCTACACCAATGCAATGCAGTAAAAACATTTGATACTGTTAAAGTCCACAGTCTTTCGTTACTGTCGTCCCTCTTATTGACTTGAAAGAAGAAAGAAAAGGTAAAATATATATATATATAAAAAAAATAGAGTGAGCTATCTAGAACCAAATCACTTAAATTGGCAACAGACAATCTTTCAGCTAGCCTTGGCGACTTTGATTGGATAAGAGTTGGCTGCCCTGCACAGGAGGCACTGCATTTAGTTTTTCAAAGCTTTGTGCCGTAAATTGAGCCTTCATTTTTCCGGGAGATGGCAACCCGGTGGTGGACAGAATAGCATTGTGGAAGCCCGGCTAAAACCAATCCAAATGCTGATGGTATCATGTCATGGTTTACTTCATAATGAGAACATCATCAACTTGTCTGTTGCCCCCTTTACCAGTGCTTCCTTATATTGAGGCAAAACATTTATTGGAAAGAATACCAGGACAGAAAATATAAAGACATTCCTTTTCTTCTGCTGATATCGTTCTACTATGTTCCCCGTCCCTGCAGGACCTGTGTGGTTCAGCTCCGTTACATTGGAAAGAGGAACATTGGACGGTAAGGCTGGAAAACCAGCAAGACTGTTGACTCGCCTGTCATATGGATCTGAAACCCAGCCACAACCACACACTGACATGTTGTCTTGGTACATTACACTGTTGGTGTGGTTCGGTTAATCATTACACCGCTCATTGTTTCCAATGGGTGCTGTGTTGGGTTACTTTATGATGTTCATATAAACCCTCTTTTTTGCATCAATGTTTCAAACAAATACAAGCTGTCTCTCTCCCTCTCTCTCTTTCCTCTTTGTGGGCACTTTATTCATTCAGGAGTCAGGACATATATGTGTCGAAGCTGTTCTCCTCCGACAGGAAGTCTCAGACAATGCCGGCGATGCGCTGCAACCGAGCCAGCCTCATGCAGACTAAGTTACACCAGTTCGGCACCATGGAAGCCTCCCTCACTCTCAATTTCGGTAACCGCACACACCAGTGTGTATGCAAAGCTTTAGGGCACACTTTTTATTCTCAATACTTTCCATATAAGAAGGGAATTGACATGCTATTGTTGTAGAACGCCTCACTAATAGGGACTTTGTCTCTCAATGTAGTTGTACGTTACAAGCGAGTATACAATGAAGACAATGGAAATGAAGATTCAAGTTTCCAATTAAACATTCAAGGAAGGTTTTGAATTGGGATTGTATGAGGTTCTTCTCCTGAGTCAGTGTGTTACTACGGTGGAGTTTAGTGAAACAAACAGGAGTACCAGCAGAGGAGCAAAGTACTGCTGCAAGATCAAACTCCATCTACTGTACGCTGACTATGGATCAGTAGCTCATACAACCCCACTCCAAAAAAACTGAACTATCCCTTCAATATTTACAAATAGAACTCTATTCTGGACATCCACCGATTTGCACAAACATGTAACTACTATATAATGTCCTGGTTTCAACAAAACAACTCAAATATATCAGTTTGTACATATTATATATACTGTCTCTTTGATTAAATTATAATGCTTTGACCAGTAAAACAAAGCATTAAGAAATGTTACATAGACAAATCTAACAGTAAGAAATCCTCCCAGAAACCACACAAAAAGTGCAGAAACTCAATTAAAGAAAACCTTTTGAATCAACTTTTTGATTCAAAAGGTCATCAATTTTTTCTATCTCAAAACACGCTGCTTCTTGGTAGCAGTTCTCCAAATCACTTTTTCCACAAGTAAACAAAGCTAATAGTTTAGCCCGGACCATCCACAGTCTCAGTGTTGGAACCTGGAAGACAGCCTTGTTTAAACATGAAACTTTACACCTGACAGTTGGATTTGTAGAGCCTTAGTGAAGAGACTGCCAGACTGTTAATGCAAAGTGAATCTCACAAAGCCAGACTTGAGGTCTGGAGACAATCAAGCACCAGAGTTGTTAGAGACACTCACAGTGAGCTGTAAAACCCAGAACAAACAAACTCACGCCCATGTACAATACCATGTTTGCACCTGAATGGACACCAGCGAATAGGGAATTTCCTCAAAGTTGAAAGACTGTTGAAAGAGTTTTTCTAGATTTTCCGGAACCTATTAAATGTCATCGGCCTCTGCACAAAATCCACTTTGAAACTTTACATCACTGAAACCACCCATGTGTCCCCGAAAGATTACACGTTCTGTGTGTTTTTTTGTGTTTTTTTTACTTGCTGGACTCGCAAGTCGTTTATGACCCTGGTAAGATACATGCTAATGATGGCATACTTGGAAGAAAATAAAGTTGAATTGTGTAAGATGTTTCGAGTAATATTTAACCAGTCTTTGTACTATTATTTGTGTAATTAAAAACCAGAAAACAATGAATAATTTGCCTGTGAACTGTATTCAAAGCAGCAAATTAAACGGCGCTGATAACTAAACACAACGTGGTAATCGGCGGCCTTTTATACACAGAATTGTGTAATGGAGTATTCTTTATTGCAATGTGAGCCCTTACTGTACACTGTCATGATACTAGCATCTGTGTGCGTCTGTGTGTGCGTGTGTGTGTGTGCGCGTGTGTGCGTGCGTGCGTGTGTGTGTGTGTGTGTGTGTGTGTGTTCTAGGCACAGGGCCATCAGAAGCAGAGATCCACCATCAGGCTCTGCTGGAGGGCAACATCTCCACCGAGGTCGCTCTGAGTGTCCTGGATGTCCTCTCTCTTTTCACTCAGTGTTTCAAGGTCAGTGCGCACACACACACACACGCACACACACGTTTAGTTAGGTCACTTTTTTTAGGCTTAAGTTAATTTCATGGACCCTAACCATAACCACTACTTCCCTTACCCTTAAGCTTAGCCGCTGACCCCAAAGTCAGCTTTTTAGATTTGAATTATTTGAATTTATTTGTCCCCATTGCGACAAGCCGTTCCCAATTAATTGTCTTTAGTATGAAAATGTAGTTGTGTGCGTGTGTGTGTGTGTGTGTGTGTGTGCGCGTGTGTCAGACCCAACTGCTGGACAGCGATGGTCACAACCCCCTGATGAAGAAGGTGTTTGACGTCTACCTGACCTTCCTTAAAGTCGGCCAATCAGAAGCTGCCCTGCGACACGTTTTTGCCTCACTCAGGGCTTTCATCAACAAGGTACGTCGCCACGCGGCGATATTGAAATCGACCCGGCTGAGATTGGCTCTGTTTGAGACGCCGTCACTTCTCCATCCTACGTGTCGTTGCAGCAGTCATTCTCTCTCGTTTATTCTATTTGTATTACTCTATTTATATCATCCAGAACATGGACGCACTGTACGGAGCTGTTTGACTCGTTGACAAACAGAGCGGATGCACGGAATAAACATCAGTTTCCTGTGTTTGTCGCTGTTGCTGCTGCCTTGTTCCCACGTTCACATACGGCCTTATTGCTATTTATATTATTATTATTTTTAGATTTGGTTTTCCCGCCCATTTCAATCAGGTTTAACTCGCTGTAATCTCGTGCTTGTGAGGGAATAGTCTTGTAGCGCCCGAGGAATGCTACCCTTCAGCAGTATCGCTGGTGGCTGCTTGTGTGGTGAATCAGAGGCACCTCGCAGCAGGAACGGTTCTGTTCTGGCATGCTTCTGTTTCGCTTACAGAAAGACCGGGAGACATTCAGAGAGGCACTATAAACATGACCCAATATTGATTCAGAGGAAGACATGCGCATTTGTTCACTAAAGCACTTTGATTCTTATGTGTAATAATTGCTAATATATATATATGCATGCATGCCTCCCTCTCTCCATAGCTACCAGTATTTTAATTTTAATTTTTCCCATCTCTACCCTTTAATACTCTAACGCGTTGTCCCGACAGTTCCCGTTGGTGCTGTTTAAGGGCCGCGTGACGCTCTGCGAGGCTCTGTGCTGCGAGGTGCTCAAGTGCTGCGTCTCCAAGCTGGGATCTCTGAGGGCCGAGGTGTCGGCCCTGCTCTACCTGCTGATGAGAAACAACTACGAGTACACTAAGAGGAAGACCTTCCTACGCACGCACCTGCAGGTAGAGTGGAGAGTGTTGAAAGAGGACACATGTACACACGTGTTTATACTCGCTGAACAACACAAGCTCTCTCATGATCTCAATACTTGTTCACCCTGATATATTTACCTTTGGCCTTTTGTCCCACACACACACTCTTCAGAGTACTTCAGATGCTTTCATAAGGCCGGTGGAGAATGTTATGAGTGTTTAAACTGTTTAAACAGACTGCGTGCTGAGTTTCCGGCTCCTCTGCTAACACAGTAGCAGAAGGTCGTCCGGCTTTCCATTAGCTCTCACTGGGCTCTGTCATTACATACAACATGTGGATTTGTATTTACCATCCACCCTATTTCTCCTTCTTTTCGTGCAGATCATCATTGCTGTGAGCCAGCTGATCTCCGACGTGGCGCTGACTGGCAGCTCTCGCTTCCAGGAGTCTCTCTCCATCATCAACAACTTTGCGAATAGCGACAAGGCCATGAAGGTACGGTAGAAGTCAACAAGACGAGAGGAGGGAATAACCTCTGACAATAAAATAAAATCAAGAACATAGAACGGCTGAAATATTACTATATAAGCCGGTGCTGCGCTATCCAAACCAAGAGGGAAGTCAACCGAAAAACTGCAGAAAGCCTATCGGTGATTCCAACTCTCTGTGTGTGTGTTTTATTTACACCAGCCGCTGTGGTCCCAACAGTGTCCTGTTCATTTTGTGGCTTGGCAATACGACTGATGCGGTTTGTTTAGAACAGTGGTCGCCAACCTGATCTCGGAGACTTTCCCTGTCGCTCTCCAAAATATAATAAAAATAAGAAACGCATTGTTCCTCATTCTCGAACATTTTCTGAAGTGTCTTCTGAAATGTTGTCTGACGGACTTCAGAAGATCAACGTCAGAAAAGATCTCCAATCGCCTGATTCATGAATGCCTGAAAATGGGTTCTTACACAGCGGAAGTGTTCTCAGCTGCGCTCCCCGGAACGAGGGGAACATAGTACGCCGTGGTACTACAGGTGGGGCGCAGGGGGACATGCAGAAATACTTTTATTGAGAACTTCACATATTGCAAAAGTACAAAGTACAGACATAAAACTAAGTCATTAATAAATACATGGCGAAATGCCTGTACTTTCGTGTACATTTTTACGTTACGGCGTTAACAGGTTACACCTTGACGGACAAGATTCTTGGTGACTCGCCAGGTCCTACCTCCGTGAGATCGGCTTTTCTGCTGTTGCCCTTCAAAACAAAAGCTCAACATTGAGCATGAATTGAGAGTGGCTGTATCAAGCCTCCAACCCCGTTTTAAAAAGTTGTAGTGGAAAGCAGGCTCATTGCAGCCACTAATGCTGATAAAACATGATTGCTCACAGATATCTGTACTAATTTTGTTTTGCACAGGTTGCACGATATTGTTGTTTTTAGATTCATAGTAAAACTCTTTATTTATATTAGTTTTTCACAGGTTGCACTTTATTGTTATTATCTTGAAAGGATATGAAACTTAATTGTTAATGATTCAAATATTTTCATATTTATTATTATTAGCATTATTTAAATCTGAGGATGTCTGTAGAGTTGATGTGAAGGTAATCACCAAAGTTCAGAACGAATCCCATATGAGAAAACTTTCATGAATGCCAAATTTGTCCCGAAAACCGTGAAAGTGGAGTTTATAGAATCAAAACAAAATTTGGGAGAATTGTTGAAAATCCCCAAATCAAAGTCCAGGAGCCAGATTACTGACAGACAGCTCACAGACTGGCTGTCTGTGCTGATGAGCAAGGCACTCAGACTGTGTTCAGTCAGACTGGCTGTCTGTGCTGAGCTCAACTACAAGCTCACAGACAGTGTTCAGTCACAGACACCTCCCAGACTTGAGTCGCATGACTTCTGATGGCAGTGATGGGACACAGAGCTGAACTGAACTTACATTAGTAACTGACTGAGCATGTTGTCAGTGTTGTGTTGTAACCTCAGTTGATAAATACAACATTAATATTTGGAGTTCATCCAGCCTGCTCATTGCAAATGTGTTTTTTCTTGTTCATATTGTGTGCGGTTAACAAATAATTTCCTTTTTATGTTGCACTGAAATTAAGTCATTGAGTGTGTTCTTGGTCACATCAATTTGAAAGCTGGACCAAATTGTTTGATTTCATTAAATTACAATTAGGCCAAATAAAAAGCCTCAAGTTGTAAGTCCAGTCTGTACAGTGTTTTTCTCTCAACGCCTCATTAAGGAGATCTTGCCTGTCACCAAGGCAGAGGTCAGGTGACCACTGGTTTAGACTGTAAATACGTAAGAGGTGGAGATGATGGACAACAGATTATTTCACAAAGAGCCATAGAGAGGTTCAGGGTTCCAACTGTAGAGGTTTGTTTTTGGCATAATGAATCAAATGTGTGTAACAGCATCGGTCCCAATATAAAACAACACTGCTAACAATGCATATTATGAGACTATTGCATGTGAGTTCGCTGCCCCCGTGCATGCTGTGATGCCTCCCTTACACGTCCACCTCAAGTAGCTGCAATCACTTGATCAGCACAGCAGCGATTTACGTGATATTTCATGTTGTCCTTATTTCAAAACAGAGAGTGCGCTGTGATTAAAGATAACTTTGTCTAAGACTAACAAATCAGCCATGAAGAATTCCAATTAGTGTGCAAATGAGCAGGATAGTTTTAGTTAGATTTGTTTTTCAAATAGATTCGATCATGGTTTCACAAGTCTGTGTGTTTGTGTCTATCCTTCTGTTTGCCTATCATCTCCAGTCCACAGCCTTCCCCAGTGAAGTGAAGGGTCTGACCAAGCGGATCCGCACAGTACTGATGGCCACGGCCCAGATGAGGGAGCACGAGAGAGACCCGGAGATGCTGCTGGACCTCCAGTACAGCCTGGCCCGGTCCTACGCCAGCACTCCTGAACTGAGACGGACCTGGCTGGACAGCATGGCCCGGGCACACCTCAAGAACGGAGATCTCTCTGAGGTATCAGCAGGCCGACTTTGAATGTTCTCTTCGTGTTGTGTGTTCATTGGTCTCTTATTTCTTTGTCTTATCATGTATACCTGTTTTCAGATAACTCTATAGAAATAATGCGCACCAGCATAACCAGGTTTCTGTTAGCGCTTTTAGACATTTTTGCATACAATCTTACCTCCTTTCTCGTTCACTTACAACAATGTGCTTGTGACACAAGCACAGTCTTGCTCAGGTGCGACACCAAAGCAAACACCTTAAACAGTACATTCTAGTCGCACAGAGTGAGTCAGTCCACTTCAGGTTTCTAAGAAGCACCTGGTGTTTGTTAATGTTTACAATGATTTTACAATATCAAACACGAAACAGAAAAGTCAGGTCAATGTTTGTCCTTTTTATTTTGGTAAAGCTGCAATAATACGTTTATTTCTGGTTGCTAAGAAATAAACGTTTCATTCTATTTCAGTGTAAACGAAAGAGACTGATATTGAGTTAAAAGATGAGTAATCAAGCTTCACAGTTATACTGTGCACACTCACCAAAGAAACGTCATGCACCATTCTACTGCTACTTTACTTGAATTAGGTTGTAATAACAATGTGATGTTTTGCTGAATGAAATTGATGTTTCTCTCCGGAGGTCAGAAGTCAGGGTTGACACAGAGGTGGAACTTGGGTGGTCCAGTGGATAGACTGTTAGCTTGAGTTGAGGTGTATTTATTTATTTTACTGTTTTCATTACACATAAGGCAAAGAGGAAAGACAAGATGACAGCACAGCAACCAGCAAAGCTATCCTAAAACATGAGATTAGATTTGGTTTTATTCTGTTTTTGTTTTTGTTTTTCTGTTTGTTTGATTTTTGACATTCTGTTTTCTTTATTTTTAATTATATTTTATGCTTTGTTTTTCTTATTCTGTTTGTTTTAATTTAGTCTTTTATGCTTCCATTTATTTATTTAGTTGTATTACTTCCTGCCTGGCAGCTGTCAGGCCACCGTACATTCTTTTTTTCACCGGTGATAAGCTGCCAGTGTAGATAAGGTGTGGCTGAATATAACAAACAATAAACCAGTCACCGTAGTGATATGTAATGACATTAATGAGTTGCTGACTGCAATCTCACATTGGCCTCTCTGACTCTGCGACAGGGTTTTGCCCTTTTAGTTCCCTATAGAGCTGCATGTGTCCACTCTTGGTGTGCTTTGTGAATATTCTCTAAATCTGCTGGTGTTTGTTGTTGTCTCCACAGGCGGCCATGTGCTACGTTCATGTGGCTGCACTGGTTGCAGAATACCTACACAGGAAAAGTAAGGCCCTCTGCACATCTACTCTACACACACACATGCACAAACAATGCCTTTACCTCCATTTGTGGCTTACACTTATACTGTAATTGAACATCCAAGCAGTGTGGGCAGCATTAATAAAAGTCCCAGTAGTATTAATCAATTTAGATTCCTAGATTTTAGATTGTGGGGTGAACTGTCCCTTTAACTGACACCATGAGGATGTGACTAACGACACACACACACACACACACACACACACACAACCAACCGTCACCAAGAAAACACTCTCACTCTTTATAGAGCTTTGTGGTTCTCCAGGAAGATTTACCTGCACAGGTGATAAAAGACATACCAGTGGTTCACTGAACGTTGTTAAATGCAGCATGCAAACGCTCCACAGGCCGATTCCATCACACCAGCACGGTGGCACCTAGTCAAAACAAAACAAATTATTTTCATCTTTTATCAATGTCAACAAGCTTTGATAATCTTATGGGGTGTGCAGCAGCAGTTGGTTGCCAGCTTCTCTCTTAATAACTGTGTGCAGCATCTCGACCAGAGGCAGCAGCGTGTAAGCAGTGTCTCAGCTTTTATTATGCGATTCATTACGAGTTATGATTTCGATGTGGCGTGTCTCTACAAACCAGACCCTCAGAAACAGGTCACGCTGACTGTTTATTTGGTCACCACTCACACAGATTCACATTTGGATCTTCGTTGTTTTAGGGCTATTTGCTGATTTATTTATTTTTATTTTGTATTTGTTTGTGCCTTTCTGTGTCTTTGCTGTTGATTCAGAGTTGTTCCCCAGTGGCCTCGCAGCTTTTAAGAAGATTACCTTGAATATTGAAGAGGAAGCAGCCATGAGGGAAGATACCGGAATGCAAGATGTCTATTACACTGAGGTCTGCACGGGAATGGCTTTCTTGCATATGAAAATTCTGAAGTGACTTAAGCAATAGTTAGTCATATTTTATATCACAGACTTGGTACATTTTCATCCTAACTAGGGCCGGTGTCGAAACGCAACACTTTAATGTGGTAGTGATAAAAAGAAATGTGTCCGTAACACGAGCTCCAATGTCTGATTCCTAATTGTGTCATCATTAGTAAGTAAAAATGCATCGCTTGAGCATTGTATTTGCAATCTCAATGACACCCAGGTTTAAAATCACAATTAATTTATATTGTATTTGTTTGAGCTGATGGTCCTGTTAATGTGGATACAAAAGTATCCTGTTGTTCCTTTTCAAACCCTTTTTTAAATTTTTTTTTAGGAAGTCCTGGTCGAACACCTCGAGGTCTGTGTGGAGGCTCTGTGGAAAGCCGAACGCTATGAGCTCATCACGCACATCGCCAAACTCACCATCCCCGTCTACGAGAAGCGCCACGAGTATGAGGTACCGGCGCTCAAACCGATATCGTGACAAACATAAATTTGCAGCCACTGTTTCTTGCCTGTTCTTGCAAAGTGATCCATCAGTGTCCTCATGCTTGCGAAGGACACGGTCGCCGCCTATGTCAGGACCTTAGTTTGGAGAAACATTTTCTTCATATAGATACGCGTGTGTACAGTTTACCATATTCATTTTCCACTCATTATTAAACTCCCGGGCTTCTTAGACTCGTTCAACTTGCACTCACAGGATTGTTAGCGTCTCTTTAGTGTAAAGTAAAGTAACCTCGTACACAACATGAAACCAGTTCGACCATTCTCACTACATTTAATGAGACACTGTCACTCCTTGAAGGCAACTTTGTTGTCATCGAGCGCTTTAAACAGCTCTTCCTTGCTGCTCTTGTAAACAACATCCGGGTGGGGGAATGCCATCTGTCTTATTTATTTTATTTCCCCAGAAACTAAGTCGACTGTACGACACTCTGCATAGAGCCTACAACAAAATAATGGAGGTGATACAATCGGGACGCAGGCTGCTCGGGACGTACTTCAGGGTGGCTTTTTACGGACAGGTGAGGACGGCAAGCAGCGTCAAGGAACTTTGATCGGAAGTCAATTGCAATTGATATCACAATGTTGAACAAAGCAGTTCAGGAAGTAATAGTGAACTCCCACCTTTGCCAAAAAAGCTTTAAAATACGATGTAGAGGATACAGTTAGAAGTAAAAAAATAAAAATAAAGAAGAAAGAAAAGGAGAAGAAGAAAAAAAAGGACAATGATTTGTTTTGGTGGAGTCGGGCAATACATTCCAGTAAGTCTGTTGGTGCTGTGCAAAGAAAAAGCAAGATATTCAGGTTGACTTGAATCTGTTTGTTGTGATTGCATCGGCAGGTTTCAAAATGAAACGATTAGGGAGAAAATTGCAACACAGTAACTCACCATGCAAAGGTCGCATTTAGAGCTTCGTGATGGCACCTGAACCAGGAGGTTGAAGAATGTAATAAAGTTGTGTAACAAATAGCTGCAGTGACGTTAGAGGTATGCAGACACTTTCAGGAACTGTTGTGGCATACAAATGTCATGTTGTGTTTATTGAGCGTTTTGTGTGTTTTGTGTAGGGCTTCTTTGAGGAGGAGGACGGGAAGGAGTACATTTACAAGGAGCCCAAACTCACTGGCCTGTCTGAAATCTCTCAGCGGCTGCTGACACTCTACGGGGAAAAGTTTGGGCCGGAAAACGTAAAAATCATTCAGGACTCGAACAAGGTGCATTAGATGAGTGGAGGAAGGAGACGCTTGGAGCAGATAGCCTTGATGAGAATGATTGAAATGCAATTGGCACTGCAGCTCCGCTCTTGTGTTTATTTAGAAAATATCACTTGTCCAACAATAACGTGGAAAATGTTCAGTTTGCTCTCGATGGAGTTATCGATAAGTCTCTGAAAGCTGAAGATAGATTTATTTGACTGCGTGGGGTGAATGACGTGTGTTGTAGAAGAGGGATGTTTTATCGCCACAGCGATATAAGGGAAAATAAAGGTTTCTTTTGGATGACATTTACATTATTACTCAGCAACTCAACAAGAGCCTCGATCATCTCATCCGGGTGACTGCTTTCCCAACAGGTGAACCCCAGAGACCTGGATGTCAAGTTCGCCTACGTCCAGGTGACGTTCGTCAAGCCGTACTTTGAGGAGAAGGAGGCGCCGGAGAAGAAGACCGACTTTGAGAAGTGCCACAACATCAACCGCTTCGTGTTCGAAGCGCCGTACACGCTGTCGGGCAAAAAGCACGGCGGGGTGGAGGAGCAGTGCAAGAGGAGGAGTGTGCTCACAAGTACGCACGTCGTCTCCTAAAGTTATCAAAGTTCACGTCCGTTTGCTCGCCGTTTGTCATATTGCCATGCGAGATGCAAACTAGTATCCTGCCCTCTTTACCTCCAGCTGCCAACACATTCCCGTACGTGAAGAAGCGCGTGGAGGTTGTGGGGGAGAAGCAGGTGGAGCTCAAGCCGGTGGAGGTGGCCATCGATGAGATGAAGGCGCGGACGGCAGAATTGACCAAACTCTGCTCCAGCCAGGAGGTGGACATGATCCAGCTGCAGCTCAAACTGCAGGGCTGCGTCTCTGTGCAGGTAACGCTCACTCAGGGACACGCAGCCAAAGGAAAGATAAAATCAAAGAGTACAGATTGTAACGGCAAATGTACGGAAGCCCTGACCAATTCTGCTGATCCACCTTCTACGTCTGCTCTAAGTTGTTTTGTCTCCTGTGTTTATGATGAGAACAAGTACAAAGTTGTTTTTCTCTCACCTGGAAAACAAATGAACAAAATGTTTATGAAAATAAAAAGAACATAGAAAGAATACCTGTTAAGTCATAAACACAGGAGATAAATCTATTTAGATCAGACTTAGAAAATAAATCAACAGGGTTTATTTCCTCTCTTTGAGGTCTTCCATACTAATCACCCACTTTTATATCAGTTTCTATTTGTCCCAGTCAAATTTGGCCATCATGTATGAGAACAAGAAACATTCACTACTGTTATTATGCAAAGCTGGGCTGGGATCAGCGTTTGAGTGTCATGTAAAGCACAAATGTTTAATGCCGACTGTAATCGGTGCACAGATCAGAGGAAGGCTTAACACTCTGAGGCGTGTTTTGATGCAGGTGAATGCAGGTCCCATGGCCTACGCCAGAGCATTCCTGGATGACAGTAAATCCAACCAGAACGGCATCAAGAAAGTGAAAGACCTCAAGGACATTTTCAGGTACTGTTTGACCTCGCTGATTCTCATTCCAATGTATTCTGTGCATTTCCTGTGCTGCTCCTTCTTCCTTATTTCTGATCAACAATTCTTCATGAGGTAGTCATTTAAGTTTGTTATTAAGTTCGTCATTTTATGTTTTGATGATTGCAGGCGCTTTGTCCAGGCGTGCAGTATAGCTCTGGACATAAATGAGCGTCTTATCAAAGAGGACCAGTTTGAGTACCATGAGGGCCTGAAGGCCAACTTCAAAGACATGGTGAAGGAGCTGTCTGACATCATCCACGAGCAGGTACGAATACAACCAGAACCGTCTGTATGGATAGATACTTCAAAGCAATAAGTGACACCAGTGGGTGTAATTTTTTGTAATTTGGGTGGACTGACCACCAGGTGCTGAATTACAATTGAGGGATTGCCTCGACACAGCTCAACATGGCTAGACTGAGCCGGCAAGTGCAAACAGCAGCAGCAGTGCTGACCCAGCACACAGTGTTTATTCATCGGAGGGCTGACGTTATCATATGTGAAGTTACTATGGTGACAATTGGCACAGCTAAAACCTTTTACTGTTCTATTCTGCCGTGCTCCATGCAAAAGGCATGTTCATGAGATGATCATCAGTAACATGCAAACAGTGGAAACTGTGACCAATCAAACTGCGCATGCATTACATTACCTTACATGTCATTTAGCTGACGCTTTTATCCAAAGCGATATACAATGAACAACAAGTGAATTCAACCATGAGTACAAACTCAGAACAACAAGAATCAAGAAAGTAACATTTCTTCAAGAAAGCCAAACTACAAAAATGCACAAGAATCGGCATTAACTTTTTAAATTCTGGTGTCCATCGCCAGGTGTTTGGGTACATTTCATAAAAGTTGGCCCTGGTTTTCTTAAAGACTTTGGCCTAATGCTTCCAGAAGCTTTCAGTGACGTTAATGTAGTTGCGGCTGTCAAAAATAGAACAACTCACTGATACTTCCTGATGTGGAGTGAGTCATAATGAGTTGCGGGAGCTGCCATCCACTTCAATATTTACTGGAAAAATCACCACGCACTCATCTGCTCTTAAAATCCATGCCAACAGTATTGTGTCTATGTGCTGTAATATCGACAATGAATATGACAATGTATGAATGGAACTCCAATCCATGAAGGAGGTAGAGATTTCGCAGTGCAATCAGGGAATAATTCACTGTTGCTCATTGTTATTGTACTTTGTTCTCTTCGCTTCAGCAGTTTGTGTTGTTACAGCTGTAATGCAGCAATGCTGTTCACGTTTTAAATCACTGATCTGAAATGACTCAACTAACTGGTCTGCCTCTTTCTCTTCATTGTGCTGGCATTTAGCTTTAAGGAACAAAAGGTAATGTGATCACGAAGAAGTGTTTTAAGGCTCCATTTTGTCGTCTTGTCCTCTTTTTTTTAAACCCATTAATTATCAGTTTGTGCCTTCTTAGTTCATTTCTTCATTTCTTTGGTTAAATGGTAATCTGAATACATGCATTTATCTGGACACGAAAGAATTACGTGCCAATCAAAACGGGATTCTGCAGAAATAGGGATTAATTACTTCATTATAAACGACTGAGAATAAAAGAAAATGCGTTGGGCAAATTCAGCAATTTCAAATGCACTGAAAAAGAACGTGGCGTTCAGAGTCCTTGAACAAACTCCGAGACGCGATCGTCAACAAACCCACATTTGTTGTTGAAAACAATGCAAATGACAGTTGCTGCTAATCAAATAGTGTTTGATTACATAGTAGTGTCTGGAACATTTGCACAGCCCCACATGCAAAAACTACATCCTGGTGACGGATCTACTGCTACCTCAGTTACTCCAAAACAAAACCAGGACGGCTGCCTTGTATCACGGTGCAGTTGCCAAATCTCTCTCGTCTGGAGAATAGAAGAAGAAGAAGATCTAAATGTTCTGCGTAGATCTGAGGTAGAGTGTATTGATTAATTGCAGGATGTTTACCGTCCAGCCACAAGTCAGCCTTAAACTGAAGCTGATGAAATAGTCGAATCATCATATATTCCCATATATAGTCGTGTTGGTTGTTTACCCTAATGCCGATCATTTTGGGGGAGTGTTTTTGGAAGGATGAGGATGAACATTTGAAGTAAAACCTGCGAGTGTCGGCGTCGGCCAGATGGAATGGTTCTCTGCGGGCGCCGTAACTGACCTGCATACAAGAGCCGTCCCGCCCTCAGATGGGCCGTCAAGTGAAACCGCCAACTTCCTTTTCCATCCGCTGCTCTGAAACTCGCTGTGTGGACGTGTACGTGCAATGGAGGCCTGTGGTGGCCAGATGTATTCAGCTTTGGTTTTCATTGCATTTCACTACAAACAGTCACTCACACTGTACATTCAGCCTTTACTTTATATTGATCCACATCCAATCTAGTGAGGGTTTTTCTGTGTGTGTGAGTGAGTGCGTGCGTGCGTGTGTGTCCGTCCTCTGTGTTCATGCATGACCTGTGCTTTCTTTTGACTCCAGATCTACCGGGAGGATATGATGCGCTCGCTGTTACAAAACTCCCTCCACGTGTTCCGTGCCATCAGCGGGACGTCCGCCAACCTGGGCTGACCTCTGTCCCGCGTGCGCACGCTTTTGCTTCCCATCTGAGGACCTAAAATGGATGGGGGGGGGGCTCCTGGGTTTACACGTCCGCCCAGCTACGCTTGCCCAAACCGTGAGGACGCGGATTCAAACCGCAGCAGTATTTCAGAGAATGTATCGCGGCAGCGACACCAACTAAATGTCAGGTTGAGGTGTTGCCAGGTTGCACCTTTTGTCTCCCGCCTTTGCAACAAACTACAGGATTGACTGTCCCCCCCCATGGGCCTTCTCTTTCTCTCTTTGAAACATTGCCCTTCAGATCTATGCAGGACATGACATACTTCTTCTTCTTTTACCACTCAAGTTGACTTTTTAGAAGACAGCAGCGCACCCTCATTGTACCGCAGTGTTTTCCGTTTGGCCAGGCCTCTTGAGCAATATCCCACCTCTGCAGCAGAGCACCGAGGTACTCCGCCAAGAGAGGGTTTTATAGGCGGCCAGCTCGTTCCAGTCAGGCTGCAGTAAACAGATAAGTGTCATCTAAAGAGCGGCAGCTTCAAGCGAGCGCCTGGCTCAGAGTTACTGACCTGTTTGTGTTCTCCGACGTTCAAGAAGAGACTTCAGAGTGTGCAGCAACGCTCTGATGGAGCTGCTCTTCAGAAGGGATGGCTCAGTTACATTGTGAATGTAAAGAAAATAACCAATCTTTTGGCTATGTTGTATGAGAAGTAATACATAATGTCATACCAGGGAAGATTACAAATACTGTCAGAGCTTTGGAACAATCAGGGGAACCCAATTCTCTCCACGGGCTCAACTCACAGCGGCGTGGCGGTCTTGACTTCAGAGCTCCTGTCCAGGTTTAGGTCCAGTGCCTTTGTGCTTTGCCTTCTGAAAGAAGACTCCCTCACTCAGAGTAATACGACCTTCATCACGTGCTGGGTATTTACAGTATTTCACAAGTGCTACACTGTAATTAGCAGATAGATGAATCATATTTAAGCAAAATGTACATATTGTGTTGCCATGCTGTAAAGTGAATTCTGAATCATTGTATGTTTGTATGTACTGTATCTATATTTGTAACATGTTGGACTCCTCCGTCCAAAGGTGTCCTAACCGAGAGATTTCTTTCCTTTGTTGCATTTTTATTGCATTGTATACTGAAGTGCGGCTGCTTGTCAAACTGAAAGACGCTTCCCAATAAAACCTGGAGGAAAAAAAACAAAAAGCTCTGGCGACTGATCCAGCATTTCTGAAACTTGACTCATCAGAGCTAAAAGTGAGGACATCTTTGCCTCTGCTGCCTTGGGCATAATGTGAAATGTGAGCCAGTCCCAACTTTATGAATAACTTCAAACTAAATACCCTTTAAGATTTTCAGTTATTTGAAATTAACCCAAACCATGAAAAAGCTGCCTAGAACCACACTGGATGTGTTCTAGAGAAAGGTGTTGCTAAGTTTAAAAAAGAGCAGAAAACAACAGGTCGAATCCGTTTCCTCTGCGTGTCTCCTCGTGTCCTCGTCAGTTCTTTTTGTGCTGCTGCGTGAAGCCATTAGCAGACGCAGTTAATCGATTCGCGGACTCATTTGGAGCCACGACGACTTCCCGGAGACGCGGATGGACACTTGTGGTTGTTCTGACGGGACACGTCGGGAGAGAAAGCGCACCACAGCTGGCCTCCCACTCTCACCGAGGCTCCGCCCCCTCCCGTTCCCAAGACACACCTCGAAGACACCCAGAGAGAGACGCGGTCCAAGTGCTGGTGGACGCTCCGTCGCTTCCTATTTGTGGTGTTTCCTCTCCACTCTATTTGTTTGTTCCTCCATCACAGGACATCATAGCGTCTATTATTTTTGACATTGTGACATTCGCTGTCACGAGATATTGAGCGGACTAGAGAAGCGAGTGGACTTTCCCCACGGGACCAACATGACTTCGCCTGCGGAGCTTTGTGCCTTCCTGACGTCTACCGCGGTCATAATGGTGTGCCTCTGTAACGCAGGTAAGTACTTCATTACCCACCATTCCAGTCGTAGTTACACCGTGACTGAGACAACATATTGCTGTTGGACAGGTTTAATTGGCAGCTTTAAGCAGCGCACCTTGAGCCCTTTCGACCTACAGTTATTGCGACCTGTCTTTGTTCTTTTCCTTTTTAATAACTAATAACTAATAAGGACTGTTTACTCGTCCTGGATGGTCTCTCGTTTCTCTGCGGTGCGTGTTTGAGTGTGGTCCGGGGGGCCACGGGCCTCCGGGCTACCTGCTCTGTCATTAGCGTCTGTACATAATCAAGATACATATTTATTTACTGTCGATTCTTAATAAAAAATATAAATTCCTGTGCTCAACAGCTGGTTTTTAAACTAATTGCTTTTAGCCTGGTGTAGATGTGGTTGCGCCACTATTTATTAATGACTGTGAGCAACCGAAGACGGGCTGAAGTTCTGAACCTCTTATGGGTCGTTTGTAAAAGTCTCTTCACGAGAGTGAACTGAAACTTTCATGGATCTGTTTCGAGGACAGAAAACCATTTTGCCATGCGATTTCTTTTTTATTTATTTTTTGATGAAGAAAATTCTAGACAGTGGAGACGCCTGTACACAGCCATGTTCATCACATTTAATCTCTAGCTAGTAGAAAATCCATTTAGCATATGTGCTCACTTCATCGCACTATATTTGAGAGATATTATATTCTCTCTCTCTCTCTCTCTCTCTCTCTCTCTCTCTCTCTCTATATATATATATATATATATATATATATATTATATATATATATATAATATATATATATATATATATATATATAATATATATATGGTAGTTTCAGTAAACCTCTAAAGAAAGAGTACTCATGAGAGATTTAACATTTCCTCTGAGTCACAGCTCACTAATCAAATACCGTGCGTGTGAAATAGACGCGCATCAAAATATACCAGTGCGTCCGTTTCGCGTGCATTTCAGCCCGCGTGACCGCGGTGTATTGGAAGAAAAAAAAGAAACGAATTCATTGATTATTAGGGCTAATCGTAGCTGTTTTTATTATGTATTTTCGTACCAGATGTTGTGATTTATATTCATTATTTGTCTCCGTTGGCAGAACGCCTCCCTCCTCCCACGGGCCTCTCCTATCGGTGGATCGACGCGTTCACGGTGAACGTGTCGTGGCAGGAGCCCCGCGGCCTCCCGGCGGGAGACATCCGGTACGAATACAGCCTGGAGGACCCGAAGAGTGTAGGTCTCGCTCTCGCTCTCTCTCTCGCTCTCTCTGTGTGTGTGTGTGTGTGTGTGTGTGTGTGTGTGTGTGT
Organism: Cyclopterus lumpus; assembly: GCF_009769545.1. Taxonomy (NCBI): domain Eukaryota; kingdom Metazoa; phylum Chordata; class Actinopteri; order Perciformes; family Cyclopteridae; genus Cyclopterus; species Cyclopterus lumpus. Next base: position 13,795,341 of record NC_046983.1, on the reverse strand, counting down.
GCTGGTTTTACATGATGTCATTTATGTATACATTTGATGATTTATTTATGAATAACTTCATTGGTTTATTCCTTTAGTCACTGAGGAGAAAAGTATTTTTGGAGTCTGCTGTTGAATGTAGATTATTATGGTCTTTCCAAAGCACACACTTATAAAGAATTTATAATGTATACTCACTGGGCCTCATGCGAGACTCTCACTTCTTTCTTTCAGCAGGTCTCTATCAAGTATCATCCTCTGTAAAAAATAAAAATCATAAACATCACCTGCTTTATGCTGTAATATTCTCCTCTCATAATTATCACAGAGCTTTGCAAAGAAATACAAGTGTTGGTGATAAGACTCAAAAATATTCTTGCGTGAGGCCCATTGTCTAAATGCAAAAGAAATACAAAATACAACCACACACATAAACAAACAAACAAACACATCTTGAATTACTGTGAAATCATTGTGATGTATGTTGTTAAGAAGTGAGGGGGGTAATTAAGCCAGCAGACCTCCATCCCGAGGTGGTTAGAAGGTTTCAATGTGCGTCGGCATAACTGTCATTAGAGCCCATGTTGTGTGTTTTGTGTTCTTCTCCAGCATGTGGAGCTCACAACACTGACACATTTCTCAGCGAATCTCCTCACAGAAGAGACGGGCTCTGGCAGCTGGACGTACCTTGTTTGGACTGTGAGTAAAAACGGTGATAATCTGGAAGACAGCACCAAGGTGCCCAAAACCATTGAAACCCCGAAGCCCAGAGGTAAGAAGCTAGAAAGTTGTCCAAGTGACGGAGTCCATGACTATGACCCCCAAAGTACTGCTGCTCACGTTACGTCTTTGTTCTCGCACTGCGCAGCCCAAGTGGAGGACATCCAATGTTTCGTCAACCTGAACAATGAAACCAAAGCCAAAGAAATGAACTGTTCCTGGGTCCCAGGCAATCAGGCCCTTTATCTCTCCTTTAGGTGAGAATGACAGTGATGTGGAGTGGAGTGAAGTGTTATGGGGTGGCTGGTTGTTTCTAACCATGTGAAGGCTTGTCAACATGGGGTGCGTTGGTGAAGTCATGAAAGCACTGATGTTAATGAGCAGGAGGTCATCTGTGAGCTTTACAATGCCCATCTTGTCATTGCAGGATTTGTGGACATACCCATAAAACCATTCTGGGTTTAAAGAATTGCGTGTGGCCTTACAGCAACGCGATGAGGAAAGGCTGCTACCTGAAAGCTGACGGTGTCGCGAATAACATCTGCATGCTTTTGGAATCTGAAGCTGGACAGAGCACCTTTAAACTTCTACCCAGTCGGTTTCACCTCCAATGCGTCCAACACTTTTACTTATTTGCTACATATATTTATGATTTTTTTTATTTGTCATTTTGCTCTTCTTCAGTGATCGATCCACCAGAGTTGAGCATTGGGGAAGAAGGAGATAACCTCAAACTGAGCTGGACACTCCCACCGATCTTAAAAGATCACCCCTGGATATTCATGGTCTGCTCCAGGAAGTGCAGTCACGCCGAAGTGAGTAGTTCAGTTGAACCGCTTCACCACGAATCCTGAAGTCACAACGTTTCTCTGCAGCTTTTGTGCGCTTGCTATTCTAGGTGTGCCAGAACTACACCACAAAGGGAGAGCCCTGGTTCATGCCCTACGATAAGAGCTGCCGCTACGAGCTCCGGTCCAGAGTCAGGACGGGTCCCAGTGTCCCGCCAATATTCAGCCAATTCGGCCAAGTGGTATTTTATGGTAAGTGTCCAACCACTTGTACCAAGACTGAGTTTGCAGTTCATTAAGTGCACTAAAACCAGATCCACGACAAGCCATTGAATACTAAATGACATGTCGAGGTGGATTTGATTTGTGAAATTACGCCACCATGAGTCCTGCTTTCAAATCTGGCTTGAATAAAAGTACGTCGCAACAAAATACACAAAAATTATGAAGGGTGAAAGTACTCACAGTGCAGTCAAATATTCCCTCAGTGTGTTACTGTTATAAGTGATGGGACAATATTACTGCTGCATTAACACTTAATCCTTCAATTTTTCTTAAAAACAAAATCAAAAGCTAAATTAACCAATTAGGAGCTCTGTTTTCACTGGACAGGACAGGGTTTGTCAATACACACATATAGTCAATAAGCTACCAACACTGAGCTGTAGCAGAGTAGAGGTACCAAATAAAAGTACCTTTTGAGTGGTATTCAAGTACTGTACATTCTACCACTGATGCTTGGGAGTTTTTTTCTGCACGCAGAAAAGATTAACCGTTGCATATTTCATGAGGAAACAACACGTTTGCATTGATTGCAACCGTTATATTAAGACTTCGTATTGCTCACTTTTCCCTTCATCTCCCCACCGCAGGTAACAATCTGCCCGCTGACAAAACGCTCACCGTGGTCGCCGTCGTCCTCCCCATCATCCTGTCCGTCTGCATCTTCCTGTCCTGCTACTGCTTCAGGAGGTGTGTTTTGCACACGGCACTATATAAAAGTACATTTGTGGGGAGCGCAAACGTCTTCACGCCGAACGCTTTGCAATCGGTTTTATGAGCGGATGCCATAAAGTGAAGGAGACGAGCCACTGAGATCATTGAACTTTTAACCGCACCCTAATTCACTGCCACCGGACTGCATTAGGGTTTAATGAGAGGACACAGAGAGAGAGTGTAGTGTGAGTAATGTAGTGTGAGTGTGTCAGACCGTCCTCAGGCACACATGTAAGGAGTGTTTTGGGTGGAGCCGCAATAAAGAGAGAAGTGTCCACGAAGCTCCAAGTCATTTAAGGTTTTTAAAATATCCCACGCAGACATGTTTTAAGGCTCCAATTTCATGAATAATTTGCATCTTTTCCAATTTTTCCACATGAATTCTTGACAAAGCAATGTTGTGTTTTTTTTTGTTGAGATAAAAAGAAGAAGAAACCTCCACCTGCCTGTTCCCATATTCTAGACATTACGTTGTGGCGGTGGAAACGTTGTGCGCTGCTTTGGCTGATCTCTGCCATTGTGTCTGTTTTGCAGGCACAGCTCCATCCTCTGCCCCGTCATACCGGATCCTTCTGCGATATTCAAGGAAATGATGATGGACGGAAACAAAGACCTGAAGGTATGTTTTAAGGGGGAACAAAAGAAACCACCGTGGATCCGCTCCGCCCACAAACACTCATGACACGGTTCTGTTTTTGCAGAGCACAATGGGGAGCCTGTATACGCCGGTGCCAGAGCCCGTTGAATCCTGCAAAGTGGACACGGTGACCGACAGCATCGTCGTCCCGCTGAACTCCTGACGCGGAGCACGGACCGTGCAGCTGGACTCTAACTCGGGGGGGAATCCAGCGAGGAACGTTTTTATGAAGCCTGTTGCACATCTGACCCGTGTGGCGAGGAGAGAGCTGTGCTGACTCTGTGTCGCTGCACCGGGAAGAACTTCAACCACTAGAGGGCGGGAAATAACACGATATCCAGCTGCTGCTCCATAACTCTCTCAGGCAGATGAACGGCCTTCAAACAAACACACACACACACACAAAAAAAAAGGCCACCAGGCCGTGGACCCGGAAGAACGAGCAGGGGAAGAAAGGGTTTGCCATTGCCGCCCTGTGCTGATGTCCTCCTGCTGCTCTCTGGGGAGGAAGACCAACATGCGGGCGGGTCGAGAAGAGCTAGAACCAGTGTGCAAGTGGGCCGGGCAGGCTGTGTTTACTGGGAACTGTCCTCAGAGGAGCAGCTGGGTCCCTGGAAAGCTGCCGCACAAATCAAAGAAGTTACTAGAAAGAGGCTCACTGCGAAAGCCTTGTTTGGAGGAATGACTGGCATCATGGCAACCAGACAATTGTCAGGAAGCAAGAAGTGGGAAGCGCATACGACTATAATCTTGTGACCAGGAAAAGGTTCACACAAGAGCCAAGAAATAACAATGAACAATTTAAAAGAAAATAGAACGTGGGGCTAGAAACTTAAAAAGATATATGAAATGATAAGACAAAAAACACATCCCACAAACGTCGGAACATCTAATGCCCTCGTGTTTGGGTTCACAACATTAATATCATATATATATATATACATACATATATATATACATATATATATATATATATATATATATACACATATATACATATATATACATATATATATATATATATATACACATATATACATATATATACATATATATATATATATACATATATATACATATATATATATATGTACATATATATATATATATATATACATATATACACATATATATATATATATACATATATACATATATATATATACATATATATATATATATATATATATATACATATATATATATATACATATATACATATATATATATATACATATATATATACATATATATATATATATATATATATATATATATACATATATATATATATATATATATATACATATATATATATATATATATATACATATATATATATATATATATATATATACATATACATAACATCACCCGTAATCTACTCGCAACGCAGCATCAGTGTTGGGAAAATGTATTGGCTCATTTTAAGTGCCTCATTCTTTAAATGTGCCTGTTGGCAGTCGGCGTAATGGCATACATCATCCAATAAGATCTAAAATAACTATCTCAACTCTTTCAGAACAAGTAGATAATATATATGTGTATATTCATGTATGTGGAGATGACCATATAGAACTTTCATTGCTTTTACTCGGACATGGCCAGGGAACGTAATGAACACATCCATGAGTTCCACCAAAACCATACAGCGGCTTTCCCGATGTTCTGCATCGCCGACACTGTACAACAATGTACTACAATGTACCACACTGTACCACAATGTACCACACGGCTCTGCAAACACTCTGTGAGACAGTCAATGCTGCGGCGTTTCGTGTTCAATGTACGGCTCGAGAAGGTCTTTAATAAATGATTCCTTGTGGGCAGAATGGATAGCGCTCGTATAGGAAGTCATCATCATGTCATAAGAACTCTCTCCCTATAAAACGTTAATCTAACTAATATCGCTCCTTCATCAATGAGGAAGTGAGCTGCCACTTCCTTCAGGGGGCGCTGGAGCAGGCTAACATTTTTTGATGTGTTGCTCTGGTGATTTGTCCAAACTTGCTTCGAGGAACCGAAAATTCTCGCTTGTGTAATCTCATCCGCGAAATTATCCCGCTAAACACGTTAGCCACTTACGAGAAATAGGACCCTGGTCACATTTACTACACAAACATATCAGCGCGTTCGGCTCAGTCTTTCCTCTCTATTGATAATAATATTTTGGTGATTTGATCATGTTTTTTTTTTTTACAGTTCATTCAGCCTTTAGGTACTGGTAATATATTTATAATACTTTGAACGACAATAGTATTATGTAGTGTACAAAGTAATATAGCATAGTAATAACAAAGTGTGCTTTATTAATAATTGGAATAAGGCAAAAGTATACTTTTAATATACTATAATCACAATATTAATATATTTAGAATATGATTATAGTACACCAAAAGTATACTATTAGCACACTATAAATATATTTAGAATATGATGTTTACATATTTGTAATATACTTAACATACAATAAAAATATACTTTAAGTGAACTATCGGCATGCATATTAGCACATACACAGTCATGTACTTAAAGTGTACTAAGTAGTCCCAATTTAGCACAAAAAATATATTAAAATATACTTCAAATAGTACTTAAATACTATTTAAATACTACTTAAATATATTAAGTACAACATTAGTTGTTCCAAAATAACACACTTTAAGTATATTTATGATTAGTAGGGCTTCAAGTATGCTAAGATTAAATATACTTAGCATATTTATTTATAACACAATTAAAAATAATAGCATGAATAAGTTGACTTACTAATTACAAAAATATATTTATCAAATGTGCTTTAGATACATTGTTTCAATGCTAATTTAGAGCATATTTGAAATATACAAAAAATATGTTACAAAACAAAGTTAAAAGTACATTTAAGTAATTGCACAGAATTTACACTTAAAGTATATTTTTCTTATAATATATAATATAATATAAAATAATATAATATAACAGTATACTTTTTTTAAATAGGTGAAAGTATGACTTTAGTATACTTTTTATATATTTGCAGAAAGTACACTTCTTTGATATTTGCAATATACTTTTGACATTTTAAGTATAGTTTAAATATATTAAAGTATATATATTTTTTCTCCTGGGTTGTTATAAATAAATGTGACTGGTTCTTTTAAGAATGTGTTCTTGTCCTTGTGTTAATTACGTGGATGTGACTATGCATTGTCCGTTAATGACGCAGCATCCCGTCATGTGCGTATTTATGGATCTGCACTGTGCAGTTACTGTATTTTTAGGTGTTGCGCTTCATGTAACATTTTATTTCACTTGTCAAATATGAGGTGTTTACATGAAACAAACAATAACCTGTAGCTGTGGCGTCATAATGAGGTGATTAAGATGTTCAGCTCTAGTAGAGACAGTTACAGAAGGCCTGGGTCCGAAATGCACGGCCCACCACTGATATAATATACATGTATATAAACACTTCCATCTAGTTATGAGATACTATCTCATAATTTCGATGCGACCCTAATGAGGATAAGCGGTATTGAAAATGGATGGATGGATGGATCTCATAAGTATGAGATACTATGTATCGCCCATTTGCGCATTAGAGGAAAATAAAGTTTTCTTCACAGTGGCAGAATGGGCTTCCAAAGTTTGGGCATATTTCTAATGTGGGCGTGAGTGCATAAATAAACAGAAAGACAAGCCCAGCCCTCAGATCCAGCCCTCCTGACACCGCTCACTCGGAAAGCGAACGCCGAAACACGGACACCCTCCTCCCGTTTGTCAGGTCGGTGGGAACGGGACCGGTTGAAGGAATGCGCGCAGCCTCGCACAACTTAAGGAATAACTCTCCCAAAAGAAAAGGAGCCAGAAGAAGAAGAAGACCAGGATGTCCCACAGTGTGGACCTACTCGCGTGGAGCTGCCTTTTCATCGCGGTCGAATCCAAACCAGGTCCGTAAAGAAAGACTCAGTGTGTGTGTGTGTGTGTGTGTGTGTGTGTGTGTGTGTGTGTGTGTGTGTGTGTGTGCCGTTACGTTCTGTGTTCACATCCACTTCCTTTCACCAACATCTACCATTGTGCCACAGGTTGCGCAACGCTGGTTCCCAGTACTGACGTCACGCCGGCCTGGTGGTCAAGGCAAAACATGCAACTTCTAGTTTTTAAAACGGATGAATGTTGCATAGAAAAAGCACTTCTGGAAGGAAGATCCCCACTAATGTGTTTATTTAATTCCTCCCTTTTGATCCATTGAAGTGGACCACATACTGACCAAGACACATACATACACCACATACTGACCAAGACACATACATCAAGACTAAATTCGGGAAACTTTCCCCAGTAAACGCCCTGCTTACCTGGAAGAGCTTTAGGAGGTCTGGGGGTCCACAGGTCAAGAGGCAGATTAAAGGCACAGTGGAACCAGATGTTGTTGTTGTTTTATGTCTGTAGTTTTGCTCTGTCACACCTCAGGCCCCATCTTGCCACCACAGAACGTGTCCCTGCTCTGGATCACTGGTTTCCAGCCCCAGTTGTCCTGGGTCCCGCCGCAGCATTTGGGGGCAAACTGCACATATGAAGTGTTTTTGAAAACCAAGAAAGGCAGAGAAAAATATGTGAGCGTGCATATAGTTCTCCACTTCATTTAGCAAAAAATGCATTTCTGATGAGCAGCTATATGCTTATTATTAAAGGTGTTGACCTCTTTGAGGAGTCCCGGTGGCTTCCTGCACCAAAGTACCTCAACACTGACACATTTAAATATTTCAGCAAGTCAGATACATAACCTTTTGCATAATCGCCCACCATCCTTAGAGGATGGCACTGGCTTTATTATTTGATATCTGTTAATTCTTCTTCTCGCTCTCCGGTTCTCTGCTCTCAGCTGACTGAAAACCTAGAGGAGCAGTTTTACATCGTGATGGAGGGAGGGTTTCTCAACATGTCCGTCGGAACCGTCTGTGACCGCCGCAGTGAGCTGGCCTGGGTCAGCGTCGACAACGCAGGTGGGCCGACGTGCACCAGCGTGCGGATGCTCTTGAGTGCACAAGGACGCGTGCAGTGCATTGACATCTGCTGCTTTGTGCTTCCCTCCCAGAGCTGGTGAGGAAGCTGCAGTGCTTCATCTACTCCGCCACGCGCACGCACTGCTCCTGGCAAAAGGCTGGCCGAGCTCGAGACCTGCGGTTCTTTTATCGGTACGTGCACGTGTACATTGTCTTCACATCCCACACTCACACACTCATCTGGGAGCGGTGCTGTACTTACTACAATGTGTGTGCAGAAGCTGCGTCACCATGTGCCATTTTTTTGGGGAGTACTAAGCTGGGGTTCAACTGAGGCTGAATTCTTCTTGTTTTATGGCTCATCCTTTTTTTATCAGTCCAGGCCTCCGTTTAGGAATTGTTTGTTGACTTTATTCTTTTTCTGGACCCATATGCCATGTCTGTTGCCTCCGGACAACCATCCATCAGCAAATGCTATAACGTGTGTGTATGCAGGTGTGAAAACATCATCGGCAATATACTCCTCTGTGACCTTACGTTCAAATTTATACGGTGAAATGTCAAATTAATGCATTCTGTCTGTTCCATTAAGCTCTGTTTGTCCCGACGCTCCTTCATTACGAGAACCCGCCCCCTAAACACCAGATGTGTGCTGGACTCTTCCAGCTGTTGTGAACATTATGAACCTTCCTTGACTCAGACCTCATTTAAGCCTGAGACTCCTTCGGCCGCTTTGAGATCGTATGATTGAGGGCGATTTTGTTGCCTTTTTCAAATTTATTTTACAAAGCACTTTCCTTTCTCCAAATAAAGATAGGAATGTGTTCGATGGCCCAGGGGACTCCTCTAAGGACTTTACCCGGGGGCAAGACATGAATAGTGCTATACGCACCTCAGATGGATGAGAAATGGTTACAAACGCTTCTCTCTTTCCAAGATTACTGAACAACAATTTTAGCGAATCCGGTCGGAAGAAGGTCCTCATCCGGGAGTGCTCGTCGTACACTGAGGTCAGGACCGGCTGTGACCTGGAGGCTAACATCAACCAGTCAATCCACATCTGGTTTAATGGAACGGTGAACAACACGGTGGCCACGAACACCTTCAAGAAAGACACCTCCAACGATGGTATGGAACACCAGCACTCATTTAGCATCATAATCCTGTGTGTGTGTGTGTGTGTGTGTGATATTTTTAATGGACTTTTGAAATCCTGGTTGCTTTGCAGTCTGTTGTGTGCCTGCGCTGCATCTCTAATGTCTGTATCCTGCAGTGCGACTTCCTGCCCTTAACTGGACCGTCACTAAAACTCAGGATAAATTCCATATTAGCTGGACCCCTCCTGAAATTGAAAGACGTTGGAAGTTTGAAATTATTTACACAGAGTGTAGTGAAACAAAGGTAAGAGACGCAACAGTATTTTGATGTTTGCCTGCACATTGAAACTGTGAGACTCATGGTCCCCAGAGGATGAAGCTTCCTCACTGTGGGGAACCCCTGACTTTTCCACGAGCACCACCAGCCGGTTGCCACTTATGGCTTTCACTCAAATGTCTCAACGACTGTTAATGTCATGAAATCTGGCTCACATCATGGTTCCCAGAGGATAAATCCCACAGACTTTGGCCCCCATGAGGTCAATGTCTGTGTTTTGAGAGAAATTCCTTGACGGCTATTGGAAGGACAGTCATGATCCCCTCAGGATGAATTGGAATCAATCTGCTGACCATCAGGTCAACATGTTCCTCTGCTTTGGCTTTCTACCAAACAACTGCAAATCCTCATTTGTACCCTAAAATAAACCTGCTGCAGTCCACTCAGACCTTTCACAGGATTCAGCATTGAGTCGTAGCAGTCGGTCCTCTCAAAGTAGTCGCTGTCACCGCTGTGTCCTCGTTTTCTTACAGTCCATAACGGTTGATGGAGGAACCTCCACGGAGCTGGAACGGGTCCCTCACTGTCCGTACCGTATGGCTATGAAAGCCTTCATCAAAGAAGGAAAGACGCCATTTAGTGACGAGGTGTATTTTGGTATAGTCATCGCCTCTCTGTCTGTTGTCTTATGTAGAAAATGAACTGTCCGGCAGCTTAAAGCCACTCTGATAAGATGTACTCCCTTTTCTGCCATCTTAGTGGTAGAATGACACTTTTCTTTTTTAATTTTCTTTTACATGTTTACTCACATGAACAATTTAACTTTCACCTTCACTAGGATAGGATATTACTTTATTCATCCCCAGGGGGAAACTTAGTGAAGCAGCAGCAACAATGTTTACATATATACAATACAATAAATTAAAATAGCAGGGCAGGACATATTACATTTACATTTAAGCATTTAAATAATAATAAAAGAAATGAAAATGTAAAAAATAAAATAAAAATGAAAGTGTATACAGTGTATAAACTACACTTGATTTTAAATTGTAACTTAAAGATGTAGCAGCGATCGTCACGTCGTAATTGTGATGTTTTTGCGTGCAGATTCAGATCCCAGTGCGTGGCTGTATGCTGCCATTATCATCCCAGTGATGTTCGCTGGCCTGGCAGCACTGGTCTTGGTGTGTTGCAGGAAGTATGTTAAGTTGTCACTTTTTTGTTGCGTTTGCTCCGGTAGATTTTAATTGTTTACCTCTGATATTTAACTTTCTTTATCTTCAGGAATAAGGAATACATGTTCCCCAAAGTACCAGAACCTCGGGACCTCCTCAGCAATATTTCTGACAACAACAACAAGGTGACTAAGTCTGGGGTCGCACCCCGGGTGATTAGGGTCATGAATCTCCAGAAAAGAAATCTGAATTTTCTTGAATTTAATTCTATCTTCACTTTGTTTTTGAGAATGTGTTTTTGAGGAATAACATGTTCTATACATCAGACCACTCTGTAAAAACCTTCAGAATATAGATAGGAAATACATTATAAAGTTTGGTGAATGGAAGTGGAGATTTCATGCTCAGAGTCTGACTTTTTATTTATTTTTGTTGATAAAACGGCCTTTAAAAATCTGTATCTTAAAATAACAGTGCTTGTGAATAGGGTACAAAGTGAACTAATAGAAATCCCGGTGAAACCTCCCCGGTAGATTAGCTACAATTATGTTTTGTATTACTACTTTTTTCTGAAAGGTTATGTTTAATTATGCAAATGAGGCATTGCTAGAGTGACGGGGTCCCTCTTTTCTTCTTGTTTTTTCTCAGAGCGCTGATCACACCCTGTGTGTCCCGGCGGAGGAAGACGACAACTGTAGAATCTCTCTGGTGGTCGATCCCCTCATCAACAAGCTGGACGCGTCACAATCCCTCGAATCGGCCAAGGCACCCGAAGTCTTATGTCCCATGCTGGCTCAACAAAAGAGTGCGGGCCCCTAACTGTTTGACCTTGAACGCTTGCAGGCTCAACATCTTCAGGAACAACCACACAGGCCACACAGATTTCATTCATCTGGATCACTTTATGAGTTATGCTTTAACTTCTCCAATCTATTTTTTATTTTTATATTTTTCGCTTTCAGAGAAGCTCTTGAGAAGTTTGTAGAGCTGAGAATCACATGAAAGATATGTTCTGTCTGGAGAATGCACAGTGTTGTATGGATTGCGTAATGAACTGGGACCATGTTAGTATTATGGACCATCTTTTTTTCTGTGAAACGTATGAAGAACTCATGGAATAAATACTTTTGTCTGTTGTACGAGCAAACAGGTTGAATATGTTTTTTGTATGTGCCCATACTGGCTAATGCTGGGTGCACTTTTGAATAGTTCAGAATTTATGATAGTTTTTTTAATAGTTTTTCAATAAAAACAAACAAAAGAGAACCGCCATTCAGTGTTGCCGTTTTTAAAGGAGCAATTTTACATTTTAAGAAAAATGCTTCAAGCTGTAAAATGGTAAAACACTATCTACCAAGTTCATTTGAGGATTTAGAAACATTTCAATTGTAGAATTCCCTTAACAATTAACAAATTACAGTTAGGGCCATAAGTATTTGGAATGTTTCTTATTTTCCTATTTACACGACTTTACACAGATTTGAAATGACGCAGTCAATATGTGGTTGAAGTGTAGACTTTCAGCTTTAACTCAATGGATATTACAAAAATATTGCATTAACCGTTTAGGAATTACAATGATTTTTACACAGTCCCCCACATCTTACACAGTCCCCTACATCTCAGTAATTGGAAGATTGTCTGACCAATGGTTTAATATTGTCATATTAAGCAGATAAAAAGCTCTGGACATGATTCAAAAGGTTGAGTTTGCATTTGGTAGCTGATCTCTCAGCATGAGGACCAAAGAGGTGTCAATGTAAGTGAAGGAGGCCATTAAAAGCCTGATAATACATAAACCTATCAAGCAGATAGCAGAAACATTAGGATTGACCAAATCAACAGTTTGGTACATTCCTAAAAATAAGGAATATTCTGGCAAGCTCACTAACACCAAACGGAAGACATGTAAAGTAGACGTAGCAGAATTCTTTCCTTGGTGAAGAAAACCCTTCATAACATGAATACTGAGGTCAAGAATACTCTGGAGGAAGGAGGCATGTCTTTGTTAAAGTCTAAAATCAAGAGATGGCTTCATGAACCTGAATACAGAAGGTTTACTACAAGGTCTAAACCACTGGAACACTGAAGACAGATTACACTTTGCCAGAAAACATCTGAATGAGCCCGATGAGTTTGAGATGAAGATTCTTTAGAAGATGAAACCAAGATGAACTTGTACCAGAATGATGGGAAGAGAAAAGTGTGGATAAGGAAAGGAACGACTCCTGATCTGAAGCAAAACACATCCTCTGGTTAACATGGTGGAGGCGGTGCTATGGAACTGGGTCATGCTGTTCATTGATGATGTCACAGCTCGTCAAAGGATTTTCCTCCAAGTATTACAAATTATCATATATTCCCTATTATGTTAGTTTAACCAATTATTTCTGCACCTCTGAAAATGTGGGGGACTGTGTACAAATGGCTGTAATTCATATTTTTGTGATATCCATTGAAACAAAGCTGAAAGTCTACACTTCAACCATCGACTGCTTTATTTTAAATCCTCTGCAGTCGTGTAAATAGGCAAAATTATGTCACAGTCCAAATATGTGTGGCCCTGACTGTATATATCTAATTTGTGTAGTCTGTTTAAAAAACTAAACAAAAAAAACCCCTCCTATTATGGTTTATAATTCTTTCTGTCATATGTGTCCTTTACATTTTCACCTTGGAACACTTTTAATTAATTTAATCGAGGGAGAGAGCAGAGTGGAGAGTTGACGAGCAACATTGTGTGATGAGAAACATAAATCCTAATATTGACCCCAGAATTTATAAAATGAGAATGCAGCTCACCCTGCAGTGCACACCATGTTTCGGTAGACCTGGACACTGTGATATGATCCATCCTCGAGGAATAAACCAACCAATTTAAGGCTGATCAAGTCTTTTTTCTTCTTTTCCTAGATTAGTGTGAGCAACAGAACTAACTTTCAAGAAAAGTAAGACAGATGGTGACTCATTACCGACACAGACAAGTTTCAGTTCTGCTCCAGTAGCTTGGTCGAGGACGTGTCGAAATGGGGTTCGCAATTGCTTAATATTGCAGAGCACGTGGCTGTTTCCTCCTAAGAGCAGCTGTACAATCACATTTTTAAGAATGACTCGAGATGCCATGAAGAAGAGCTCGTGCCTGTTGTGTTGGTATCGCACAGTTAGATATTCAGGGTGCACGTCGCTCCGTGTGATTAACCGGGATGGACCCCCCTCTGTGTGCTACTCTGGTGTCCTTGACATGACACGTGTACAGAGACAGCGGAGATGACAGGACATGAATCCCGGTGTCACGCTGCGGTGAAGGGCATGTGGGGGCATAATTGGTTATCTGATGCAATCGTGGTGTAACCCCGCTCGTGTTATTCCACAGCAAAGCTGCCGTACAACGCACCTCCACTGGGTGCACGTGCGAGAGTAAAGGATGAGTCCAAGACTGTCGAGTGTAAAAAGGCCATTTTCCATGAAGTCAAACCCTGTTCGGGTTTAACGGAGCTATTTGTTCTGAGTGTCGAGCAACCGCTGTCATCGCCTCATAGAAAACGGGTCCTTTTCCTCTGTGGTTGAAACTTTCTCGGATCAGCTGGATATCTGGTTTCACTTTTGTTTTCTATATCTGTTAGAGACACATCATATATATTTAAGGGCTTAATAGATGTAATATTGCAATGTGAAACCCGATGAAACACACCTCCGATAGGCACCATTTTGGCTCTATTGTTCTTGTTTCTTTTTTTGCTACGAGTGTGACGCTAGCTTTAATGACCCACCTTGAACAAGATTTCCGGTGGCGCGGTTTCCAAAATAAAGCCCTGAAACCCGCAACAATTTGTTTTGTTTTTTATTAAAACAAATGTTGCTGTGTTCACACAGTTCTCGCTTGAAAAAAAATCATATATCTTCAAGAGCAATCTTTTCATATATATATATATATATATATATATATATATATATATATATATATATATATAGTATTACAATGTTAACTCACGCAGCTTTGTTCCCACATTTCTACATTATAGTAGATATTTACTTTTTGTAAATAAAGTTTGGGTTTATATTTCATCGTTGCCTTTGGGTCAATGAAGACCCTTTAATTGAATTGAACGCAAATAACGTCTATGATGAAGTGACTTTTACTTTGTGAAACGCGAGCTTCAGGCTTCCTGTTGCACGCCGGCTAACCTGACTCATCTCTGAGGGACTTCCCACCCGCGAGTGAGCAACAGCGCCCTCTAGTGGTCGTACCCGACAGAGCCAACATGTCGGCCCAAACTGGTCCTGATGCTGCGAGGATGCAGAGAGCAGCGATATGAGAGGATTTATGAATGTAAAGCGTGCCAGGCCCGTTTTATCCTGGCGCAGTCTCTGTGGCGCAATGGAATAGCGCGCTGGACTTCTAATCCAGAGGCTCCGGGTTCGAGTCCCGGCAGAGATGAGTCACTCTGTGTGCCACACGGCAGACCTGCGGTCACTTTTGTCCGTTGGAACCGAAGATGATGTTTTGGTTGCAGATTACTAAACTGTAACAGTCGTTCCTCCCTCTCCGAGAAGTAATGTGTGATAGTGAACATGTAACCACACCGCCCCATCATCCTCCATCTTCCAAGTAAATTAACCGTTTGTTCCCTTCTGGTAAATTCAATTCAATTCATTTAATAAATGTACCCTAGCAGTGAAAATAATCTTGAGTCCATATTTAATCAAGTGAACTCATATGAGTCTGCTTGTTCTTTACTGATACCATTGTCTAATAGGGACACATATACATGTTTTTGTTTATTTGTATTATAGGCTACATTTGATTATACTTGGCCTTAAAACGGAAAAATAATTGGCTTATCTTTATTTTGCTTTTTGCGCTCGATCTCTGCCAAAGGAGTTCTAACATCTTAAAAGACAGAAAGGATGCAAAGGAACTCTTGTACAAAAACCTAGTGTATATTTGTTTCTGTAGCCTGTGTAACCATAATCAAAATGACAATTATATAGTATTGGTATTCAATCTCACAAAAAATATGAAATTCTAAAACATTATAGACTATACATTCCTACTGAGTTATCAATGAACCATTTGCCACACGTTCACATAAGTTATTACTTTTTGGTTCTCTTTTGTATTTACACGTTTGTCGGGCTTTACTGGTGGACATAAACCAAATATTCTGTGAACAAAATAAAGATGAACGTCTCTGGTGTGTGCGCACGCGCAAATATCTTTGGACCCATTGTTCCAGTTGTGCTTGGGGCACCCGCAGGGGTGTCGTCCTTGGTTGACGACGCAAGGGGGCGCTCCAGCCCCAGCATCACTTTGCCCTGGACGGAGACGAGCGACCGACTCATCAGCAACATAATATAGCCTACATTATGTGACAGAAATGAGGACATGGTCCTTTTATTCATCATGTGTTGGGGCAGTTGCCTCCCAGTGACATCACTAAATAGTCAATATGGACGAATGGCGTCTGTGAATAGCCGCACAGCACTTTTGGCCTCCTATAACTTCCTATTAAAGCAGAAGGTATCTCCTTTTAATATTCATTTTAGCTTAAAGCTCCATGTGACATAATGTTACTCTGCCATGCTCAGTTATGTCCAGTGCGAACTGACCTTATTCATGCTATCTTATGATATCGCTATATATGTATCTTTAACATGCATCATTCTTAAATACAAATTATTAAAAAAACAAAGATGGATACAGATGTGGAGGTAAGTTAAGGTGTCTAGAATGACTTCATTGCCTAAGGAAACACTGTGAACAACAGAAATCAAGCAGTTACCGACGACAGCAAATGTGTCAACAATGATTATATCCCTATAAGCTGGTTCATTTATCTTTTTCATAATGTATTTTTTTGCCGGTGCTGGCCTGTGCAAGATCCAGAGGGAGAGGAAAAAGGGGGCAGTGCTGTGGTGCTGCTGACGTGAGAGAGAGAGAGAGAGAGAGAGAGAGAGAGAGAGGAATGCCCCGTTAATGAGAATATGACGTCAAGTCAGAGAGATTACAGCGAGGACAACACCGGAAGTAGAGCATTGTAACATTGGGTGACCTTTTATTTTATTGTATTTGTCAGGGGATATAAAAATCATATTATAGGTTTTAAATTATTATATATTATAGGTCTTAAATTAGAGTTTATGATTGGGATATGTATACATATCCCAATATGCTATACCATATATATATATATATATATATATATATATATATATATATATATATATATATATATATATATCATTTTCTAATTATTATGCATTCCTTCCCATTCACTAGAAGAGTTTCATGGTTACAGAAGGCTACACCTATAGTTATTTCTGAAGAAAATGGCACCTAGGCAGGGTTATTTTTTAATAAGAAAAATATTCAATATGAAAGTGTCACTTAGAAGACGAATCCCCTTATATAGGTTGACCATGTTTGTACAGGACTATGCAGTAAATTATCTCAAACACACTGTGACCGTAATTATTATTAATTATTAATGTAATTATTACGTGAATACTACTTTAATTGATAGTATGTTATATGTATTATTGACTGATTACAATTCCTCAAATTTCTCACCCAATGTATAACCGTAACAATCTCGTTCGAGGGGGGAGGAGGGAGGGGGGACGGACGGACGACGACGACTTTATTTTGAAGGAAATTACAGGAGGTTTCCGGTGTGACCACTGCGAGCTTACCGCCTCAGCGTAGAGTAGAAAACGGACAAGAGCGAAGAAGAGGAGAGAGAGGCGGAAAAGAAGAAGCAGCAGAAGCAGTGAAACGGTGTAAAAGCTGAGCAGGTCTGAGCGAGAGGACACAGCAGCAGGGACGACGCAGGGGATTATTATTCAAAGCATAATTACTATTAAAGTCAGTAAACTCCCGCTTTTTGATGCTGTCCTCACGGAGGTTTGAGCCAATAACGGATTTATTGGTCGGCTGAACCATGCAGAGGCTGCTGCTGCTGAGTTTGGTGTTGAGTTTTCAAACTGGTAAGGCTGCATGTCTCTCTCTCTCTTTCTCTTTCTCTCTCTCTCTCTCTCTCTCCCTCTCTCTAGCGCATAACACGCTGTGTGGATGTAACGTGTGTAAACTACGGAGGCTTTAACACAGAAGGGGAAAAGAGAGACGGGCATATAACGTGATTTCATACCGTTATCTTATGAGCCGCAGCAATGGACCACCTTAGGCGTGTGTGTGAGCGCGCTCGCCGCGTGTGACAGCGTGTTCGCACCGCAGCAATGGATCGCCACACTTTTTTCTTTTTTTTCTCTTCTTCTTCTTCGATCATTGTCGCCCACCGCTGATTGTACGCGTGCGACCGCGGTCACGCTGTCCAACTTGAAACATGACTGGCGCGTGGCACCCACCGGTCCGAGTGACCTTTTTTCTTTTTTTCCCCCATTGCACATGCCAGACCCTCAGTGGCGTTATTCAGACCGAGGACGTGACGGGAATATCAGGGAGCAGCACGCTCTCCGTGCCAGAAGCTCCTCCACCTGCTATCACATCTGAATGGCTTGTCAGGGAGTGAGACCACGGTGGTGAGGGACCGCTTATATAGCTGCCCCCCCTCTCACACACCACCCACTATGATGCTCGTGTCCTCGTGTCCTACCTGTGCGCTTGGCTCAAGGCCCATTTTTCACCCTCTTGGTTGCCTTCCTCTGTGCATTTCACAATGGGCACGATGAGGCGTGTGCACCCATGCGTCTGCTCCCCCTCCATTCCTGTAGGGTGTCCAGGTAATAATCACGGCTATCACGATAATCACAGCTGTAGCCGAATTGTTGGGAGACAGGAGGCTGATGGAGAGGAGGAGGAGGAGGAGAGGATGGATGTAATTTCTATGAGCTACCTGTTTGATCGAGGCATATCTGTGTGTCGCCCTGGACGTGCCTCCACGGCACCCCCCCACCCCCCATTGTCTACCTTGGCTGACCGGGAGCGTGCATGGCTGGCCAGTCGACCACTTCATCGTAGCTAGGGGGCGTGTTCGCGTGAAGGGAAGGTATGGAGAGGGATGATGTCACCGTGTCTGACTGGCTTTGTGTGGCTCAGCATCCACCCAGAGTGTGTTGTTTGGAGGGCTCACGCGGGCACACCGCAACCCTCACACGGCCAGGAGCGGGCTCCTTTTTGTCCACCAATTAGGCGCTCCTCGAAGCCACATATGACACAATCTGGTAATATGTTGCCAAAGCATCCAAAACACACATTTTGTTCAGCAAGACGTAAAATGGTGTAGTAAGTGTACGGTGTCCCAAAAGTTGCACTGGGCTCGCAAAAAAAACAAAAACAAAAGGGGAGTAAACACAACCCGGAGAGAGCCGGAGTTAATGCCGCCTCAAAAGAGTTAATACTCGTCTCAGGTTTTGGGAGCGTTTTCTATACTTAAGAGCACCCAGACGCTTTCTTATCTTTTCATTAGACAGTATTTTATGGCCTGTAATTTGCATCCATGTAATTGCCTCCTTGTGCTAATGATTGGATGGTTATTAGTCGAGCGGCTAATTAAAGCTTTGGTGAATCAGAATGTTTTCTTCTTCTTCTTCTCAAGTTATTTAGAGTAAGCACTTCTAGCTGCCCCACTGGTGTAATTGATTTAGCATCACGTAGCCTCGTGTCCACACACCAACCTGGCGGTACGTCGGCCATTAACGCAGTGGTTAAATGTTACTGCACAATCAATCATTGCAAACACGTGCCCTCAACTTCCCTATTGAGCAGGGGGGCCATGGAGGCTTTGGACTTGCGGCATTGCACCCACAGCGGTTGCGGGCTCGGACAAAGGCCCCAGTGCAGGTGTGCCCCCCCCATGTGGACGGAGGCCCGAGCTGTGAACCAGAGACCTCAGACGGATTCCTGTGTAGAAAAAACGTTCAGGTCTCGGTGGAGTCAGATGCTTTAGGGAGTGGGGGTCTGTGGTCACTACTCCATGTTAATGTCTCAAAGTGGGCGGTAATAGTTCAAATTGCAATGAAGAATTAGGAGAGCCTCATAGAGGACCCAGCGATACTAAAACACTGTTAAAACTGCTGATTTGACGCATTCCTGCCAGTAATTCTTTGTGACATTGTCATCTGAATAAATTCAACACTTTCCACTCTTGATATCTGATTCATACACAGTGACTCAAGAGACTACTAGTACATGAAATCTTTGTTGTTTGTTGCTTCCCCCATTTGCTCGGGCAAACAAAACCTCTACTACAAGTGATGTGTTTTATGTATTCACAATGAATGAAAGAACCAAGCAGTTAGCTGGAGCTAATCTCACTATAACCAGATCCCCGATTCATTAAGCTCAACACAGGTCTAGAGAAATTCAAACACTAATGTTGGTTCCAAAAGGATGGGGGAGGGTGGGTAGTGGGCTGTAATAACCACTAAAACTGAACTTGGGAGGACGGGTTCCCGCTCATTTAATAGTGATGAAAGATTTTGGCTGATGACGAAAGAAAAAGTGTCACCGACGGAAACGAGGCTCTCGTGGATTATCGCTTATAGAACCGCTTATATAATAATAATAATAATACATTGAATTTATATTGCGCTTTTCAAAACACACAAAGACGTAGACATACAGAACAAAACTAAATAGAAAGACAAAAACAAACGAACATTTCAGGTAAAAAAAAAGAAAACTTGAGAAGCAGGTGAAGGCGAGTTTGAAGAGGTGGGTTTTGAGGGCTTGTTTGAGTGATGATAGGGTGGGAGCATGATGGATGTGAATGGGGGCGGGCGTTCCAGAGGGGGGTGCAGCAGCTGAGAAGGCCCTGTCACCCCAGGTCCGGCGCTTGGTCCTGATGGTCTTCAGAGTGTTTGCACCGGAGCACCTGAGGCAATGGGTTGGGGCTTGGAGGTGTGGGGTCAAGGATGATACCGAGGTTGCGGACCTGGGTGGAGGGGGTGGCGATGGAGCCATCAATATCAAGAGAGAAGGTCTGGGCTGAGCGGGTAAGGGAGTTACGGCCAATGATGAGTATTTCAGATTTATTGCAGTTGAGTTTCAGAAAGTTCTGTTGCATCCATAATTTTATACCAGTGAGACAGGTAGTGAGAGTGGAGTGGGTGACGGTCTTGGAGGAGAAGTAAAGTTGGGTGTCGTCAGCGTAACAGTGGAAGTCAAGACCATGACTACGGATGATTTGTCCAAGGCGTAGGATGTAGATGAGGGGACCAAGCACAGAACCTTGGGGGACACCGTGGGTGACTGGGGAGGTTGAGGATGTACAGTTGTTTATGGCAATAAATTGATGTCGGTCTGAAAGACCAGGAAAGGGCAGTGCCAGTTATGCCAGAGGACAGTGTGGAGTTGATGGTGTTTGTGATGAGAGGGGAGAGTGAGGGGAGGCATGCTTTGACTAAGGAAGAGGGGAGGGGGTCAAGGGCACAGGTGGAGGTCTTCATGCTGGAGATTATGGAGGAGAGGTCCGTTTCAGTGATTAAACCGAAGGATGAGAGTGAATGGATTGGAAGTAAGGGAGGATCATGTTGAGGTCTGGGGAGGGTGGTAGTAGAGGGGGAGGGGGCAGCCAGCTGGTTGTGAATTGTGATGATTTTGTCGCTGAAAAAGGATAGAAATAAGTTGCATTTGCTGGTGGTGAAGGAGGTGGAGATGGTGTCAATGGGCTTGAGGAGTTTGTTGATGGTGGAGAAAAGCGTTTTGGGGTTGCTGGAGCCAGATTGGATGATGGAGGAGTAGTGAGAGGAGTGAGCGGTGTTGAGGGCACCTTTATAATGTTGTTGATGGAGTTTGAAGGCATCAAGGTGAACAGTGAGTCCAGTTTTATTGGCAAGACGTTCCAGTTGACGGCCTTGCACTTTGAGGTGGCGAAGTTGGTCAGTGTACTAGGGGGCAGAGTGGGTGAAGGAGATGAGTTTGGATTTTTTGGATATATCTCCGTGAAACTTTTTACAAGAAGCGCTCTGCCACGGTTTTGTGGCGCCACAGAGGAACCCTCTCCGGCTCAGGGGCGCAGATCTGTAGCGACACATCTGTAGCGACACATCTGTAGTGAGGCAGAAGTCTGTTTTAAATTGTGATCCCAGTGTGAGCGAGATGCGTCCTACTTCGCAAATTCGTCTTTTTACGGGATCTTGAATTTCCCCGAAAAGCGTCTCTAATGGACATCAGCCACTGAAAGCAATCACTGAACCAGTCGGAGAGCCTGTGATGTCAGAATGTACATCCGCGCCTGTTGCTCCTCGTTGGGTTCCGTTCAATCAAACAAACTCAAATTCTTGTTGTTTGTGTCGCGGCGGGGTGTTTTGTCAATGTGTGGCATGGCTGGTGGCTGATCTGTTGGTTTAAGGGGCATTCCCCTGGCCCATCATGCACTTTGGAGTGGCACTTGGGAGAATAACGACTAAAAACCGGACAGGCCACAGAAGAAATGTCGCACGATATCTCGTTATCAAACTCGTGGTTAGATGGATTCAGTGAAAAACACAACAGCTACGTGAACGTCTCTCTCAAGTGAAGCCCCAGTATTTAAAGGCACCATAACCTGATTGTGTTTGACAGACCGGGGTCATCCAAGTTATAAAAAGACGAAGGAAAAAAATAAACGCACATCCCCTTAAAATGTTTCTTTATGCAGAGCAAGTGTGAGGGTTCGGTTGTGCTGGACCCAAGCGCAGACACGGGGAGGCAAGGTTGGGTGGAGGTAAATAGTTTATTGTATAGAACCGGGAGAGCGTAGATGGGGTGGTGAGGTGGCGTGAGCGGCGGCGGCTGAGCGGAAGTGCAGGTACGGGATTCCTGGGCACAGGTGTTAGCAGGAAATCACAAGTAACAAGCAAAGTACGTTTCTTAGTAAAGCCGAGAGTCGAGGTACCACTGTAAATGGTGCAATAATCTGGCAACTGGAGAGAGGGAAGCCAGGGTGTTTTAACAGGGAGGACTTGATGATGTGATTGGAGACAGGTGCCGGAGATGACGTGCAGGTGTGGAGATGATTGCCAGTTGCTGGAAGCCACGCCCACGAGATACACACACACACACACTCTCACACACACACACACATGTAACAGGGGACAAACAAGGAAAAGAGAGAAAGGGACGAGAGTCACGGCCGACAGCAAGAGCGGAACACTTCTGACTGAACCTATTGGCTTTGTTTTTCACAAATTACACGGACACATTCTGCAGCGATTGAACTCTCATCCGAGGTGCCAGCCCAGCTCTCCCCCTGCCCCATCCCTGCAGAGGTTAATTGGCTTTAATCGGCATCGCTGTTCACTTTCTTCTTCGCTTC
Source organism: Cyclopterus lumpus (assembly GCF_009769545.1). Classification (NCBI taxonomy): domain Eukaryota; kingdom Metazoa; phylum Chordata; class Actinopteri; order Perciformes; family Cyclopteridae; genus Cyclopterus; species Cyclopterus lumpus. The sequence continues at coordinate 13,772,424 of NC_046983.1, read as the reverse complement.
CTCGCCTCTCCCTCCCAAACATGAGCCCTTTTCTGCTCACCAAAGTTCATTCTTGCTCCCTTTCTGTCCCATCCTGGACTTTTCTTTTTCAATCTTACTCACACACACACACACCATTACTTCTCCTTCTCTTTCCATCTACCCCTTTCTCTCTCTCTCTCTCTCTCTCTCTTACTCTCTAATAAGTTCCAGATGTGGTTCTTGCATTCCTCTGGTCGGTGGAGAGAGAAAGAGAAGAAGGGGAGGGGGTGGTATGAGTGGTGGGGAGGCGATGGGGGAGGGGACAGGAGGAGAGAGGCACATGAATTAAAACAGGGAGCGCATGATGAGGAAGAGAAGCCCATGGACTGTAACACACACACACACACGTGCGCTGTAAAAATATGCGCACACACAAGCTGAGGGGGGGAGGAATGGGTGCATTTTTGTTGAGAGAGTGTGTGTGTGTGTGTGTGTGTGTATGTGTGTTTAAGGGGATGGGGGAGGGGGGATGTCGGTCCTGTAACCTCAAAAGTTTTGGGACATTCTCCTCCTCCTCCATCCGCCCCCCCCTTTTTCCTCGCCCCCTCCCTCCGCAGGAATGTGGCTGATGATGTCACTTCATTTCTTCGCTCTCCCGGTTTCTGCTCCTCTACAGGGACAGGGGCGCGATAGGCAGAGAGATTCGACTTGCTCCATCCGTCTTCCCTTTACGATAACAACATCAGGGTCAGCCGTCCGACCGAATCTGTTAACCACAGTGCGGCAAAAACGCTCGCCGTCCACGTTGCCATGGAATGTAACAGCCCCGCGGGCTAAATTGTTGCAGACTGCAAATAATGAGCGAGCCGTCTCTTTGCGGTGATAATCGTCGATGGCCTTGAAATCCAGTCATTAAAATCATTTGCATTATTTTGTCAAAGAGCGCCGTTGCCAACCATGCGATGCCCCCCGAGGCTTACCTCAACTCCACGTCAGGCTTCACATGGTTTGCATGGCAAGTCATTGCAAGTTGATGGAAGATGTTCCACATGGCTGGAAACATGTGGACCATGGGCATTAATGTGCTGCTGTCACGGGCTCTGCTCTTCTTCTCTCTTTTAGAAATAGATCCATCCATCCTGGCTGAATGGATGGATCTATTCATCTACAGGAGCATTAGTTAGACGGGGTCCATATTCGTCCCACGCTCCTTGTTTATTATACAGTGCTTCTCAACCTTGGGGTCGGGACCCTCCAGGGGGTTGCGTGTTAAGTTCAGGGGGTCGCCAGATGTTTGTGGAGGAAAAAATTAAATAACATATTTTAGACATGAGAACAATTTAAAAGAAACATTTTATTGAGTGCATATTAACCAAGGCCAAGGTGTTATCTGTTCAACCCAAAGAAAACTGGGGGGGTCGCCAACACCAACCCAATTATTCTGGGAGGGGGGTTGTGACCACTGCATTGGACTAGCTGTGTTTTTCCAACGTTATCCCAAGGCTTTCAAATGTAAAATTCGATCAACCCACCCTTACTATCACCCCACTTTGCTTTCCAGGCTTTAAGTGTGTTTGCTATCAACAAAAGGAGCCAGCCCCCTCCTCAGAGCCACAGAATGTAGTGGTGGCAATGTTGGCGAAGGGCTCTGGATAAATATTACTTTGCTCTCAGAGGTCAAGGCCCTGGGCTTTTATTGGATGGTTTGTGACAGATGACATTGCAAGAACGCCACAGCACATACCAATAAAATTAGATTACACTGGATTGAATTAAAAGCAGACCTTGAAGGAGGTGATTTATCGATGGGATGCTGCTTGTAAAATAGCCCCGCTGCTGGATCCCATTACCACGCCGTGGATCGGCTGACCATCTGAAAGCTGTCATAGCTGACGGGCACGGTTTACGTCTATGTGCTAGATCATGTGGCCTTTGGAGGCAGTGCGGCCTTAGGAATGGGTCGCTGCCCAAAATCATTGATTCATTATGATATCAATTGTGCCAGTCTAAATTCTGCGGCGACCCCTTGCGCTACGAGCGGCACAGCACGCCACTCCAGAGTAGCAGCTTTTAAATGTATGTATCCTCTTGTTCCAGCTTATCCAGGACAGCTATTGTTTGTTATGGTCACCCTTGGTTACAGCGGAGTATTCTTTGTCAGCCGCTCGGCATGTTGGCCGCACAAAGGCTCGTGGATTACCAGCGACAGGCCGGCTTTCCAGCGCTCGGGCATGTGCCCGAGATGTGTTGGATGCCTCGTCCACAAATTATCATATTACCCACCACTGATCCTGGGGTTGCCATGGCCACTGTGTCATTGTGTCAGTGGTCCTCACTGGCTGTATCTATGGTAACAATGTCTGTAACAGGGGTTTGGTACAAATAAAGCTCTTCATATGTGAAAAGCGTGTAAGAGAGGACACACACACACACACACACACATAGGAAATGAGTGCACACCTTGACAGGAGTATGTGCGCTCTCACACACACGGCAGCATCAAAATGGACAGACAAAGCTCTGAGACAAAGAATAATTTCCCTCCCGCCATTTCCAAATAAACTGTTTCCACAGCAACCATTTTGATAGTAACGGAGAGACGGAACGAGAGGGAGGAGTGATGGAGGGGAAATGAGGCGGCTTGCAGGTGGAAAAGGTAGCTAAGGAAGGGAGTAAGGCTGGAGATGGAGGGAGGAAGGAGGGTTGATCATTTCTAAGGAGGTGCTTGCCAGACAAAGAGAAGTGAATGGGGAAGGAGAAGGGGCCCAGGCCACAAAAGAGATGAAGAAAGAGAGAGGTCGCTGACTGCTAGTTAGGGGGAGGACGGCAAGGTAAGGTGACAGAGGAAGGGAGAGAGCAGGCAGACAATGCGGCAAACAAAGGAAGGACTCTCCTTCTGGATCTTTCGCCCCTCTCTGCCCTAATCTTCCCTCTGCCCTTTCTTCACCTCCAGGAGTCACCTTTGTGTTTGAGTGACACAGTGTCAGCGGAGTCAGTGGGACACCTCCTTTCACTCCTGACATCTCTCGCTCCTTCCTATAGCGCTGTCGCCATGGCGATGGGCTCTTATGGCCGTCCTGCCGGCCTGCCATGTTGTTGAGAGAAGGCTCAGGTGGTAGAGTTCCCACAGCCGGATGAATAGGGGCAGAAACTGCATGCACTCGTGTACTACACGTACATTACATTACATTACATTACATGTCATTTAGCTGACGCTTTTATCCAAAGCGACTTACAACGCTTTTATCCAAAGCGACTTACAACGTACAGACTTGAGACCTGAAAAGACGGATCGATTTATTGATGAGTCGACTGACAGGACATTAATTAACAACAATAATTGAATTCTCGGTTTTCTATCATAGCAAACTAAATATCTTTGGCATTTGGGTTGTTAGTTGGACAAAACCACCTTTGGTTCAGAAAAGGGAAGCAAATGTGGAAGTGCCTTAAACTTGCATTCTTTCTAATGGCCAACAAAATGTCTCTGAGAGAATGACTTCTCACTTGATTTATTACCTGAGGAAACATTGAAAAACATGACGTGTGACGCCTTCTCCAATACAGCATGTTCATTTAGTAAATGATGGTCCCATTTAGAGTCAAATAAACCATAAAGCAGGGTATGCTTTAGGGCGTAGCTACCTTGTGATTGACAGGTTGCTGCCACAGCGTTGTCCAGGTGTGGTAGTGGTTTTCTCTTCATGGAAGCTATTTGTCACATTTCTGTACAAAATATAATTATTCCACAATCAACCACAATCAGTTTTACGTAGCTACGCCCTTCTGGTTGAAAGAAACCAAGATGTCGACGGCAAAAATGCCGAACTCTAAGCTTCAAAACTGTAGTCCACAAACCTATGTGTTAGCCACAGTGACTGCATCCAATAATTAAGTCATGGAAATAAGCACACTGGGGAAAAAAGGCCACTTCAAAATTTAGTAAAAAATGCAATGAATATAGGTGGTTTAAACATAAAACATTTGAATAAAAAAGAAAATCTCTGAAAGTGAACATTTCCTTGGTAAGATTTTCTTGAATATTTAGCCTTTTTTTAAATAAGCTGGGAAAGATAGTGTTTCATTATTCATTATTAGGATGTGTCATAATAAGCCTGTGATTCTCAGTAGTAGTAAGAAGTATTTTTCACTTAACAGGATATTCAAGATTCATTGTCTAAAAACAAGTCCCTATATCTCATTGTTACTTGTTTTGTTAAGTGATATTTTGGCAAGTAATAAGACAAATATACTTTTGGATTTACTTTATTAAGCTTTTTTGCAGTGCATTACCTGCATGTCGAGCTCATATACATAATAGTGCCTACATCATGCACACAGTCAGAAAAATGTATGCAGGCTGCCTGTATAATGCATGTATACAATTACAATGCACATTGCTGTACTGCTTCACAGCCTCACATCTCAGCTTTTTAGGAAAACAAACACCGGTGATCTTAACATGCTTTCTGAATCAAAAAGGAACTTAAAAAAGGAGAACTCCTGTCGTGAAGGTCCAAAAGCTCTCTTGCGCACACGGACACGTGCACAGATCTGTCAGTGCACGGACGGACTGATGGACGGACTCCTAGATGTGACAGGGAGGGCGAAGTCAGTGCCGCATGACTCCTGTGGCTGCAACTTTGTCCTGAAACGATGATGTCATCCTCCCCGTTACACTTCAGCGCTCCGTGTCTGTGAACCTCGCCGTCTCTTTGTTCCCCTGTTCCTGCATCTCATTTCCCAGCAGCCCTCCGTAACGCCAACACATCGGCCTCACGCAGCGGCGATATGGAATTAGATAGATAACAAAATCAATTTGGAGCGGATTGACTAACAGTGGAGAGAGAGTGGGGTTGGGGGGTAGGATAGAGAGAGGGAAATAATGAGAGACCAGTGCGACCGCCTGACTATTAATTGGATAGGTGGAGGGAGTATGAGGTCATTGAACATTTTTTTTTTTTTCAGAAAAATTGGTGTACCGATTTCCGGAGAGGATTTCATCAGACACATAAATGCACATACGCATGTGCTCTCACAGACACACTCGTACAGAAAACTTTTTTTTTTTGGGGCAGTTACTTTCCACGTCAGCTGTTGCTATGGCGACGCAAGTCTGTGATCCAGCCGAAGCGCAGGATTGGCTGGAGAGGAACGAGGGAGAGGATGGCAGGGGGACTTGGTTGGAGGGGTACAGAAGGGTATGGGGAGGGCGCCAGACACAAAGATAATTACATTGATGCATAACAATCCAGACGAATGCCGTTCGCTTTAACAACATCTGATTTAATGATACCGAATGCCATCAGTGGACCTTTCCCAGAACCATATCCTGCAAGGCGGCCCTTCCGACCTCGTCTCCCGCCCCATGGACCGAGGCGAGACAAGCCTGCGTTTAAATGCTGTTGAGCAAGCTTTGACATTCACCACCTAACAGTGGGGTGTGTGCCAAATCAAGGAATGCAGGGTACATGAGCAGCACACTTGCTAAAAATAGCTCAGAACGTCTTTGCATGCGTTAATACCCTTTCAGTCATTTTCAACAACACATTGACGGTTCATTACCTCGCGATTAAAACACCATTGTGTGGCGTGAGAGGTGCTCTTTTGCTAAATTGCTGTGGTGGTCCACACTATGGTGCCGTGTGGCCGTGCTTTCGGTGAGTCACCCGGCCAAGCTGTGCACGCTCGCCTTTGGGCTTTGCGTTGGCCTTGACAGGCCGAGGTTGGTGTCACAGTGTCTGCAGGGGTTGTTGTCCTAGGCCTCCAGCTTAATCCTAATCCCTTTCCAAACTCTGATTTGGGTTGCGTTTAATCCGAGACTAAAGTGAGACCCATTCCCAACGGAGACGGGGATGCTCCGCTGCGATGGTTCGGTCCGAGTCGTGGTCCTGGCTCCATGTTCGGCAAACCGCCTCTACGTGTCGATTATATGTTTGGTGTTGTGGTTGTGTTTGTGTGTGTGTGTGTGTGTGAGAGTTGGTTAGCCAATGCTGTGAAGGTTAGGTCATCTGCGCTGCCTGTTTTTGTTTGTCTGTGTGTGTGTGTGCATGCATGTGGTCATGGTTGCAGCTCTCGGTGACGGTGGTCTTGGTGTGGACAGGGTGCTTGGAGTCTCCCGGTGATGTCTTGGGGCTCAGTGACTCAAGGAAATCAGGACACACTCTAAATTTGTCACTGCAGCATAACCCACATAATGAAAGAATACAAGCTCCCATACACACACTCTCTTGTCTTGCCTTAGCTCTGACTGCTCTCTGTGCGAAGATTTCCTTCTTTAAACACACAGGCACACACACACACACACGCACACACACACACACACAAACACACACACACACACACACTCATGTCGACAAGTGTTAACTGGGTAATATGGAAATCAGAAGGCGATGAGCACATGTTTAAATGAGTCAGTGTTTTCAGTCCTCAGCCTTTTGCATGGGTGTTTTTCTCTGCGGATTGTGTAGCTTCCACTCAGGAGTGTTCAGTTTGGATTATGTTTGTGGTTTACCGAGGCGGTTGAGGGAATACCTCCAGCTAGCACATCTGAGGTGGTGGAGGAAAGGATTTGCTTGCCCTCAGGCTATTGTCAAGGTTGCGTGGTGGTTTAAACCCAGCTAAACTCTCTTTACACCCATGTATGTATGAGAAAAGGCTCTTCTTGCTTTTTGAGATAGTATAAATCCTCTCTGTGCATTGCAGTAATTAGTGTTCGACGGATGAGTTTTGTTAGGGTCTCGAATTACCTTTTGTTTATGTTCGTTTTATGAACTATCTTTCTGATTATACATTCTCCACATTAATTAAATAACCCCTCGATATTTGACATTTATATACCAGATTTCTCAGATAATCTTGGCAAAATAAGAATGTGAGATGAGCAGCATCCCTTTTGATTTGTCTAGAGGAAGTGGAGCATCACACACATTCTGAAGATATAGCGATGCAATAAACATGTGGTACATATTTACAGTGGACCCCGTGACTACTTATATGTGAGAGGGGTCACACACAATAACAAAGACGCAGAGAACTGTGGTCCCTCTCAGATCTATGGAGTGTTTTAGCGTCCTTCAGCTAATAATTTAGTTTTCTTTAGAGCCTGCACCTTTTTGTCAGCAGGCAGCTGTTCTTTGACAAACCCACCGTACACAGATAGCAGCTATCTGGGGAGTGTATCAGTGAAGCATTTTCACAGCTAAAGAGACACAAAATGTCAAGAAAGGGAATATGTGTGCACCTATTTACTTTGATGAATGGAAAAATACAACTGTGCACTTTCTGAATTCAGGTTTTGGTCTCCCTCCCCAACGAGGACTAGCCTCTTTGCCATGTTAACTCATCATTGAACACAACTAATTAAAAACGCCACAGAAACAAAATAGAACTCACCAAAACTATCTCGATTGGTCTTTTCACTGTTCCAATAATATCCAACTCTGTTTTGGTTGAAATAAAGTTCATCAAGTTAGATTTGAAAAGCCTCTGCTGGACTCTTTGTGCTATTGGGTTAAAAAATCCCCCCCAAAAAAAACAACTGGCGATGTACTCAGCCAATATATTCGTCATATCACCCAACCCAAGTATTTTTCTAGCAAGTCACTGTAAGTGAAAATGTTTTGAGGGCTCTGGGAACTTGACTGCTGACTTCGGTTGAAGCCAGAATTTTTGGGGCCACACGACTAACTTGATAGGCTCTGAAAACATGGTGTGTTTCTCCATAACATTGAGTATTCACAACTAAATGAGCACCGACACAATCTCAAGTTCGGAAGGAAGCCACCGGACTTTGAGCCGTGACGGTTTGCTGTCTGGGGAAAACACGCATTCTTGAGGAGCCTTGTCAGTGTTTACGGTTAAAGACTGTGAAAGACAGGACATGGTTTTTCCAACTCTGTTGTTGTTATGTTGGCTTTGTTTATCTTATTAATCCAGTTCATTTTGGTGATCCTCAGGGAGCAAATTACGGGTTTCTGTTATTATTATTATTTTTTGTTCAGTGCGAAATTATTCTAGGTATGCGCGCTGAAAACCTCCATCTGCATCTGATTCCCTTTTCACTGTGTATCCTCGCACATCTCCTTTGTCCTCAGAATATTAATGCGCTGCACTGTCAGAAGCCATTGTTATGATTGGTAAGGAAATCTTTTTGCATGACTGCGTTCCTTTGTATTATCAGGCATGTTGTACCTTTGCAAATTTCACCAAATCTGACATGATAGGGGGAGAGTGCACGTCTGTGCACGGTGAAAGAGAAGGGAAAACGTGAGAGATAGGGACCTAGGGTCATGATGGGGAGGCGGGAGGTGGGGCTCCGAGGAGGCATATGGCAGTTGTTAAAAAAAAATAGCGAGAGAGATGGGAACCTTCAGTAAAGAGCCGGAGGGCTCAGAGGGAGAAGTGTGAGGGAATGAGAGAGTGAGTTTACGGAAAGGTGGGAGGGGGGGGGGGGGAGAAGAGGACAAGTGAGAAGGAGAGATGTAAATGGTAGGAGGTGAAGAAAAGGGAGTGAAGGAAAAAAAGTGAGAGAAGAGAGAGAGAGAGAGACAGGAGGGGGGTGGGGGGGAGATTGAGAAAGAAAGGGAGAGAGAAAGTGCTGGAGGGCTAATATTTAATGTGATAAATGAGTTGTGACAGTTTGCCTCTAACCCCCTTCCAACCAGCGAGGAGGAGGAGGAGGAACACAGAAATAGAAAGCATTATGGGTAAAAGAACATATACATCATTACATATGTATATAGAAAGAAAGAGGGAGCATACTGTGCACACTGTAATGAAAGAGAGGAAGAGGGACAAATCAGTGCAGGCAAAAAGGACATTAATAGACAGCATTATGGATGTGAAGGAGGCGAGTGGGGGTGCATACATATAGAGGGAAAAGCAGAGAGTGAAGCGAAGCAATTTGGGTAAAGGACATACAACATTATAGAGAAAGAATGGAAGGAGAGAGGTAATGGCTGAGGAGGAGGAGGTGTGTGTATGGGGGGGGGGGGGGTACTATGCAGCATTGGGTTCATGATCTACTGTACGACATTCTTTGAAATAACAAGTGGGAGAGGGGAGAGAAACGAAAGCCAGGCACAGAGCGACGCAAAGCGTCCGCGGTGACGACGGCCTCCCCTGCTTTTGTGCGGGTGTCATGTCTTCAAGGGACGGCTAATTACAACTTGTCATTGTGCAGCGCGGAAGGATAGCATGGGGGGAGGGGCTTTCTCTTGTTTATCCTCATATCAGACTTGTCGGCCAGCCCTGCGTCGGTCTGTGGAAGTGGACTACAGACCAGAGGGGGAGAGAGTCTAGTAGACAATGACAGCCACTGTAGTTTTGGTTGTGGACTGGAAGCCTGGGAGATGACTCATAGGGAGGAATGAAGAAAGGGGGAGAAAGGGAGAGAGACGGGGGAGGGAAAGCCAGAGAGTTTGGAATAAATAAAAGTCAGGAGCTAGAAGAAAAGGGGTGTGAGAGACCCGATGGCTGAAGTGGCCTGTTTGATCTCCCAGCTCTTCTCTCCTGACTCAGCGTTCTTCACCTCATCGTCTTCTCTAGTTCTCGTTCTCTTTGTTGTCTCACTTCTATTCTGATCTCCTCTTGTTTGACACCGCTGTCTACTTTTTGTGGGCGCGAGCCAACGTGTGATCAAAGATGGCATTCCCAGTTTCTTTCCGGGGGAATGCGGATTTCCATCAATTAACCATAAAGCCATGGAGCAGATACAATAATACGCTACGCGGTGGTGATTGTCACAAGAGCAAGTTGCGAGAATGAGAAAGTCCCTAACATTGTCCCGCCCTTTCTCCCTTTCCCCATCCTCTCTCTGTCTCTCCAGTGTGGACAGCGAGGTTCTCTCAGGAGCCGGCAGACCAGTCGGTGGTGCGGGGCCAGAGGGTGATCCTGTCCTGTGTTGTCTTCAACTACTCAGGCATTGTTCAGTGGACCAAAGATGGCCTGGCTCTGGGCATCGGAGAGGACCTCCGGGGTGAGACATCATACTCGGGCTCCCTTCACTCTGTTCAGCATGTGACTAAGATGCCTTTTTTCCCAAAGCTGATGCTGATACTTTCGCATTGGAGCTGCTGATGGGCAAACGTTTTATCCTGCGTGTTTGAAGCTGTAGAATTATTATTATTATAATTATTTTTTTTTACGTCTTGAGTCTGGTTATCTTTAAACGCCACTTTTTCAGAGTGTGGCGGGGCGACATATGTTTAATGTATAAATCCCATGCATACAGGGGCATCTGCTGCGCTCTGGAATTGTGCTTAAACTGAAGCACAGGCCACTGAGGTCTCCCGCGTAACATTTATGAACCTCGCATTAAAACTGGACCCAATTTTAGACCCAACAAAAAACTACAAATGCACGAGCACCACTGTTATAGCATGCAGGCCAGCTATAGTGTTGATACCCAGTGATTATTAACCAGGGCCACTTGTACCCTAAGGCGTACTCCTGCAGCAACCAGGAACCAGACCAACAGTCTACAGCCATGCTAGCAGCTCTGTATTGGGTTCCGCGGGGCTTTAGCTTAGGGCCCATCAGCTGTGTGTTATATACATATATATATATATATATATATATATATATATATATATTTCAGTAGCAGCAAATAATCTCGCAAAATATACTTGGACTGAGCCAACTGTGCTGTTTCACGTTTTACAGATGTGGAATTTGGCTTTCCCAAACGCACAACTCTCCAACAGCCTTTTTAATGGCTCACGTCGGCCCACGTCGACGTTGTGTGCGATGGGAAATGTAGGCTGATGAAAATAGTGTTGTAGTTACAGCGAGATCGAAACAGCGTGGGGGACAAACGTGTGCCCTCTTTCAGGCTGATGGGAACTTATCAGCCCGTGTCAAATAGGGAACTCTCAGCTCCCCCGGGCCCCTTTTGCAGATTGACACCCTTCAACTCGGTTGAGGAGCATCACATCATCACCTCTGTCATCTCAGCAGTGGGCGACATTGACTAGCTAATAACTGTTATATAAAGTACATCTATTTATTTATCCATGCATCAACTGATATGTGTGGAGCACTCATTCTATCGTGCCCTTCATGTTCACTCCAGTTTGTCTTTGCATTGTTGTCCCGCGGGAGGGACATTTACAGTTTGATTTATTAAGTCTCCCACTTGTCTGTGTGTCAACAACAATTTAAGACACAGCTTGTCTGACTTTGACAAAACTTGGGGGAATGATGTATCTCATCGCTGCGTTGCAGCCATTTCTGAATTGCACTGATTAGCCCAAAGGGGGCTGTGCAATTACTGGTCAGAGCAAGTGGGCACATTTTCAACTGATTGGTCCAGAGGGAGACTGCATCATTCGTGACGTGCTGTTGCCTTGTGTTTTGTTGATGTTGCTGTTGTTTTCCTCTGCTTAAATATTCTGTTTTTTTTTTGTTGGTATGCATTTTCCATCCCCTTTCCTTTGCTTTGCTTACCACCGTTAACGCTCCTTTCTTTTTCTTCTGTTCTCCATCTCATCGTATGTTATGATTTTCATTCCTCTCCTCTCCTCTCCTCTCCTCTCCTCTCCTCTCCTCTCCTCTCCTCTCCTCTCCTCTCCTCTCCTCTCCTCTCCTCTCTTTCACTCTATTCCACCGCGACTTCCTCCTCCAAGCTCCCTTGTTCCTTCCTCTCCCTCTTGTTCTCCTTCTTTCAGCCGCCTCTGTTGCACCGAGCCCTCTCTCCCATTCTCCATTTAACTTCTCTGCCATGTCTCTCCTCACCCTCATCTTGCTTGACACACTCTCAGTTCATGCTCTCCTCTTTTCTTTCTGTCAACCCTTCTTTCTGTCCCTTCTTTCTCTCCTCCTGCCCATCCTTGTCTCTCCTTTCTTCATTCTTCCTGTCTCTCCCTCCCTCCCTTTCTTTGAATCATATTGTTACTATAATGGTCCAGTGCTTCAAGCCAAAGCTTTTAAATAAAAACGTGAATGAACACTGGCCACTTCGTGCACACATACACAAACACACACACGGCCGTGAGTGTTTGTGTATGTGTGTGAGGCTCTGTCCCCCCCCCGTTCGCTGGGCTTTTCATACGCTTTCTCGCTCTCAACATTTCACATGCAAATGCACGTATATACAAAGGACACACACACACACGCATGGAGAAACAAGGACACACAAGGTTAGGCAAGCAGCCAGCTCAGTTAGGGTGCTGCACATGGAGACGACATTGCGAATTTCACATGCGATCTACATCTGGGCAGTGAACGTGAATTGTGCACCATGGACTGGAGTCGATTTGAGTCCTCTAAAACGTTGCTGTCATAATGCATTCATCTGTTCCCCCTGCTGGTGAGAGAGCATGGATGCCACCTAATGGTGAGAATGTACAGCAGAGACACAGCTGGGCTGTGTGGCGGATGGGGGAAGGGAGAGGAAGGACCGGGTAGGCTGGGCTGCGTTTGTTTGATTGTGTGTATTTGATTGAATGTGTGTGTGTGTGTGTGTGTGTCGTGCAATCGTGTGAATGTGCATGTTTGTACATGCATGTGCGTGTGCGAATGTGTATCACACATCATGTGGCCATGCATCTCTCTAGTGTCATTTTTGCTCCATTCATGACACGCACCTGATGTTGTCTTATCAGCATAAACCGCCACGCGCCACGCGGTATCGCTTTTAACTTTTTAAAATCTGATACAGACCACATGTACTGCTACGTGGGGATCAACAAAAAAATAGATAAATATAATTTTTTTGTTTTTTTTACATCTGTGTGTAACTTTAAATAGAAAACCACCCAAGTCAGACATAAAAGTAATCGGCCCAAAGTGGATTATGTGTGTGTGTGTGGCCCATAAAGGGTGTGTCACGTCTGTTTCTGTATCCCAGCCTGGCCCAGGTACCGCGTGCTGCGCGTGCAGGAGTTGGGCCAGTACAACCTGGAGATCCTGTCTGCTGATCTGTCTGATGACTCCCTGTACGAGTGCCAGGCCCCTGACGCCGCCCTGAGGTCCAGGAGGGCCAAACTCACCGTCCTGAGTATGTTTGAGTGCACGACGCATGCACTGAGGTGCAATGGACACCATTGAAAGTATGTGAGATGCTGTGCGTGTTTCTAACACTCTCTTCTCCGGCTCCAGTCCCCCCAGACAACCCCATTATCGACGGGGGTCCGGAGGTGTTGCTGAATGCGGGGGAGTCCTACAACCTGAGCTGCGTGTCCCGAGGGGCCAAACCGCCTTCTATGATCGAGTGGCTGAAAGATGGCCTGCCTGTGGAAGGGGCTGCCAGTATCACTGTTAGTCTAACATAGAGACCACATTCACACCGGACATACAGTATCGTATCTGTTTTGTAAATGTTTGATCAATGCCTCTCTGCCCTCCGCAATCAGGAGGTGCTTCCAGACAGGAAGCGGGTGACCACGCGTAGCTATCTGCCCATCCAGCCTGCAGACTCTGACACTGGGAGGAACTACAGCTGCGTGGCCACCAACCTGGCAGTTCCCACTGGAAAGATTGCAACTGTCACCCTCAACGTTCACCGTAAGCAATGAAACAGATTCTAAGTATTATTGCATTTGCCAAAACACAAGATATGTTCACGTTCCCACTGAAAGAAGAACAGGGACGTAATATATCACACTATATAACTAAACTACCCTGCTAATTACCACGTGCACACAGCGTCATGTTTTGAAACATAAAACATCTGCCAGCTGCTGAATGTTTCAGAGCTATTACTAAGTAATGCACGGTGGCCATTTTGCATCAAACTGTCTCCAGATTGCAGCATATATTAGATGCAGTAAGGCTGCTGATATGTGCGTCTCTCTCTCTTTCCCTTTCCCTTCCAGATCCACCGACAGTGACCTTGTCCATTGAGCCTCGCTCTGTCCTAGAGGGAGACAGAGTCACCTTCACCTGCCAGGCACAAGCAAACCCTCCTATTATGGGCTACAGGTCTGCATCCACATACAAGCATATCTTCTTTCTCTTTTTGGTTAAAACGGGTATGTGCATATTTTCATTGCGTATAACGTTTTAACCCCAGTTGGGCCAAGGGCGGTGTGGTGCTGCAGGGCGCCAGGGAGAGTGTGCTCACCACCAAGGCCGACCACTCCTTCTTCACTGAGCCCGTCTCCTGTCTGGTTTTCAACGCTGTGGGAAAGACCAACGTCAGCATCCTGGTGGACGTTCACTGTGAGTCACACAATACTCATCTCTCCTTGTTCCCTGGCCATGGCCCACTTTACTGGCTACAGTCTGGAGTTGGAGGGATGAAACACACAGTCCTCTGAGCAGCTTCTCCCCTTTAGTCCCACTGCATTATTACTGGTCGCTCAACAAAGAACACCTTTCCTCTTTCTCTCTCTCTCCGTTTCTCTGTCTCCAGTCGGTCCAATTCTGTTGGTGGAGCCGCTGCCGAAAACAGTCGACGTTGACTCTGACGTCACCCTCAACTGCAAATGGGCCGGAAACCCTCCGCTCACACTCACCTGGTTCAAAAAGGGTTCGAACATGGTAAGAAGCTAAGAGCCCACGCTTTCCTCTGTTCTTGTAGTCGCACTATTTTTACAGTTCATATACTATATTTTATACTATATATATAAAAAAAAAAAAAAAAAAAATATATATATATATATATATATATATATATAACATCTACTGTGTACAGCAGCCAGAAACTAAAGACATGGCTATGTCAACATTAAACATTGTTGCCTTGACCACCGGCTATTAAACTACAGTTCAGAGGGTTTTGGACTAGAGATCAGAACTAAAGACAGCAGTTACAGCGCGGTAAAGGGAACCGGCCTCACATACACCTCCATCTATCGAATCGGTCTTGTTCAGGTATCTCTTTCTCTCTCGGTGGTTCCTCATTTTCCCATAGCTAATTTTCCAATAGATGTGGTTGCTAGGCAACTGCAAAACCTTTGTGGCGGGTTAAAAGCGGTGCATAGTTTATATTGTTAACCAGTTTGTGTCAGTGTAGTAGAACAAATACACTCACATAAGGCCAGGCGTGCAAATATGCAACCTGATCTGTTCCAATAATAAGGTGCACATTACATTAGCCTCTCTTCTACTTATGGCCATGTGGCCTTTTATTTTGTTTATCCCCGTGTTTAGCAAATGAGTCTTGTTTATATTTGTGTCCTTTATTTTTCTCACTCCCCCACAGGTTCTGAGTAACAGCAACCAGCTGTATCTGAAGTCGGTGAGCCAAGCGGATGCCGGCCAGTATGTGTGTAAGGCCATCGTCCCACGGATCGGAGTCGGAGAGACGGAGGTCACACTCACCGTCAACGGTCAGAAAACATCCACACAATTTATTTATGTTTCACTGCCTGTAGATACAAATCATGTACTTTCTAAAAGGGCAGCTTGTCAGTAATAAAAATTAAAATAAAGGAATGTTGTATGTCCAAAGTGGTGGCCATTTATTTGGGAAGGTCAATGTCTTTAAACAAAAAGGATGGGAAAGAACACCCGGCTTATATACAATTTTGTTTGCGGTTTCTCGTATTGAAGCATACATTTATCTCTTTTCTCTCTTTAACACGCACTCACGTGTCCTCTCGTGTTTGACCAATGCAGGTCCCCCCACAATCTCCAGTGATCCAGTCCAGTATGCAGTGAAAGGGGAGAGAGGAGAGGTGAAGTGTTACATAGCCAGTACACCTCCTCCGGATAAGATTGTAAGTGAAAACATAAAAGAATGTGGACAAAATAAATCAAAGGAAACCTTTCTGGCATCAAACCCATGATGAAAATGTTCACATTTCCACCCAGAATCAATTATTCAGATAAAGGAAACTGACAAACAGGGAAAAGCTTCGATCGCGTGGAGCATACACCTCTTAGTCTGACACTGCTACTGTACAGCGCGGGTCCTAAAGGGCTCCTGCACGGTGAATGCTTTTAGCCGCTGTCCCCTTCTCATTTTGAGTGGTGACTCACCCTTAAACTCTCACAGAATTTCCCTCCATCCCATCACATAAACAAACCAACACTAACACTAAGCCAGTCTGCTTTTAGCTCCTGCGTCAGAAATCAGCCCGGATGCTTTCTCCACTCGGCCGTATCGCAGAGACGCAGTCGTAGTAGTTCCTCTGTGACTGATCCATCCTGACTCACAGCGCTCCTAATGCAGGCGGCGGAGGTTGGGACAGGAAAAGATTTATAAAATATAAAGGAGTGGAGAGGAACAGTTGTCCCAGTAAACGCCACAGCCAGGAGATTATCCTCCTCTGGAATAAGTGGGCAGATTATGGGAACATGTGGGTTTATGCATAATTAACTTGGCCTTAGTACAGTACTTCAATGCTGAATAATACAGCTGCTTTTAGTGGCTTTAAAATTGAAGACCGTTCAAGATTCGCACCAGCTCCGTCTACCCCACCCACCTCCACTTCAGTCTGCGGAAACATCCAGACTGTTGCCTGTCTGAGGCGGTCACGCACAGCGCGTGTTCTACATGTGAGAGCCGGAAATTCACGTGGCTTCATTTCTGTCCGTGAATTGATCCATTATTTGTGTTTTCTGGTCATATGCATTTCTGTAAAAACAAGTTTCATGTATTTTATCACTGTGATAATGGTTGATAAATATATATATATATATATATATATATATATATATATATATATATATATATATAGATATATATCGCAGTATATATTTATATATAGCAGTAAAATTTGAATAGTTTTTTTCCAGGATGTGTTAATGCTTTGGTGCTTTTGCACCCTGACAAGAATAACTGTATGTAGACACATTTATTATGGCAGACTAATGTGTTCATCTGTGTGTATGTATGAGTGCATCATTGCATGCATGTGACATTTACTGTGTAATGGTGCAACAGTTATTATGGCTCTGTATGAAGGCCATTGGTTTTATTGGTAGACGGCCTGTTGTAGCAACGACTCATTTATTGGTTCAATTCAGTCAAAAGACAATCCCATCTATTCAGACAGTGAATGGAATTTTGTTTCATAACCTATTCAAGAAGAAGTCGACCCTCCCAAATAGCACTTAACTCATTGTGATGGCCTCCTGTGTGTGTGCGCGTGTGTGCGTGTGTGTGTGTGTGTGTGTGTGTGTGTGTGTGTGTGTGCGTGCTGCAGGTGTGGG
This sequence comes from Cyclopterus lumpus, assembly GCF_009769545.1. NCBI lineage: Eukaryota > Metazoa > Chordata > Actinopteri > Perciformes > Cyclopteridae > Cyclopterus > Cyclopterus lumpus. The sequence continues at coordinate 13,755,360 of NC_046983.1, read as the reverse complement.
CGTGGAAGGAGAACGTGTGGGAGAAGGAGAAAGGGACACTGCTGGAGAGGTACACGGTGGAGCAGAGCAAACTGTCAGCCGAGGGCGGTGGCGTCCTCTCCACGCTCACCATCAACAACGTTATGGAGTCGGACTTCCTGTCCACCTACAACTGCACGGCCTGGAACTCGTTCGGCCCGGGCACCATGATCATCACATTGGAGGAGACCGGTGTGTTTTATGAATTCATTCTTTGACAGAAAAGGACAATAGCAAAAGGAGAAAACGGCAGATTTTAGGTTGTAAATGTATTTTAGCAAGACATGCCCAACTTAAAATTAGTTATTGCACCGTTACATTATTTAAAGCCATTGAGAAGTAAAAAATTATTATCCAAAAATATCTGCAAAATGCAAAAGAAAAGACGTAGTTTCTATGTTGTTTTCACTTTATTTGTCTATCGTGGGTTAATTTAGGTTCGAAAGATGTATTTGTTGCATTCAAATCTGGATTGGGCAGCTATTGACAGACAGACATTTGCATCTTGAATCAATCCGTCTCTCCATCCATCTCTCTCTCTCTGTCTCTCGCTCGCTCTCTCTCTCTCTCTCCCTCTGCCTCTTCCTTTTTCTCTCTCACCCCCTCATTTCAGAGGATGTCCCGGTGGGGATAATAGCTGGTGGGACTGTGGGCTCTACCATCCTCCTATTCATCTTTCTGCTGGTCCTCGTTTTGATCTTCTACCGGCAGCGCAAAGGCAGTGAGTCATACTCTCCATGTGCCTTACACATACAGTATAAAGACCAGATCTACATGTATAGTAGACGTGTTCATATTTGTGGTATGAATGCTCGTCATCTCTGGACCAAATAACCTGCAGTAAACACCCCAAAAACAAATCAAACCCGACAGCTTACTGTCCACCATATGGATGTAGGTCCCCTCTGAACTCGCCCCTCCAGCTCGTGTTTTCATACCCCGGCCACGATGCGTGTGTCCAGCTATGTTCAACCTCGCCGTGTTTTGCTTCCAGGTCGGCGCGGGGTCACGCTGGGTAAGCCCGACATCAAGGTGGAGACCATAAACAAGGAGACCCACAGCTTAGAGGAGGACTCCGGCAGCGTGTCCACGGCGTCGCGCATGGTCAAGGCCATGTACTCGGTGAGCAGCGGCGGGGTTCGTGTGCTTAGGCCGTACACTGTTTACACAGCCTGTAGTTGTAGAAAAGAAAAACCTCACATTAACTCAGTAACCTCTCCCTTGCACCTTTTGACCAAAAGAAACTGTGTCTTTCCCCTGTAACCGCTCCTTTTAACTCTTTGAATTCCATTTTCTCTTTTCCTGTCATACTCTGTTGCCTCCTTCCCTCTTCCGTTTTGTTATGGCACCTTCTCTCCTCCTTTTTGTTTTTTGTTTTGTTGTTTGACGGTTTAGTTTCTCCCCTCTGTGTCCTTCTCTCCTTCCAATCAGCCCTTTAAAGATGACATAGAGCTCAAGTCTGACCTCCGCAGCGACACCCTGGACACCCGCCAGGAGTATGACCTTAAGGTGAGCTCATTAAACACTTGTTTGCATCAAATCCGGATGCAGATTGTCTACAATGTCGAAACAAACGGACACTTTTTGTGCTAGAACACACAGACATTACGTGAGGTGGTATCGTAACAGATGCAGAGAGAGGTAGAAAAACAAATTGAGTTCAATAAAAATTAAAAAACACTAAAATGATGCCTGTGTCAAAGTGAGGTCTTGTGGAGTTCCTTTTGGTGCAAGGTTTTATTCTATTTATAACTCAAAGGGCTGCAAATATCCTACTCATTAATGACATGGCGACTTTAATCCAATGAGGAACATTCTGGTGGAAGTGTCTACCTGACAGAGATGCTAATCATATGAAAATAACGGTATTTTAAAGATTGTAATACTAAGAATGAAGCCGTATTCATATATATATATATATATATATAATCCTAACTGAGTGCTTGATCTCAGAAATCTAGGTGCATTGACAAGTATTGTTTTTCCCTTTTTAAAAAAGATGTGTACGTTCATTGCAACTTCACGACTACTGCAAAATATTGAGTTTGATGTTTTATACATTTATACAAGTGTAATAATTATCGGTTCTAAAAGTTTCATTCCATTAAAAACCATATATATATATATATATATATATATATATATATATATATAGTTTAAAACTTCACGTTTGACCCTCTAGAGGGAGCACTTGTGCATCTGCAGCAGATGGGAGAAGACAAAGACCAGACAGCTCCAGTCTGAGTTTTGTCAAAATTCAATGGTTTAATTCAAAATTGCAGAATCAGTTGAGCAACTAAATCCCAGGTCATGTAAACTGGATACTAAAATATGTCAATATGAGCTACTATGAAATATTACAGGTATACTCTGCTCCTCATTCTCACTCCAGGGGCTGTGAGGCTATTGCTTAAACGGTTGTCCGTACATTTGAAGATGTTTAAAGACACCAACAACAAGAAAACAATTGGAAATACATTTTAGGAAGATGAAGGCTGTTTAGGCATACCCTGCCCATTCAGCTGACATTAATCATTCATGCATTTTGACGCTGTGGGGCTGGGCTTAGGTGATGAATGTATTTTCACACGTAAAGCTGCCAAAATGTTCTGTTGAAACCCCCCACATGAATATTTTGTGAGGGCAAACACCAGCCCTCTAGCTGGAGTGCTGCCTTGGATCACTTTAAAGAAACACAGACATGAATCCACCCCAGGTGATGGTTAGATCCCCCTCCGACAACAGCCTCAGCCAGACTTTTTTCTCTTCTTTTTCTCTCCCCGCCACCTGAAGCACCAACGCAGTGAGACGACGTTGGCTGGGTGTGAAAGTCGGACACATGAGAGACAACGAGGCAGAATCATGTCAGAAATAATAGCAGAGCAATATGATGTGGGTGTAATGAGCTGGGAGAGGCCTGGAGGAAAACACGGAGGCAAACTCATGGAAGCTTTGGACACAAATGATCACTTCAACATTTCTGTGTTTTTCTTTTCTTGTTAATCTGGTCCAAAAAAAGGATTTATCTTATAATCTTTTTGATTCTATGAATCTAAACGCCGGCATATAGAAACTATATTTCCTCATCATATCTTTTCCTAAAGCCCACTCTGCTTTTGTCCCCAGGACCCGACCAATGGCTACTACAACGTGCGAGCCTCCACCCACGATGAAGGCCGACCCGCTTCCCGCTCCACCTTGCACTATTCTGACTACCGCTCGCCTGCAGGAACACCCGGTGGAGCTGCATCTATCAGCAGTAGTGCCGGAGGCTCAGGGGCCACTGCTAGTGGAGGAGCCCCTGGACCCCCTGGCCCCCTCACCTCCCCAGGCCGCCCCCAGGCCTGCTATGACCCCCGGCCCCCCTCCAGACTGTCCCACATCAGCTACGCCCAGTTCAACACCTTCACCCGCGCGGGCCAGAGCCAGCAGCCCCCGCCTAACCCCGCCCCCGTTGCCAGCGACTTCCCAGGAGACTGCAGCCTCCTGGACTCCACTTCCCAGCTGGCCTACGACAACTACGGATACCCCTCACATTACCAGACCTACCGCATGGGTTTTGCCCCGTCCAGCCTGGCCACGCTGGAGGCCTGCCCATCTTATGAGATGTACGGGGTAGGATCCGGGGTGGGACCCGGAGTGGGACCCGGAGTGGGACCCGGGGTGGGGCCCGGGCTGGGACCAGGGCTTGGGGGCCCTGGGGTTGGCGTGGGTCCCGTGGGTCCCGGGGGTCCCGGGGGTCCTGCACCCTCAGGATCAGAGACTGGACTAGGGAAGTACGGCAGCTCCACTCGTTTCTCCTACACCTCGCAACACTCTGACTACTCCCACAGCCGGCACACACAGAGGATGCAGACTCATGTGTGAGACGGGGGGATGCGTAACCACCTCACAGTCTTAGCAGAGCATGAGGAAGCATCTTATAAATAGCGTCACATACAAAAATACACAGACATAGATTTACACGCACACATGTTCACACACTAACACAAACGCACACGACGGAACTCAGACAAACATACCACACACACACACACACATGTGCACAGAGTCAGAAGACCGTGCCCGTGAGACAGAGTGAGCGAGAGACCCCAAGAAAAACAAGAGGAGGAGCTTTAGTGAGACAGGGAAGGGAAATTCCACGCAATTTTGAAATTCCCTCACTCCCGATGTGTTTGTATATCTGAGCTCTGAAAGAGCGGATGGCGAAAGTCACAATCAAGACTGGGACAGAGAGCAAGAACCAGAGAGAGGACGAGAGGGCACAGATCTTTTGCTATGAACTGACTTTGTAAAATGATGAGCGAGAACGTCTTAAGGCAAAACTCACTGACTGTCAAATATGGTAAATGCTGAACCAGTGGAAGTCATTTCTGGACGCCATCTTTTTTTCTTTCTTTTTTTTCTCTGGTTGTCCTATTCAATCATCATAGAGCACATATATATATATATAGTATCCCAAAATGCCCTTCTGTACAGTGGTACATCCCACCAGTTGGGCGGCGTGTGGCAGAGTGTTGGGTCCTGGGATGGGGTCGGGAGGGTTGTCTTCATTTTGCACTGCATCTACAGTATTCATGCTTAGACGTCCCTTATCTATATCTGTGTAATGTCTTCTTTTCATTTGCACACCAGACTAGAGCTTTGTATTCTATTTTTTAACATTACAGAATTATTTTTGTCAATGTAAAACATGTAATGTGTATGTATGGACCAAAACATTTGAACGTGAGCCCGCTTAACTCGGGCGCCCGCCACCCGGGGTTTCCGCTGAGACGAGTTGTGTCAACACCAGAGCCTGACTTCAGGAAGGGTATATCAGTGCATAAAATAAACCTAGTGCCAAGTGTTCATATTGTTCTTCACCTTAGACCATGTATATGCAGTAGACACTCCTTCTATTTGGGGACTGTTGCTTTACGAAGCAGGCTTTGGGGCCTTGAGTCATTCCCAGACATTTTTGTGGGCTGGAGCCCTTCTTTTTCTCCGAGCTCCTCACTGCAAGCGTGGTGCCGAGACAGAGAGAAAAACACAGATGTTGGTTTTAGAACTGAGTGGCCTTATAGGGGAACATGTCGTACATTTCCATTCCTCATTCCTCATCAATCATTCCTCATCATCTTGTCTGCCAAAAAAAAAGAAAAAAAGGCCGGAGGAGAATGTGTATGGAGAGGTTCAATGAAGGCTTGTCCACAATATTGACATGTAGTAATGTATGACTGCGAGTGTGTGGGTGTGCGAGTGCGAGAGAGAGAGATCAAGAAGGAGTGTGCGGGCATTGGCACGCGTATTGATTTGTACAGTGTGTTTGTGTAGATGTGTGAATGGGAAGCATACTGTAAACATGCAGCGCCCCACTCGAGTGTGCGCGCGGCTATTGTATGCATGCCCGTGTGTATACAGTATGTGTGTGCACGTCCGTGTCTTAAGTGTGCGGGTGTGTGTTTCAGTATATGTCCATATAATTTTCTCTCACAATCCTGTAACAGTACTTTTATACCTCTTGTAGGACTGTATCCTGTATTATTGTGTCTTTGAATTTAGAAAAATCCAATGTTTATCTTATTGTACTGTTCTTCGTAGCAGAGACAACTGTTCAAAAGATCTACAACAAACGTTATCAAACTCTCATTTTTTAATTTCATTATCTTCAATATTTTTTAAAAATGGTATGTAATTATTTTTCCACAGTATTACATAAATAAAAGCACTGTTTTTTTATATAAAAAAGCAGAGTTTGTCGTCTTTGAGAAGATGGGGATGGGCAAGTTCCCTATTTTGTGTTGGCAATAGAGCCCAACTTCAGGGGAAATGGACACTACATTTTAAACACTTATATCCTAAGGCACTGCAATATTGTGTTTATTAAAAGATTACTAATAATCATTCATTATGTTCTGCTTACTTATGTTTGTCTTTCTGACAAATTCATGGAGTCCAATTAGTAAGCAATTCAAACTGTCAACAGGTATATGCGTGTGTTGTCTTTTAGGATAACAGTGAGGATACTTTAATACTGATGACAATAGAAATATACATAATAATTATAATATGTGTGTGTTGTGCACATCAATCTTACCTAACTGGAAACATGCCAACTACCAACCCTAAAAATAGTGTGAGATAAACCGAGAGCAAACATCGAAATCATTCAAATATGCTAACAAAACAGTAATGTATGATTTATCAGTTACTTTTGTTACCTCACAATTTATCTAGGAGCACACATTACTACAGGTGAGCCCACCAAATGGAACAAAATGTATTTTACTGCATAACTATTTTACCTCCTACATCTTAACAGTATTCTTATCGTAAAGTATTCCCATATTTACTGTATATGGCACGACACGTTATTAATAAGTGAACTACTGCATGTGTTTGGTAAAGATCCTACCGATAGGTGGCAGACACGCGCATAAATGCGCGTGTAAAACCACAAAAGAAGACGACACCTCTCTACGTCATAAGCCAGAGGTTGTCCAGCAGCCAAGATGGCGGCCACGATGCTGAGGTCGCTTACCAAACTAGGACGTCCTTCAACAACATTTATATTAAATAATAATTTGCTGAGCCCCAGCTGCTCTGTCGTGCAAAACAGGTAAGATAACAAAACACGCTGTGGAAGCTTGAGGTCCACTCACACATTCACACTGAAGGCGAACGTTAGCATATAATGCTAAATAAGACGACTTTGTCGCTCTTCTTCGGGCTAATTCGAGTCGCCTGCTACACTTTCCCACCGTCTTTCTGAATGGAAAACGTCTGAACGAAGCACGCACAGACGTATTATCGCAATATCACCCTTTGAGGGCGTGTACGTTGCGTGATGCATTAACCTATGTTAGCTCCCGACTGTCTAGTGGTTACCTGAGATAAGTCTGGTTAGCTAACTAACTTGTGGCAGTGTTTACCACCCTGTTATGCACGTTTTAACAGGGTGACCAGTGGTGAAAAGTAAACAGTGACTGTGTGCCGTCGTTCTTGCTCAATTGAAGACCGTAAACGCAAATAGCACACAAGCAGAAAACATGTCTCTTATAAACTAACCACTGGGCTCTAAAACCAGTGTAGAGATCTCTGAAATGGTTTTGTTCTTACTTGTGCTTACTTGATATTATGATACCACAGGAGGTCAGCAGATACTTATGTTCTTATGTAGCAGTGTATTGATGGTCCAATAATGTGCATGAATAAACACATGTTGCTATACTATTATACTGCACTAAGCAAAGATATGGGCCATGCCCATTAGTGCATCTACCTTATTAGCCAATAGTGACTATCATCAGTTTTCAAGCCTAGTGTAGTCATACCATCAAAATGAGACTAAAGCCTCTCTGGCAACATGCAAGAAGCCTGCGAGGTGGCACCTATCGAGCACTAGGATTCTATTTGTGCAACTCTGTAATTGTCGGTATGGGCTCAAAACTAAAGGCTTACTAACACAACTTTGCCTCATGTAAAGAATATGTTTGTATTGTTTTTGGCAGGCAGAAACAATGGCAGCCAGATGTGGAGTGGACGGAGCAGTTTGCTGGAGCAGTGATGTACCCCACTGCCATTAATGAGAAGTGGACCCCACCCCCCTGGAATGGTACTACCACCCACACACACATTTTAAAAGCCAAGTGTAAAATGTTAGGTTCCAAAGAAAGTGTGTATATATATATATATATATATATATATTAGTGCACTAGATTGACTACTTGGGTGTTTGGGCAACCTATGATATGCGTTTATGGCTACAGGTTGGACGATAAGAAAATCAAGCCAACATATTGTTCTGAATGATTTGTGGGGTTTTGACCACCAGTGCCAGAATAGAACCTTACAAATGATGTCACGTTACAAATGATGTCACGTTGCAGTTGAAAGTGTACCAAAAAAAAGTATATTTATATATATACAGTATATTTTTAATTGTTAGCTATAAAAAGCTGCTCTTCTTGCTTTTTTTGTTTGTTTTGTTCTTATTTGCATTAGAAAATCAGACCTTGAAGCAATAACCAGTTTTTTTTTACTCAATGATTTAATTTGCCTTACCCTGTGTGGTTCTGTTTTCTTCTCGCAGACAAAGATCCTCCTTCGCATAAGGGGGTGGCCATCACAACCCTCAACTTTGGTCCCCAGCATCCTGCTGCTCACGGGGTGCTGCGTCTAGTCATGGATCTCAGTGGAGAGTCCGTCAAGAAATGTGATCCCCACATCGGCCTGCTTCACCGTGGCACAGAGAAGCTCATAGAGTACAAGACCTACTTGCAGGTACTGAACCACTTATCTGTAAAGAGTGTGTCTGTATTCTGTAACTCATATTTCTGCATGTACAGGAGGCTGCAAAGTCAGAAAGTGTGGAATCACTGGGGCAGTTTTGACGGTTTCAAAAGACAGAACAGTAAATGGCAACGCAACTTATTGCCATATCCCATTTCATTATATTCAACACAACAACATACTAGGTAGAATGAGCTGGATTTACTGTAAAAAAGTAGACGGGGCGAGAGTAAGGGACCAAATTAAACTGTTGACGTCAACAGAATTAATCAAAGGTTAAAATGACCTGTCATGCATTACGTCATTCTTGTAAGTCCCTTACCCAGTTCCTCTTCTTTTAATGCTACAGGCTCTGCCCTACTTTGACCGTCTGGACTATGTATCCATGATGTGTAATGAGGAGGCCTACTCTCTGGCTGTGGAGAAGCTGCTCAACATCCAAGCTCCGCCCCGTGCTGAGTGGATCAGAGGTACAGACTATAAGTGGTTCTGCAAAGTCTTAATGTTTTCAGTCAACTGATTTAAGGCCTTGACATTTATTATAATTTTTTTCTTTAAATTGTATTTACATGTAGAATTATACAGAGCTGCTTTTCATATAATTCAGAATATTTGTGGTGATAAATAATATTGATTGATTTTGGAGCGTGTGACACTGATATGTGTGACATGTATTATAATTACACACACCCCATTTATTGTTAATGAAAGAGGAAGTGCACACCTAAGTGTGTATTTTAAGCTTTAAATTAAATTAAATTAAATTAAATTAAATTAAATTATATGACTGCACTGTGATGAAACACATCCATGCTGGTGTTATCATTTACATTTCTTAACCAATTTCTACACTGCATTTTGGGGTTGGAAAATGGTTTAAAACGCCACCTACTGTTATTAATCAGCCCTAATCTTGCAACACCAACTCTGAGATAGAGTTAACCGTTTTAACTAATTCATGGCGTAAAAGAATGTTAACGTCTTCTACTCCGAAGTGATGACAGCCAGGAGGAGAGCAGACAGCTGTGTGTACGCTTTTGCGCTGGCAGAATTGGAGTTGCTACAGCCGTGACGGTCCATCTCTGAAGCCGGTGCCCGCTCTCCTCACTGCAAAGTGTTTTCCCAGCGGCGGGGAGAGAGACTGCTAGGTGTAATTCTTGTCTCATTTATGCTCCGTTAAACAGTAGGGAGTGACGTAGAGAATATCAAAGTAGCAAAAGATGCCTATTTGCAAGGTAACATTTAAATGGCTGTTTTATCCAACGCACATTCCAAAAGCAAAAGATATTCAGTTTGCCCCAAATAAAATAATAATCTGTAGTGAAATGCTACATTTGCTTAACTTAACTTTCAACTGATTTACAAAAAAATAGTTGCCATTGCTTTAAACGGTTGGGTGTGTTCTGTACTGTGTTTGCAGTTCTGTTCGGAGAGTTGACTCGCATCCTCAACCACATCATGGCCATCACCACGCACGCCCTTGACATTGGTGCCATGACCCCCTTTTTCTGGTTGTTTGAGGAGAGAGAGAAGGTCCAAGTCATTGTGTCTTGTCTTGTTGTTCATTATTTGTTTACTTCTGGAAGGTGCTGTTTTAATGCCCGTTAGTGATACTTAATCTTAACCTAACTAAGTAATAGTTAGTGAAAATCATGCAACTCTATGGGAGCCAACAGAAACATTGTGACCAAAAAAGTGACATTTCATTGTTAACTAAGATCATTTGACCTTAGGTTGGTTGCATGAGATTCAGCAATTTTAGAGCTTCACCGTCAGGAAAAATCGCCCCTAATTATGTGCAATCCCTCCCTTATTTACATATTTATGTTTATTTGCTTAGCTGTGTAATGCTGCGTTCACACCAAACGTGGCGCGAATATTCGCACCGCGTTTGCTGTGAACGCAGCATAAGAGTTAGCTATAAGCTTCTTTGCACCTGTAGTCCAGAGCTTACCATCTGTCTTAAGACAATTAACAGCAACTCTGAACAGTTTCAGCCCAAATGTAACATTATTTATATGATTTATTTCATGGCTGTTTTATTAGACTGCATTAGTTATAGCTAGCTATGCACATATACTTGGGCCTCAGGAAATATTCACTTGTATGTTGTCATTGAGCTTGCTCTGCTTCAAACATTTTCTTGACTACTTCGATACCAGTCGGGTCAAAACATCTTCCAGAATCAGTTTGTCCTCAGGCCCAAGGCCCACTCGGACACCCAGAGTACCCCATATAGAGCATCTATTGAGTAGATCATCTTTTTCAATATACAAATATGAAATATACTACTTGAGGCCCTCTGACAAACTGCGTGTCCCTTGTGTTCTCTCAGATGTTTGAGTTTTATGAGCGAGTGTCCGGAGCCAGGATGCACGCTGCATACATCAGACCCGGTGGTGTGCATCAGGTAGGAGAATTCATTGGCTTATTTTTGTGACAAAATAAAACAATTCTCTCGTTGGGAACAGCGACAAATCAGATTCATCAATCATAATCACTGACGATGCTAAATGTGTTCCAGGATCTGCCCCTTGGCCTGATGGACGACATCTATGAGTGGTGCAAGAATTTCTCCATTAGAATTGATGAAGTAGAAGAGGTGACTGAAACCTCCACACACCCTTAACACGACGATAAGGATGTGGTGAAGGTCTGTCGATGGTAATTCAAATCTGCTGGTTTTCCTCGATGCAGATGTTGACCAACAATCGTATCTGGAAGAATCGTACTGTGGACATCGGGGTGGTTACCGCTGAAGATGCCCTCAACTATGGCTTCAGGTAACCCACTCATGAAAGTCAAAAGACCCCTTTCCTCCCCTTTTTTAATGGCCTTTTATTGAAAAGCTTGCATATTTTTAATCCGATTGACGAGCGTAAATGTGTATACTGTGATCACCCCTCTCCTGGCCCCTCCACCAGCGGCGTGATGCTGCGAGGGTCAGGCATCAAGTGGGACCTGAGGAAGTCTCAGCCTTATGACAAGTATGACCAAGTGGAGTTTGACGTCCCCGTTGGAAGCAAAGGAGACTGCTACGACAGGTAAATGATGAACAGATGGCTGGAGTCGTTTTTTCCCAGTTTCCTTTTCCTTGCCCTCCCTTTTTTTAAATTCCAAGTCAGGGGCACGTTTCACCAAATATGCCTCATGCAAGCTGCGTCTTCTGACATGAGATAACCAAAATGATTACCTTACCACTAAAAAGGAATGTATTTGTCAGACATTTGAATTGCAGTGGTATGTATGTCTTTGCTATTTTATAAAAGCTGCATTGAACCAGCATATACAATTAATGTATATGTTCAGTAAAGCAAGCATCCTTTACTGAATAACCATATGTAAATAAATCATAGTTTAAATATAGATACAGCTGGATGTGTGAGCTTACAACGGAGTATTAGGGCCATTGTCGGTGGGGAAAAACAATACTGAGTGGGAGAAGGGCGTAATATTCAGAGAAAAAAATTGAATATTCTCTGGGATGTAAAAAAAACAGTTTTGAATAACAGACCTGGCATTTTTGGTGGGTCATGAGTGATGATTAACAGGGATTATTTTTGTATTGGTCCATATATTGTTTTTCTGGAAATATTTTCTGGAAATATTATAACTTTTTTTCAGAGAATATTCAAATGTATTAAATCTTTCTCAGAATATTACCCCCTTCCCTGGCTAGGTAATCATTTATTTATTTGACCTACAATGGCCCTGATACAATGTCATAATGAGCTTAATAATCTTAATAATAAAACATCTTAATAATAAACTGTTTTAGATTGTCCCTCTGACGTTAACTGCTGGATGGCTCAACATTTTCTTCAGCTCAATAACTCCAAATCAGAAGTCATATTATTCAGTTCCCCAAACAATAACACCAGTCTCAAGAGTCAACTTGGTCCCTTGGCTGCTTATTTAAAACCTGTTGCCAGAAATGTGGGTGCAATGTTTACTTGTGTTACTCTCAATTAAATTTTGAATCACAGATCAAAAAAATTGTCCAGTCCTGCTTCTTTCAATTAAGAATAATCTCAAAAAATCCAACTCTCAGATCTGGAAAAAGTCATTCATGCACTCATTTTTTTTGCCATCAGAGCCCCTCGACTTTGGAACGACCTACCTGAGGGGATAAGACTAGCAGAATCAGTAGCTTCTTTTAAATCACTTCTTAAAACCCATTTTTATAGAACTGCTTTTAAGTGATGTCATCCTTTTATGCAGTTTCCCCTTGTTTCCCCTATTTTAGTTTGTCTGTTCTGCTTTATTTTGTATTTGTAATGTTCTATTCCTCTATTGTGTTCATTGCCTACATTGTCTCCTTTGCCTCATGTATTTTCTGAAATGTTTACTTGTATTGATGTTTTTATCTTGCTTATATGTAGAGCACTTTGTAAACTCTGTTTTTAAAGGTGCTATATAAATAAATGTATTATTATTATTATTAATAATGTTGCTGCTTAAACATTTTAATTGAGGCAGTGGCTTCACGGTCTCTAATCACAGAAGCTGTGATGTTTATCAAACGGTCTGAGAAATTAATCAGCGTAAGCTGTCTGTGGTATAGGAGTCAACAACAGCAGTCTGTTATCTGTTTGTGTGATCAATCCTCACCATTGCCAGTCCTGCTTTCTGTCTGATTTAGTGCCACACAGTATTACCGGCATCTGTAGCTCACCGCCGCTCTTCTCTCTATGCTTGTGGTCCAGGTATCTGTGCAGAGTGGAAGAGATGAGGCAGTCCCTGAGGATCATGCAGCAGGCGCTCAACAAGATGCCTGAAGGAGAGATTAAGGTGGACGATGCCAAGGTCGCCCCACCCAAGAGGTCTGAGATGAAGGTGAGTAGACTGGGAAAAATTAATGTGTGTGTGATGAGAGGACAGAGTGTGTGTGCACGCATCACTATCAACGCAGCTGCTGAGAATCACATGTTTTATGTGCTTCTTGTCCTAGACATCCATGGAGTCTCTTATCCACCACTTTAAACTGTACACGGAGGGCTACCAGGTCCCCCCAGGGGTCACATACACAGCTGTGGAGGCACCTAAGGTGAGACCACTCACTAGATGTATAATATTTCTGAATATTCACTATTTTCCTCTGACTAACCGCACAGGTAAAGTAATCTGCAGATGCAGTATGAGACTTAATAGATTTTAACCCAACAAACAAAAAGTGTACGTCTCCATCCTGTGTATATACAAGGTTTCTTTTGTAGCCTTAATTAATTGGGAAGCCTTTAGGGACTTGTTGTAATGTAATATGCTTACTGGAGTGTATTTGTGTGTGTCCCCATGTGTCCCTCACAGGGAGAGTTTGGTGTTTATATGGTGTCGGACGGCTCCAGCAGACCCTATCGCTGCAAGATCAAAGCTCCTGGATTCGCTCATTTGGTGCGCACTTACAACTTCACACTGAAATATTAAACACACCGGGTATCAATTATTCAGCACGTTTAACGGCTTGTCCTTAAGGCTACTTTTAGATCATTAAGTAGATTTTATAAAGTACTATAGAGCCATTAAAATGGGACCGAACCCCCTCCTCCTCTCCTTCCTGCTCATCTCGTAGCTCATGGACATGCACCGCTGTTTAACGTCGCCATTTGAATTTTGGTCTTCAAGGCTAAAATTGTCTTTTAAAGTGGCATAAACAAACTATTAAGAGTAGTTAGTGCATTAACTTCAGGCTATAATCGCATGAATTATGACTACATCATTTTTTAAGAGCTCATCTGCCCTGAATGGCTCGTCTTCAGTTATTCTGAATGCTAATAAATGTTTTCTTCTTTAAGGCTGGTCTGGATAAAATGTCCACAGGACACATGCTGGCTGATGTCGTGGCCATTATTGGTAAGCAAGTGGTTATAGTTCAAGAGTCCATCCTCATATGAGCAATAATACTTGGATACAAAAATATTAGCATTGGTATCAAGTGGTACTGAGCCTTTGCTTCTTCCTCTGACAGGTACACAGGACATCGTGTTTGGAGAAATTGACCGTTAAACCGCCTCCACCAACGCGTTGGTTCTGAGGAGGAGAGTTCATCCTCTCCTTCACACATCGGTTTGTCAGGTTCTCTTCCTGTTCACTTTTTGACTGATGACTCTACTTAAAATCAGTGATGTACAATGCCCAAATAATCCTAATAAATATTTTATGACCCAATAGAAAAGTATTACGCTGTCTCTTTTCCCCACCGCATTGCAATAGGGTGTTTTTTTTTTTAGGGATCTTAAACGCTGTTCTTTTTCAAATGCTCATTTCCTTGACTTGTGTCTGAAAATCTAAGTAATAAGCGTGACAGCGGAGCCCAGGGCCTCAACGTTTGTCCTTCCTCTGGTTGGTGTTAAAAGGAGGAGTGGCCTGATGAGATCTGAGACAAATGGACTTAGAGCTCCGACCACAACTTCCCCTGTTGGCAGTGAAGTCTGCACCGCTCGAGTGTTCACTAGAACGCAGACCAAAACCCCACCCAGAAGTCGTTGTGCTCGCTGCGTGCTGGCCACTTTACAGGAGCCCAGTTGTCCGTGTTGAGCCTGCGTTACCATGACGGCGTTGGACAGGAGCCCATTACTGGTGGTCATTTTTCTGTGGATGAGTTTTGGAAAAGTGTCTGGTGAGTTGGGATATTCTGTAAACTAAAGTACGTACACTGGGCAGTTTGATGTGCCGAAGTCACAACAGGGACGGCTTCATCTCTGACGAGAACAATCTGATGAGAACTTCAGATACAGCGTGACTGAACAGAAGCTACCATGTTGAGTGGTTAACCTGGGAGAACATATCTATTTTGTTCATGGTGAATTAGATGAAACCCGTGCTGTAGACAAACACACGTTTTGAAAATACGACTATTTGATGCTATTATGTTGAGAATGATGAGTAACAAGAAATTAAACAATTTTACAATTTTAAAGTATAGGTACACATATCGAGCCTTAAAAGGTCAGGTAACATTGGGCGTCTAATAGGCCATGAAGATATTACAGAAGGGTACAATTTCCCCCAATTTATTTTTTAAATGATTGAGAGAAAATTGCCAACCGTTTTAAGAATCCCAAAATGCCAAAGATTGAATGTTTCCAGCTTCTCAAATGTGGGGATTTGCTTCTTTTGCTTTAAAAGGCTCAATTAACTACTGGATATAGAAATATGCAACAACTAGGAAGTAGGGATTGGCATTTTTCAATATAGTCTGAGGTTTTAAATCAAATTACTTTTATTATTTAATTGATCATTTTCCACAGAACAGGACATTCTCTGACACAAAAAAAAACTTACAATTAATTATACAAAAACTGAAAGAGAAAGATATTTTACAGTTATAAGTTATTAATGGATTAATTAAGGAAATAATTGGGAGATCAATTGATAATGAAAATAACGTAAATTTAAATTTGGTGTAATTCAGAAATGTGAAGGGGTTGTTCATTTTGTAAGAGATGTTACAGCCAAGATATTTCAGTTTTAATTCCAAACCACAGCTGACTTTGGCCTACTTCTCGTATCCGCGGTCTATAGTCGCAGCCAACTGGTGTGGAGGTCTTTTTTTTTTTTTTTTTAAAGAGAAAGATCTCACTTTTGAAAATATGTATCCTCTATCCCCTTTGTGACCCGAGCAGTTAAAAAGATAAATGTTGTAACTGCATGTATACGTCCCTCGTAGAGCCTTGCCTTCTATCACAATACATACAACTGCACATAGACACAGCATTAATCCCATTATTTAATCCTGAACAATCTGTTGCAGGGATTTATTTATCATAAGTGCACTGAGATCCACTCGTTAGCTATTGAATGGGTGGTGGGTCACACTGTGAAATATTTATCCCCCCATCAGTTATTTTCAGGGGCTTACTCTGTGTTCGCTGTTTCCTTTGAACACACGCTACATGAGAGCTGCGGAAACCAAAACCTGAAGATAACACACCAGCTCTGGTGAAGCGAAGGCAACAGATAAACAGAGGCATTCACAACCAAGTTTACCTTTTTTACTTTCGGCACGATCGTCCATCCAAACACGATCGTGCCGAATATGTCCAATTATGTCCGTCGTGAAGTGTAACAGAAAGCAAACCGATGTTTATATTATGTGTGTGAAAAGGGAACATTATTTGGAAGTGTGGAAATAATCACACCATCACATATTTCGGAGAAGTGGTTCATTTCATTGAATTAGTGACTGAGAAAAAGCAAAGGGACAGAAAAGGACATGTGCTCAAGGTTCTTTTTTTTTTTTTTTTTTTTTTTTAACATGTAAACTCCAAATTACATTTGAATTTTATTAAAATGTAACACGATATTGTCAAAAGTTAAATGAACACCTCAAAGTTCTGTTGAACAATGGTTAAATTGGCTTTAGTTAAAACTTTCAAACTTAAATTCAAGAAAACAAACAAATATATAAATCTATATATAACACAATGAAGCTGTGGACACAGTGCCACATGAATCCTTTCCAGTGGTTGATTAGAATGAGTCAATTAAATGATGCATTGAACTAGAAATGTAATTAATTAGATGTCCATGTACATTATAAAATAATCATTATGTGTAAGTCGATTCTTTTATTCTTAAATTTGTTCATCGCAAAGTAGTTCTTTTGAGAGGCTTTTAAGTTTGACATTGTGTCTTCCTGTCATACACATTTCATCTCACAATGTGTTCGTTGTCTTCTCAAACTTTTTAAAAATGTTTTCATGATCTCATCTGTTTTAATTTGAAATTGTTTTAAATTTAATTACTTATTTTTTAATTTGTTGCTGTGTTATTTTCAGCAGTATTTTGTGAAATAGAGATTCCAATCAGAGCTTGTGTCTTTAGATGAATCCATTAACTTTGTGCTCATCTAATGAAAACTTATTAAAGCAATGGATTGTGAGATAACATTAATAAAATAACAACAAAGATCTGTTTGAAAAAAACAAGCATTAATTGGCTTGATCAGTTCGCGACATTTATCCTATACATTAAAAGTGCATTATAGGAGTTTGGGAGCATTTTGATTGCCTCTCAACGTTAACCTTAGCCGGCTGCTCGTAGCCAACAGCGCTAACAGTAAAAAACAGTCAAAACTGTTTACCTGAGGGGGAACCGGGCGGTGGCTGCAACGCTATTGTCATACAATCATGAAACATTGCAGCTCATGTTTTTCGTTGATTGACTGCTAACCCAGGGCCAATGTATTTCAAAAGTGTTGTCCATATCCAGAAATGCATCGCATGTTGAGCTTAGTGTCAGATATTTATGGTGGCGCTTATCATGAAGTTAGAACAAGTGTTACGTTATGCCCAATTTCTTTTCAAATTATTCTGCTGAAAATGGAATCAAAAAGTGGATTCTGTAGCTTTGGAGGGTCAATAATAATATTGTGATATGCACATTATATTTGCCTTCACAATATCTATCTTTTGTGGTCGTCAATAATCTGTTCGGTGTGGGTGTGAAGCTAAACTTTTCTAACGGTTGCGTATCCAATGAAGCTGACCATTTGAACAACAGCAATAGAAAAACATTAATCTGTAAAAGCTTGTAAGCTCGTATACGATCGGTGTTCAAGTATTTTCAACTGAATAATATCTATCTAATATCCCATCTAGAGCTCCACCGAAGTCCTGCTCCTTTCTGTGCATGGGTACAATGACACATTACAGGGATTCTCAGTAAAAGACTAGAAGTGAGAAGTATTCTTCATAAATCACCCCCTCCATTCATTCTTATTTGATAAACTTTTTAAAAGGTCCTTATATATTTATAAAGATGTTTGACAGAGCGTTAAATGGCGCACACTACCCGTCCTCCCCTTAAATCTCCCCTTACTCAAAGTAGCATTTAGGATAATACAAATGGTTTCTTACGTAATGGCTGCAGTTGCCGATTGTTTCACAATCTAAAATGGTGACAGCGGCGTTACTCAATAATCTTCTTTTGTAAAGGACGACCAAAACTGCCCCATGGCCGCAGAGCAGTCATATTCACACGAGCACCAACAGCTAAAGCACCAGATATATGTTTGCAATGAAAAGGCAATCTTTACGGACCAATGTGAGACAAATGCTTGATGATGATGTCATGAGTCTTTATGATGTCATCCTTTATTTACATGACTACATCAACATGCTGTTCTAATGGCTTTGCTCCTAATCAAGTGCCCCCCTGTGTCCCCTCAGCCGCTCTGACAGAGCCACAGATCTGTTACGTGCTGGATGGAATCCTGTTTCTGTACGGCATCATCCTGACGGCTCTCTACTGCAGAATCAAGGTTTGCATATACTCCACATTTGCCTTTACGGAAACATGCACGCATCAAACGGATCACTCACATGATGTGTCTGCAAACACAGAATCACTTAGAAGTGTAGAAAGTAATCTGGTACATTGTTAGTGTTAATGTGGAATAGGTTGTTGTCAGCATTCAGAAAAAAAGAAGGAACAATGACATAAAACCTTTTGCTAGGATACATGAATATCATATGCAGATGTACCGACATACACCATTTACAGTGCTAAATTTAGATTTAGATTTTTTTTATCGCGAAATAATGAATATATGCTCCCAAAATAAGACTTTGATGAGCCTGGACTTGTTTGTTATTGACTCTCCACACGTCATGATGCAGTGCAATCTGCTCTGATGCACTAACATCTGACTTTTTAATTTTTTTTTTAAAGTTACCAACTTTTAAGGCGTTATAAAAAGGCCCAGACCATATTGCTAGGCCCGCTGGAGTGAAGGGGTGACGACGACGTAGTCAACTCGGTTTTCTTCAGAGGTCTCTGGTGCTTGGGAAACACTACACATTCTGTTCACAGGGGCCGCCAAACTCCACCTAAAATGACAGTTCCTTGTGATGAAAACAGCATATAAAAAACACTATCAATGGATGTTAAAACGACAGTTTGACACATGTAGCTACTTTCAATAATCACTCATTGAACACTGTCTTCTACAGATCTACAATGGTAAGGAGGCTGCAGCTGAGAAGGCAAAGGGCAAGCAGGTGAGAATAAAAACACAGAATAGACATCAAGACGTGACTTGTTGTTTATGAATGTAGAGGGGTTAGAACAAGCTCGTTAGCTGAGAATACAATCCACCACAGCACAAACTGGAGTCTCGGTGAACAAACCCGAGACAGGCAAAAATAATCTCAAGAGTCAGAGTCAACTCTAAAGCAACTCTAATGCTAATTTCTGGCTTGCACTTCTCCGATAGATTGTTCTTCCTCTTTATCCAGAGGACATACTTAAAGTTTACCGGCAACCTCTTACAGCCAATTACCAAGAAAGACACAATGTTACGGTGTGTGTTGCCATAATGATACTGCATCTAATATTGTTGTTTTCCATCCCTGACAGAATGTTGAAGAGGGTATCTATACGGTGAGTTTTGATGCTATGAATGACGTAAAGGAGATAGGGGACAGCTGATGGCTTAAATGTTAAAATAGATTAAATTAAATTGAAGAAAGTGAGATTACCATCTCTTTTTTTTAAAATTATAAAGCAGGTCTAGGTACTATATGAATACTGCAAACATTTTAAAACGCTCAACCCAGAGAAATGCACACAGACGGTATACAGAGCCGGTTTCTTTAAACGAGCCATCAGGACTTCTGTAAATGTTATAATGTCACAACTATCTCGCCACGAGGAGAATTGGTGCTAAACTCTGTGTGGTTGACCCAGATCGTGAGTCTATGGTGGCAATTGAGTGTGAAGATGGCCAAAGTGCAAATGGGAATACGCCTACCAATCACAGGAGACAGGGCTTTTATGGGTGGGGCTCTTAAGGAGACAGGGGATAAAACGGAGCGATTCAGACAGAGGGTGAATCCAGGTATATTCACACAGACATTGTGGTGGAAAATAATGTGTGTTTTGAGAATTAAAGCAGGTAAATATGTTCTATTAGAAACCCAAAATACAAGTATGAACCTGACTATGTGCATGATACGTCCCCTTTAAATAATAGCGTTATCCCTAAATGTCTCATTATCCCTCTCTGTCTTCCTTCCAGGGGTTGACTCCTCATGCCCAGGACACTTATGAAAGTATTGGCATGAAAAAGTGACACAATGACCGAAAGTCCAAAAAGTGCATGCATCAATGTTTGTTCCCCTTTTGCTTTTGTAGAATGAGTGGTAAGCTACAAAGGACGACACAGAAACAGGGAAGTTGATCCCTCAGAAATGCATAACTTTAACTATATAAAGTTTTTTTTATTAAGTTTATTTTTTACAGGTCTGTTGCACATATTTAATTTTGACGCAAACATGTTTTGAAAACTAACGCTTCAGACACATCTTATATCGTAATTCATTTAAACAAAAAATGTAATGTTGTGGATGGATGTTTTATGTCATGTGTCAGACAGTCCAACTAACTTCCTCTTTAAGGCCATTTGAAATATATTAAAAGTATTCTACTCTTGTGCAACATGGTAGAAGGTGAATTACAGTTAAAGCTCCAGCCTTACAGAGATACTGAGCAGTGTTTCCTGCACACCACAGGATGGCAGTGATGGTGTCTTTAGTGAAGTCCTTACAAGTCCACGCACACGCACACGCACACGCACACACACACACACACACACACACACACACACACACACACACACACACACACACACACACACACACACACTCACGCACACACACAGGAGTCTGAAAGAAATCAAGGAAATAACATGGACTGCTGTAAAGATTGCGATGTAAACTGCTGCCTGTAAGATGCATAGAGCTGTTATACATACGGAAAAACCTATTAAATGTTCAACGTGCTTATTAAATAACGTTGTCTCTCTTTGAATTGCAGTGTTACATTCTGGAAAATCTGTATATATTATGTTTGTATCGGGAGTGGTAGACCTCTGGTCGTCATAAGCTCAACAGACAACATTTTCTGACAGTGGTTTGGCTAAAACAGTTGTATAAAAGTTTGTATGAAGCTCCTAAAGATTTATGTCAGTCTGAGAAGTTTTGATCTGTTACATTATTTAACCCAGATCAGACCGATTTGAGACGTGTAACAAATAAAGGAGAAAAGGATTGGGGGGGACAAGGCAGGAGAAACATGATGTACTATTCATTTATGAGGTGTTGTAGATGACATTTCATCAGGATATTAAATGGCCCAGGGCAGATTTCTGTTTATTCCCATGATTTGGATTATGAAATCCTTCAAAGTGTCTTAATGATGCTCAACCTAATGTTTGTAATTATCCCATTCAAAATTAAAAGATGAATTAGTTTTCCTCTTATGGGAGGAGGCACCTATTGTTTTGGCATCACCCTAATGTAGCAGTCTCTTATGATATCCAGCCTGCGTCACTTGGACATAGTTTGAACTAATATTTGCTTTTCACCTGCCTCTCCTCTGAGCAGAGCATGTAAAGACGAGAAAATAACTGTCATGTTGCCTCAGCCGAACCGGAATGGTGACTTTCGGCGCTGGAGTGCATGTACGTGCGTGTGACTGTGGGTAGGTCTGTGTGTGTCTGAGAGAGAGAGAGAGAGAGAGAGGGAGGGAGGGAGAGGGGAAGCTCAAACAGGTGTATCACAAACAGGTAAAGCTGCTCCTTCTTTTTTCTAAAGGGCACACATGATGGCATGTGCTTGACAAAACAACACCAAGCAAACTGAGAGGACTTACACTTTCCGGAAGGACCGAGTTTTTACAACTGTAACATAACGTATTCCTTGGCCGTGACGGGACGGGACTTTGGAAGGGATCTAGGATGGAAGCATGAGTCTGCCTCAGTGCCTCATGCATGCCTGCCATTTAGGATACCATTACCTGGACCGATGAGCTTTGTTTCAGTGCTGATATTGTCCCAGCTTGTGCAGAGTTAACAGTAACTGCCGAGGAGAATGACACTTCTGCCGACCAGACTGTGTCTCTGTGTCCTTTGGATCTTTGGTAAGAAGGCTTTCCATGCACATACATACAGTGTTCTTTTTATTTTTGAGTTTACAGCATGTCTGTGTCTTTATCCTGTCTGGTGTCGGATGTGATATTCCCTCAGGGCATGCAAGCTGTCCTCAACAACACTTATGTAGTGACCTTATTGTAGACTGTTTGATAAACATCCCTATAATACTTCTATACCCTACAATAGGCCTGTTCTTGACACCATTGCAACAGGCCGAATGGTCATGTTTAGACGAACATTACAAATGAAGAAATAAGATTTAGAAAGGTGTCTCATGCATATTCACAAGCCAGGTTCTGTACACTGGTGATGATAGACTTAGCTGGAGCCGTGCTGTGAAAGAAAACACATCTGGTATTTCTGGAAAAACTGGTTGCTTTTGATCAATTCCCCTCCTGCCTGATCCAGGGGAACTGTGGGCCCTTCGAGTAAGACTGTGTGTGTGTGTGTGTGTGTGTGTGTGTGCGTGCGTGTGTGTGCGTGTGTTGTAAATGCAACCTAAGGGTGACAAACACACCGCACAAATTCATGGAAAAACACACCTGTCTGCACAGTACACTCATCCGGTCTGCTGGTAAATGCATGAATCACATACCCACTGACATATCCGAACAGATTCTCCTAAATCAGATATGGAATCAACACCTGTAAGAATTCCTGAGGGTGAGACATGCAAACACGCAAACACCCAAACACCCAAACCTGTGAACGTGGTCAAAGTTGCGTTGTCTGTTGTAAATGTCTAACGGGAAATCCGTGTGGATTAACAAAGTCATGTGTGTGACGGACAACCATTGTATGAATTGGCCTTTTTTTGCCTTGGTAGCCTACCCAGTGGATGAATCCTAATTATTTAGATGATTCCCTGACTTTTTCTCTTATGTCACCATGAAGCTCACATTCAGTGTCTCAGCAGCATTTAGACATTAATTTCCCCCTCAGGACAAACTGCTTTAGCAATCCCTTCAATTTCTCATCTAGCAGCGTCTCAAAATTTCCATTCGTCAAATACTTCAGATTTCTGACTTTGTTCCCTCGACCAACAGTTATTGGTATTTTCCCATTTGGTTTTGTGTTATTGCAGGAAACAAACAATTATGATGCAAACAACTGCATAGGGACTTGTATACCTTTAAAAGTAGATCTATAGTGAATAGTGGAAATATAGACTTGTGAAAACAGTGATTAGTAGAACAAATTAGAACTGATGTCTGCACAATAACTATATTGCTTATATTGGCAAACAAAAGAGTGATCAGAGATACATGTTTCAAGAGGACTTTTTTGACTGATTAGATCATCCACTGATGAAAAGGCCAGCCCTATTTTGTATTTCAGCTTGCATACAGAAGGTCTGTCATGTTGTGAGGAATCCACCTGCAAGCTGTTTTCCTTCAGTGTCAACAGTGTCATGGTCATCTGAAAATTGCCCCCTCTGAAAGGGAATCAATCACCAACAACAACACAATCCTGGTGCCAAGAGCAGCAACATAATTATGTGATGATGAATCACCTGGCCATGCTTTTAGGTGGCAAGCATGCTACTCATTTGCACTAGCAGAGCTTTCACAACACACAATTATGTTTTCGCAGCATGCCGAGAGGAATATCCCCCTGAGAGTTGCAAACAAACTATTGCAATGTCTTGTCAACCACGCAGGTTGCAGGAATCAGCATCTCGTGCCTAAGTGTGTGCACACTTAGGCACTATGAGATTGCTAGTGGACAGCAAAAGATATAATCTGACTCAGTGTCGTCGGGGCGTTTGTGGTCTATCGTGTTGCAGTGTGAAACACACTATACACACGTGTGTGTGTTTGTGCCTTGTGTGTTTCCTGAGTCGTTGAAAGGCTCACTCTGTCCAGACACTGAGGTAAACCTCTATTAGTTTGCTGTGAATACTTATCTCGAACGAGTCAAGCAGCATACCTTCTTCCCCTGTGCTTTTTTCTGACGGACAACTTGTTTTCTCTCTCCTCCCTCTTGTCTGTCTCCACTTGGCGTGGACTTTCTAAACCCCGTCTCTGCTCCTCTTGGCTGACATTTATATTCTTGCAGTCTGAATATGTGTTGTCACGCATGCCGCGATAGTTTCTGTGAACGTGTTATTTTTTGGATACAAGGGCAGAAATATGTATTTCATGGAAACTGTAGGAACACTGACACTTTGAAACATTAGGAAACACAATATTGAGGGAATTTAGACATATCGGGAAGGGCGTGTTTTCGCTCTCCTGGCGGGAGAGTGAAAGGAGTCCCCTAATGCTAAGCTAAGCTAAGCTAATTGGCTTCTTGCTGTTGATTCATATTTAACGGACAGATATGAGAGTGGTATCCATCTTCTAATCTGAAACGCAACAAGAAAGCAAGCAGCATTTCAAATTGCAAGCATATCAATTGCCTCCACAAGGCTGAGAAGCTAACGGTGCCGACAGCACAAACAGTGCAACAGAACAGCGCTCACACAGCCAACCGTGTTCTGGAAACTACCACGATGTTATCAGCTGTGAACGCTATATAAGTGCAGTGCAGAGTGGCGGCCATGAGCTAGCCAGTGGAGCATGCTCACATGCACTAACATGCACTAAAAGGTAGACATTACTACACAATATCTCTACAGAGCTAATAGTTGTTTAGTGCTCTGAATGTTGCAGAGAACCTTTAATTAACTTCAGTGACAAAGAAGAAGCTTGGACCAAAATGTACATGCATTTTGTTTAATTCACTCGACGCAGCCGAGTTAGGTTGAACTGGAAAGGTCAGCAAAGATAAAGGCTAGACCACATTCTTCAGTGGGAAGTGCACATGCTTTTGTAATAATAGCTTCTTCTTAATATAGGTACTCTATTTTGAAGTTAGAAAATTAGCAACAAGAGCAGTTTTCCTGTGCACTTTTATTATTTATATTGTAAGTAACTACAGGTTCAGACTGAAGGTCAAAGGTCACTCTCAGGGAGCTTTTAGGCTGGACTGCACACTGAAACAAGCTAATTTCAGGATCTCTCAGACGACTGATTTCAGATTGATCTCTTCCTCATTCAATGTATACTTACCTACTCCTCTCTTCTTTTAGTGACAGTGACATGGGGAAACTTTGTGGATCCCCCCCTAAGAGATCCCATACTTTCCCTGGCAGAGGAGGAGACCGTCCTGCCCTGTCGCTACCAGCCCACTGGTGACACTGTGGTGGTGCAGGTCACCTGGTATAAGTTTAAACAGCAGATCATCACTGCACACCATACTAATGGACAAACAGGTCAGTAGGTACAATGGCCTAGTTCCTGTGGCCTTCTCTCTGCCGCAGGCTCCAAAAAGTTTCTTCAAGAATTTCTTCACACTGAACAACTTGCCCTATCTTTATCATAGCACTCGCTCCTCTATGCTCATTACAGCGAGCACATCTTATATTACAACTGCTCATACAACTAATAGCGCTTTAAGGCAGCAGTTTAAAAACATCTAAACCCATTGTGAGTGTGATACATGCCAGATAAAACAGAACAGAGAGTGACAAAAGAAACCCTAAAAGTTTGTTTTAAACTTGCTGGGCCTAATTTTGTTATTTATCACACCCGATCCTTTCACACATGGTCTTTTAACTCTCTCCCTTTCTCACACTCTGTGCCTCTCTCCATCTTCTCTGCCTCTCTGCAGCGTTTGGGACGTGGTCTCAACGTGTGCGCTTCAAAAGCAGCGAGCCCACCCTGGACTCGTCTCTGGTTATCATGAGCACGGAGGTCTCCGATGAGGGGAAATACCTCTGCCGCATCAGCACCTTCCCCTCCGGCAACTTTGACAGAGAGATGTCCGTCGTCGTGTGGAGTAAGTCCCTTCCTCCTGGCCGTGCAAATAGATGTATTCAATACAAGACATAATGAGGCCTGATGATATAATAACATAATCGCATATACATACATAACATACTTACAGGTACTTGTTTGTCAGTAATTTTTCACACACAAGTTGAGCATTTGTTATGCTCCTCAAAAGCTAATAATCACCATCTTAGGAAACATAATGGGATTTCATAAGGAATAATTTCAATAAATCAGGATATTCATTGGATTTTAAATCTGATAAGCATTTTAGAGACACTTTTTTCTCAATTTACAACATTTCTACATTATTATCCCACACCACCATTGATCATATTTGTACATGTTTAAATTGGTTAATTATTCTATATTTGTTATCTCTTTCTTAGACCTGAAATACAAGTTGTAGTAGTCCACTTGTCAAATTTATTTCCTGGGTGTCAAAGTGTCCTGGAAGTCTTGAATAAGCAAGTCATAATAAAGTTCTAAGAACTTAATTTTCATTGTTCAGTGAACGTTTTAACCGTCAGCTACCGGCTAATTTTGAACATGCCATTTCAGTTTTTCAACCTGACCGTGATCATTTAATAAATAACAAGTTATGTTACTCTCTGTAGCATTACTAAAGAAGCAACAAGCACAGTTAAAGGCAAAAAAGATAGACTGAAATTGTTATTATTATAATGTTATTACTTAACAGTTCATTTAACACTTACAAACAGGAAACACTTGACTCTGAGCCCCGCCCACTTTAAACAAATATGAAAAGCACAGAAAAAAACACAAATAAAGACATCCCTTAAAGAGAAATTACCCAAATAATTCTACATTTTGAGGAAGATGTGTCTGATCATGTTGGATAAGCCCTTTTACTAAGACACCAATTGATAAAATATGTTTGTGTCTTGTCTATGTGTGCATTCAACACCAATTGCTAAGTGTGTTGACTTATCATTGTTATCTTCATTCTGACAATGCTTGTGACAATCTCCCCTCCAGCTGTTCCTATCGCCTCACTGGAGCCTGTGATTCTGGTGGAGGGACAGCCCTACCGACAGGCCGCTTCCTGTCGCTCTGTTGCCCGCCCGCCTCCCCGCCTCTCCTGGGACACCGACCTGAATGGCCAGGCCGTCGATCGTTCCTCCGACAACGGGGCGGTCTCCTCGCATTACTCCCTGCACCCCCTGAGGAGCATGAACGGCAAGATGCTGGACTGTCTGGTGTGGCATCCCACGATGACAGACCCCCGCAGGCTCACAAACAGGCTGGTGGTGCACTGTGAGTATTCATCAGAAATATACACAGGAAGGGGTGCTTTATAAAAGGTCAGGTTTGAATCGGTCCCTTGGTCAAGAAGAAGAACAAGGATCTGTCTCAACATCGGGTAGCACAGCTTTACTTCTTGTTTTTTTACTTCAAATCAGGAAGAGACTTCATAATGATTTTTTGCTCTTTACATTCCTCTCTTTATTACTCAGTTTTATTTGCATTTCTTTACTTTATTATATTCCCTATTGAAAAAGGTTGAAGGAGAAACTTCTTAAAAAACCCTAATACATGGCCCTTGTGTGGTTACAGGATATTTTTAGGGCCCTACAACTATGAACGTTGGCTTTGTTGCTGTATACTTTGTTGCTTACTTGTAAAACATCACATTCGTTAGAAGTTGTCCTACATACAACGGCATTAGTTGAAAAGCTTGACCCCACATTTGCTCCTGGTCTTTGGTTTCTTTAGTTTTACCCTCACGTGCCTCAGCGAAACAAGCTGATAACATATGTTTTTTTTCTCCCAGTCCCTCCACACGCAGAGGTGTCTGGCTTCAATGGAGACTGGTCCGTGGGTTTGGAGAATGCTGCCCTGAGGTGTGTGAGTGGAGGAAACCCCAAACCACAGAGTTTCACCTGGATCAGGTACAATCTGTCTGCTCCTTGTGTGTGACTAACTCTGATGTGTCTGGTCACTGTTACCTTTCTCTTAACTTAAGACAGTAATTAGACCAATTATATTTTGCTGCAATTCCACCATTCCAGGGTATACATGGGGTGTTCAGTGCACTCAGGTCATCCTCGTGAGCCAAAGTCAATGCCAGACGCAGTCAAAACGCCTCCAGGGTACTGGGGGGTGTTTTCATTATTTCTCCAATCCGGCTCTTCTTACATGTAACTGTGTGCTCCAGACTAGACGACGTGTTTATCTCAAAGACCATGTCAAAGCAATATTGACATGCAATGTAAACTGGGATAACCGGTTTAGGGAAATTAACTCATCTTTTATTATTAACTCAATTTAAATAGAGAAGTTTCATAAAAGGTCCTGAGTTGTATTTGTCTGACAAATACTTGTAATTGACTGATTACATTGTACTGACAGTAAAGAACCAACACTGAAACTGTAACTAAAGTAAATCTGCATAGTAACCCTGTACCATATGTATTTAGTTTTTATGAGTGGGTCTCTGTCTGCTGGTGGCACGAGACACATACCTGCTGATGGTTTCCTGCCTTCTGTTAACAGTAGTCCATTGATTGACAGTAGGGACCAGTATTGTGCAGGGAATGTAGCAACGCGCTCACTAAAGTCAGAGACGACAACGGTCTGCAAATAGACATGGATGTAAACAACGCACATTTGAAATAATCAAAAAGCTGTAATGCAAATGTTCAAGAAGATAAAAAATGCACTCAGTACTTTAGTTCGGGGGAAGAGGGGGTCGCGGAATAATTTGTTATAAACTATAAAAATGTGCTGTATCATTACAAACTGCATATCAACAGATGGAGACCAATTGCGTCAATAAAACAAGCCCACGTTAGCTGTGGGCCAATAGAAACTCTGATTTGATTGTGATACACGTCTCATATTTTTGAATGGTTGCACTTCCTGAAAGTCAACTTTAGATTAGGTTTACATATCTGAATATACTAGGACTGTGCCAGTATCGCTACTGTTCATTTTCTGAAAACACTCAAAATTTAAGCTATAAATGCAATTTGAATAAGATCTCCATCCGTTTAAAGGTATGGAACATTGTGGATTCCCCCTACTGTGGGCCAAATAAAGGATTATCTCATCTTAACTTGACATGATTGAACTTGAAATGTGTTTTCACCATGAAATAGGACTGAAGCATTTAAGTTGAAAATATTTAGAATCCAAACAGCCCCCGGTAGTACAAATGGTTGTAAGCATATGCTTAATCTGTGTGATTACTTGTTAATGGGTCCTCGTCATTTACAGATTAAACTTTAGGTTAAAATGACCCTTTCCACTTAACCAAACAAGTCCTGGCATTGTCACCTCCTGATTCTGCTGCCTCGATGGAAACTGACAGGCTCAGATGTTGCGTATGTCATGTAGAAATGCGGCACATCGCTGCAGCTCTAAACCCAGACGAGGGTTTGACTCAGATGCCTGACTCCTTCTGCTTGAGTCACCTTGCCACATTTGTAAACCTTTTCCTTTTGGTGCGTTAGAGATATTCTCAGGGTGTGGCATAGAGTTTGGCGAGAAAATTGTGAGCCACAAAAAAGTGACTCGAAGTCTCCCATGGAATCAGGAGAAGTGACAGTTAGGCCCCAAGGGAAGAATTCCTGACACTCAGATGGGGCGCTGTTAATAGTAAAGAAGGTCAAAAAAAATGCTGAGTGGGGAGATGATGTACACATTACTTGTTGTTAGTCACAGGAGCACACATGTACACACACACACACACACACACACACACACACACACACACACACACACACGCACACGTACACACATACGCACGCACGCACGCACGCACGCACACACACACACACACACACACACACACACACACACACACACACACACACACACACACACATCCAGAGTTATGGGCAACCTCTCCTTCCTCGTGCAGGCCTTTCCCATGAACACACGCACAGATACAAATGTGCTGCTGTTGCAGCGGGCGGACCTGTTGGCTTTGTCAATAAAAGGCGGCGGGTGAAGTAATAGCTGGTGTCACAGTGTCGTGTTGCAGCTTGTGCCGAGAACAGACAGATGGGATGAGTTTCGCACGAAGGAGGGAGCTCGAGGGGGGTAAAGCGAAAGGGATGAGCGGCCCCGACTACAGAGGAGAACTAGTGGGAGCAGGATTACAGAATGGTTGGGGCGAGCCAGGGAGCGGAGAGAGGAGGAAAAGGAAGCACAGTGTGTAGGTCTGTGTGAGATATGTTATCATGAAGCTGAGTCATGTGGTACAGATAGTTCCTCTTCTCTGCTGGTGGTAGAATATGTGAAGCCCCTGTGAATGGAACAGTAGGTATGTTTCACTGCATCCTATAAGAAGAGGAAATACAGCCGGTATTTCTGGGGCAATGCAGGTTGATAATGGTAGTAATAGGCGGAGATTAACATTGAGTCATGTCCTCAAAACAACAACACTGAGACAACACCCTGCACTGTGTTGCTCATCCAAGTTTCTAACACAATCTCTCATGAGTCACTCTGGTTCCAAACCATTAAGGGGCATTGTTGACGCAGCACTGGACAAGGAATTGAAAAACAAAACTTTTTTTTAATGTAAATAAATAAATGCAGAATCTGCCACCCTTGCTCACTAATCGATCATGTGTAACAGAAACAAATCAGAAAAGAATAAAAAGCAGAAGCGGTGGCGTGGTCAGCACGAGCAGTCAGAGGCTGAACGAAGGAAAGTCCACCAGCGACAGAAATGTCAGCTTCATAAACAGAGAGTGGTTCAGAAAAGACGGGGGTTATGTACTTTTGGTACTTGTTTCTTTGGAGCCGGGGAGGGTTTTCAGTATTTATACTTGTCTGTCTGGGATATGTTGATGAGTCCCACTTGTTACCTGAGAGGATAAACATGTACCGTTTCTAAAAACTGCTTCAATACTATACGCATCAAAACCAGTTAAGCATCATGTATTTGCCCCATAGTGCAAACATGAGAACATGGCTCAATCTGGCAGAAAGCAGTCAATTAGATTAGAAGTCTGATATAATAGAAGGCATGGTTTTATTCTGTGATGGCCATGGGATACACTTTCTTTGATCTTTTTGGGTTTTATTGGGAATATTTATGTGAGTGTTTTATTCTAGAAGCTGAAAAGTGAACTTCCAAAATTTGACAAAAAACAACAACTCACAATCTTGCCAAAATGTATACATGTATCATATGACAAAAATATTATTTTTGTCATATGTATTAAGACAGACAAAAATGTAAAAGCCAAACTAGTCCCTCCCTAGTGAAGCTCAATGGTTAATCTTTGTTTTGTTTCTGAATGCAGAATGGGGGCAGAGTTGCCGGAAGGTGTCATCCCCCACCCTAATGGAACACTAGCTTTTGGGAGACCCCTCAGCCCGTCAGATGGAGGCACATACCAGTGTGTGGCGCAGAATGACGTGGGCGTAGGGAAGGCGGAGGTGGAGATTAGTGTGGCAGGTAGACGACAGTAATATCAACATCACATACTGACTATAATAAGAATAAATGTGTGCATCCATCTAATCCAGACAAGTTCCCCGCCGACTCTCCGTTTGACAGAATCTTCCCAGTCACGGGGCCTGATGGAAAACATGCTGATGATCATCGTGGGGGGAGTGGCCGGGGGGCTGCTGATCTTGATGCTCATCGTCGTCATCACCCTCACGTGTCATCACAAACGCAAGAACAAGAAACTGGAGAGGGAGCTCACTGTGAGGAAGTACGTTGATTTTTATTTATTTTTAATAATTTTAATCAAGATGAGATAAGACGAGATGAAACCTTAATGATCTCCGCAGGGAAGATTAAACCAATGATAAAGACTAACAATGGAGCAGATCAGGAATATTAAGCATATTACATGTGACAGTTACAACAGTAGAGCGAGTTAAGTTAAATTAGAGGCGCACAAAGTGTCAAATCCTGTTGATAGCACTGAATAAAACATGAAAAATATTCAGGATGAACTGCATAGAAACGTACACGGTGAACAATTCAGTGAATCCTTTGATATATATCTTTGATCTCTGTCTCTCGTTTCTCACAGGGAGGAAATAAGCACTCTCTCCAGGCAAGCTTCGTTCAGGAGAGTGAACTCTGTCAGCACAGATGCCAGAGGAACGGTAAGACATTGACTTATTCTCTACACACTGAGCTTGCTGTCCTACTGCAGCTCCGTCTTGTGTTTCCTCCTGTGTGTTTGCACGTCCTGATTCCCATATGTTTCACTCAATGGTTTATTGGAGGATCCGTATTTAGAATTTGTGCTGTGATGATCACCTTATAATACTGTGGCAATCAAATGATAAGATCTTGCCTGTCTTTCGTCACTGCTTTGCCTACAAGCGAGTTGCTGAGGAAGTTTTGAAAGGGCATGGACTTTCTTTTCCCCCCAGTGACACATCTAATCTGGCTCTCTGTTTGGTTTCATTGCAGACAGAGGAAAGCATTCCTCTGAGGGTGGAGGGAACCATGAGGACCAGCATGTCTTCCCTCGGGGTTCGTCTACTACTACTAATTCTGAATGGAGTGCATTTCGGATATTGATGCGTTGTCGTTATTATGAACGACAACGCGTTATATTGTTGAAGACCTTTGAGCTACTTTTATGCGCCTTTTGTTTCTGGAGTATGGCTTTTCAATTTCTGGAAATGATTTTTTTCCCCCCAAAATGTAAAACTGTCCGTTTTAATTTCATCTGTGGTGTTATGTCACATATATCCTAAAATGTTGAACTGTTGCGATAATTGATGAATTAACACGAGAAGCAAAAATTACCTCAGTATGACGTGATCTCATGAATGAATACTGCTTGATAATCAACGAATAAGTGTGCAAAGGACAACACAGCCTGTGCATCTAATCGGTGAATGAGTGAATACTGATCGATGTCCCCCGCGCTGGCAGGAGCAAGCTAACTGCCGGGACAGCCGATCTACTCTTTCGGGTGGACGGGGAGGAGGAGCATTTGACTACCTGGGAAGGCCAGTCCTGCACAACAACACGCGGAGGGGAAGAGACAGCAGGCCTTTGGACCGAGACGAGGAGAGCCGACTCAGAGTGGAGACATACGTGAGAAACAGCGCTATTTCTTTAGTAAGTGTGTCTTTGTGCATGCGTACTTCTGGTGCGAGCGTCAAAGCCTGATCACACCAAATTGTGGAATGCATTATTAACCTCTGCATGCTTCCCTAATGGTGATGCAATTATATAGTGTGTGTACTCCGTGTCTTCGCAGCAGGAAACTCGTTTCCACCCTCCCCTCCTGCCATCAGCCTTCCAGATGGTGCAGTCCACTGAGATTGTAAGACAGCTGAACGGCAGCGCCATTATGCCAACAGATGGGGGTTCAGGGCCAGGAAGCGTCACCAAGAATCACCAGCAGCCTCCTCTGAGCCGCAACTACCCACCGGTGACAGATGACGAGGATGAAGTCGATGAGGGTTTGGGGGGTCCCGCCAGTCAGGAGCATCCTGATGACCAGGACAGCGAGACCAACAGCTCCCAGGTGTCCGAAGCTCACAGTACCCGCTACCTGCAGACAAATGGCATACTTAGACCCAAACGCCAGCCAAGCCCCACTGTGGTCAGTCCACATACTTCCCTGATCCACAAGGCCCAGATAGTTTAGCGGGCAGCTGGAAAATAACACGTGAAACGGCAAGACACACAGTAAATGTTTGGTGGTCAGGTATGAACAATCTGCACCTTGACTGCAATGCTGCATCTTCTTTATTGTGTGGGAATATGGTGCAATAGAATAAAATCCTAAGCGGAAAAAAACTCTACTCTGAAGCATCTCCTGGACATTTCTGGATGTCCAATGTCTGCCGGGTGTTCTGTGATCAACAGGGTGCTCTGTATTCCTCAGGATGACCGGCACAAACGAAAACAATGTCGCAATATTTCCAGTGCAGCTACGACAGCGTTTATTTGCAGACACTATTCCTTGCTTGTCTTTCGCAATCTGTTTGCTTTTCGTTAGAAAGCAAACAGGTGAATGCAGCTGGCATACATTTTTATGGGGGCTGTCGAAAATGTACAGTAGGAAATCAAGAAATTCAGGAGAAGGGGTGGAGTCTGTGGGGAAATTGGTACATCGGCAACGGACATTGCAACACTTCTGGAAGGAGGGCGGATGGATGCTGGGTTCAGTGTATCTGTAACTGTGCCTGTGTTGAGTTCCCTTACACAACACGGTTTGGAATCAGATCCAAACTGTGGGGTAGTTCCTGTCATGCCACACCTTGCAACATGCATACCTCCACATTGTCATGGGACTTTGATTTGAAGCACTGAGACATGTTGGATCAGATAATGGCTTCATACAGACAAAACACGACTAATGTGTCCTATACATGTAGTGATTTGGCAATCTCTAAATCTGTACAAATATGCAAAGGATTTTTTTCAAAAAATATTTTTTTAAAACCCAAATCCTCAATACGGTAAATAGTAAAGCATACACATAGATATACAGTTAATATACCCTGTTCCATCTCCTATGTGAGGATGGTATTTTTATCATGCGCACACACTAAATTAATACAGGTGTGCGCTTATGTGTATGCACACACATACACAGTAGATGAAAGCTGGAAAAAGCTACCACATGTTTGTAATGTACATTTTTCTTTCGCTTTTTTCTTTCTTTTTTTTACTGATCGCGTGCTGCTTTTGTGAATAAATCTGGACTTTAACACTAGAGACTATAGAGACAAACAAAGGCTGCCACCAATGTGGACGCAGCCTACTGTATCTGTATGTTTCTTCTTTCAGCTGGATGTTTTTCCAACATCCAAGACAAGACAATGCCTTTCCAAGGAGAATTTGACATGAACCGGTACAGATTTTTAGTATTGTGTCAAAACCAGACATGTATTATTTATCTGTAGATTCATAATAGTGGATATGTTTCATATACATCAGTGTTGGGTTCTGTTACAGCCCCGATATGGGAAGCAAGGTGCCATAGGGAAAATACTTTAGCTTTTTTTGGCAAATATGAAGTATTATTTTGTTCTCCACACATGTATTACATGGTTTGATTCATGTTACCCTCTGTAAATACAACACACATATTAGTTTTTGACTAAGGCAATGTACCATAAGACTTACTGGCAACCTAACAGGTAAGAAAGAGCAACAGATAAGTGGTGTTGTGTGTTAATGTGGGTTGCTTTTGCTGTAGACAGCGCCCCCTGATGTTTACTGCTGGAAAGTGCAGGGACCTGAATGAGCCTAATGCAAAACGACAGAACTATGAAAGACTCTGCATTCCACTGTGATTTGGGGGAAATTATCTTCCAGGTCATTTCTTTAAAAGGTATTTGTATGGGTATCAGTTTGTATTGATGGGTTGGAAATAAATGTGCATGGTTTTTGTAAAACATTTATGTTAACTAAAACTATTTTCTGGACCTTCAAAATAGGAAAAATACACTGAAATGTATTCTGGCTTGCAAGTGAATTGAATTTTTGCAGGAGTTAAGGTGCCCTTGGCCACATGAAGGACATGATTAACCGTTCCTCAAACTTTGGGTGCGTAGCCTATGGATCCTGTTACATTATGCTTTTATGCATTATGTTTGAGTTAGCTCATGGTACAAATTAATTCAAGACAAGACACCATATACGCATAACATCCACTAAAAACTAAAAACTGGATTTAGACACAAGGCCATACAAGGCAAGAACATAATTGGTAATAAAGTATGAGCACACCCCGATGCTGTTATAATTTCAGTTTTGCCAAACTAATTTACAGTTAAATCACAATACCACAAACCAATTTACAACAAAGTAAACACAGCGTGACTCCTTCGGGGTCTGGGAGCCATGGGGCAGGTGCCCACTTTGAGGTGCCAGCCCCTCTGTCCAGGCACCTCCTATGAAAATGAGGTTCAATGATACGGTTTTAATCATGGGCTGCTTCAGTTCGACCACATACAGCCTCAACAAGACTGTTATATATTATATGTTGGTTCAAATCCCATTCTGTTCATAGGGCCCTTGACATGAAAGGGTGTACCACTGTTATAAAACATATTTTAAATCACACAAACAAACAAACAAACAAACAAACAAACACGAGATACACAAATATGACTCGTCCGGAAGTGTGTAACGAATGAGGTCATGCAGAAGGAGGAAACAGATCTCGATAGCTAAGATGGCGGAGGAGCAGCAACAGGAATCATCACAGGGAGAGGTGGAGGGTGAGAGAAACACTTCCAATATTAACTGCGGTCGTGACTCTTGCGAGCGGAGCCCGCGACCCCCGCGAGTGTCCGCTCGGCCGTCCGCCCGCTGCCCTCTCCGTGACGAAGGCGGTTGACAAGCAGCGGCGAGGGGGAGACAGGGCTAGTGGGCTAACGTTAGCCAGCTACCATTGCTACACAAAGAGAAAACGCTTGTTTAGTTACAGACGATGCAGCAGTGCGTGACAGTCCCGGAGTTTTTTACCTAAGGAAATGTTAAAACTATACGTTTAATATTCAATGTAGGAGCCGTCCCTTTTTGGGAGGTAAAACGACCACATTCGTCGAGACGAGGATGTGTTTTGTTTACGCATAGCTCGAGCTAGCCAAGTTGAGCTGACTGACGCTAGCTGGTGTTGTGGATTAAGTTGTTTTCGTGTTAACTGCTGACTGTCAGAACGCGCGCGTGGGGGCGTGTGGTGACAGCACACGACGAAAACAGGATGAGAAAGTGTAGTTTTCTTCGCCCATGCTTTGTTATTGTCTTCATTATATTACGTGTTTAATGCACAACGCCACCGCCGTCTGATTATTTGTGTTTTTAAGCGAGTGTTGGTTGACTCGTATGTCAAAAATGTATCAGAGTAATACACATAAACACATTAATGTACATGATTATGTACTTTCATAAAGTGTCACTGAAAGCACTAGCTCTCTGCCACCGTTGAAGCCATTACGTTGCGAGCTGTATCATGTCTGCACAGGTGGTTCCTCCACCTAAACCGTACAGACGGATTTATTTGTGCATGCGTGAACAAATGCATGATTCAAGATACTTGCGGTCTGTGTTAAATTGAGGCTTGTTTTTGATTATTATTATTAATTTATTTTAATAAAATGAAAAATCACCTCTGCAACATGATGACTTGATGATGCTATGGTTACTTACTCCATCTGCATTGTTTAGGTTACATGGGTGCATGTCCTATTTAATAGTGTACTGCTCTGCTATTTACTACTGCCTTTGCTGTATTGTAAATCAGTCTCACCGGTCTTATTTAAATTGAACACTATTGCAATCTAAACCTGACCAATTATCCATTCTGCTACGCTTCAGGAGTGAACTGCCTCGCATATGATGAGGCCATAATTGCTCAACAGGACAGAATTCAGCAAGAGGTGAGATCCCTTTTTATTGAGAATCAGAAAACTTTTTGAAAATTCTGCTTATGAGTGGATACAGCTCCACTCTTGCTACGCCGCTGTCAACACTGAAAAATGCAAAAACATAATATTATCTTTGTTTGTCAGCCTTTTAAAACTGCCCAGTAACTAATGACCTTGACCTTGACCTGTTCAGAAAACTATGAAACTATTCGGCACAGCTATTGCCTATTAATACAATATGTTATTTTATGAAACAAACATGATACATCCTAAATGGAAGTTCTGTATTGTGTATATATAAATGCATAGATTTGTTTGGGTCCTTTTTGTTACCTTTTGTTCAGACTACAAGAATAGCTTGGGTCAAAACAGATGCACCCACGAGTGAAGATTCTTACCATGCATGCCCTAATAATCTCTTTGTGTGGGTATGTAGATAGCCAACAGTAGCCCCTTAGTGTCGGACAGACAGGACCTGGCGGTGCTGCAGAGGGAGTACGCTGAGGATGACACGGTTTATCAGCTCAAGATCAAGGTCAGTCAATCCGCACCACCTGGTCTTAGGTTACTACACCCACATCAGGGTGCATTTCTGCCACAGTCCAGGGTGTCTGTTTATCCAGAGCAGCAAAACCAAACGCTGCGTTGCTTACATACTCAAATACAGTCTTTGTATTTGAATTTGGATCATTCTTTTCTCCTTTTGCTACAGGACCTACACAAAAAATACTCGTACATTCGCAAAACACGACCAGATGGGAACTGTTTCTACAGAGCGTTTGGTTTCGCACATCTCGAGTCGCTGCTAGACGACAGCAAAGAACTTCAGAAGTGAGTGTCGCAGTGGTTGCAGTTTGTGCTATAGTAGCTATCGGCCTGTCATTTTGGCCCATTAAAGTCTGTTTTGGCACAGTTTTGTTTTTGCTTTCCCTAATTTACATATAAACAAATGTTTAAAAAAAATTGTTTTATACAAATCTGTCACAGTGCCAGTTATGTATGCAGTCACCGAACAACTAGATGGTGTGTTGTTGTTTGTTATGGGTGAAACAATATGTTTGCCCACTGTGATCTTTGCCTGTTTGTCCTGTCTTCACTGTTCTCCATCATACTTAAAATCTAACAAACACTATGGTGGCCATAATCTCAGGATTATTGAATTTATCTCTACAGGTTCAAAGCAGTTTCAACTAAAAGTAAAATGGACCTGGTTAATGAGGGCTTCACTGAGTTTACCATTGAAGACTTTCACAACACTGTAAGTTTCTTGTGCAGCAAATATTACATTCATTGTTCATTGCAAACTGACAAACCCCAATGCAGACTTTTTTACTTAAAAACTGAAGTTGCATGATCATTGTTTTTAAAAAAAAAAAATGTAATTTGAAAAAAGGAATTCCTGATCCAAGTGGAAAAGTTGTAGTGTAAGGGCTTGTTGATATGGCCAAAACCCTCCATCATGGTATAGGTAATTTTATATCTCCATAGCAATATATATATATATATATATATATATATATATATATATATATATATATATATATATATATATATATATATATATATATATCACGATAAGAGCATCTTTTTTTTGGGATGCTCCTATGTGAACATGAAAAATACAGAGTTATGAGGATTTTCTCTTTTTAAATAAGTACTTATGTACACTCAGCAGTTTAAACTGCTATTTAGAAATAATAAATACATATTTCAAACTATACACTGACTAATACAAATACAGAGTAAGCTGATTAAATAGGTTGATTTAACTACGCTGGGCTAATCCCATAACTCAAGTGTCAATTTTAATATCCTGCCCAATTTGAGTTTATATGTGCTTGTTATCAGTTTAGATGACAAAATTGTGTGTCACAATATGACTTCATCACGATACAATTCCATTGAAAGGCCACAAATGATCACGTTGAATCATCGCACAGCCAAAGTACACAACCGTGTATCTTACATCTTGTTGAATGATGCATTTGGTCTGCTGGAGCACATGGACAGACTAAATTGGACCAGTTGGACAGTGATTTGGCAAGATGGGAACGCATGCGTATCAATTTAAATGATGTGAATAATGTCTTTCCCCCAAGTTCATGGACCTGATCGAACTGTGTGAGAAACAGCCGAGCCTGCAGGAGCTGCTGAACTCCTTCAACGAGCAGAACATGTCGGACTACGTGGTCGTGTACCTGCGGCTGCTCACCTCGGGCTACCTGCAGAGAGAGTTTGGTTTCTTTCAGCACTTCATTGAGGGAGGACGCTCTGTCAAGGAGTTCTGTCAGCAGGTGCGTTTTCAAAGCTTTTAAATTGAACTTAAAAGAAACATAGAATCTCTACTCGTGAACCCATGAATGAATGCAACCATTTTCCTCTTTTGCCAATTTGTGTGAAAGTGTTATTAGTAGAAAAGATGGTCACCACTGTGGAAAGTTGTCATTATTCCAGTTGTTTTTAGGGGCATGTACGTGAATCTAAAAAAAATTCGATCAATGCATTACACACCATATGAAGCTTTGTGTTGCATAAAAAGAGTACCGTCAGCCTTTGGTGAATTACAATGTAAAATGGATGATTGCAATGTTTAATATCTAACCATTAAAGTTCTGTGAATACTTACTGACACTTAATGTTTTTTTTGTTGTTTTCTTTTTCAAGGAGGTAGAGCCCATGTCTAAAGAAAGTGATCACATTCACATCATCGCCTTAGCCCAGGCCCTAAACGTATCCATCCTGGTGGAGTACATGGACAGAGGAGAGGGAGGAACAGTCAATCACCATGTTTTCCCTGAAGGCGGCGACCCACGCATTTTCCTCCTCTATAGACCTGGCCATTATGACATCTTGTACAAATAACACTCCTAACCACAGCCCACCTCATTCTCCTCCTGCTGTACGATACCGCAGTGGGTAAAAAAACGACAACTTCAGCAGCCACATTGATGAAGCATACATCTGTGTATGAGACTACACTTGTGTATTTGAACAAAATAAAGGATAAAATCACATTACATGCCCTTCCTTACCCTTCTCGCCCCAAATTCCCAAGTCTACCCTCAGTCATAACAAAATGGTTAATAAAAAAAAATCTTTGGAAAAAGTAGAAGTGACTCCAGGCATTTAGAGTTGTACAGGTTTTTTTTTTCTTTCGTGGTTGTAAATGTTATCTACTTGCTTTATGTTGGATTATTTTCCTTTTATTACACTGTGTTTCATTGAGTTTTATTAAAGGGATTTACATCTTATTTCTTGGTTTTTTTTTTCTTTCTTCTGAGCGGTCAGTTTGAATTTAGGGTTGCAACAAATGCTGATGATTTTTGGAGAAGCAGTGGAAAAGAAGAATTCCTGTTGGCCAATGAAACTAATAAAACAATGACTTTGTTAGCAAACTTAAATGAACCCCATCAATCCCTGACATTTTATATCTTGACAGTGAGAGTGTGCCGGCACAGATTCCACCTGGTTACTTGTTACCATTTGCGTATATTTCATGTGCAGCAATGGTGTACATTTTTTTACTGAAATTACTACAGCAGTTACCTGTTGCGTATACTTTTACACCTGGATGTATACATGCGCAGGCCGCGTCGTAGCTGCTTGCGTAACCCCTTTTCAAAGATCGTCATCTACTAAAACAGCAGAAGCTAGCTCGTTACCGGTTTCCTGCAGGCGCCGATACTCGCTGCTGCTTTTGCGACCGAGAAATGTGGGCAGAGTGAGAGGTCTGTCACTGGACAAGACTGAGGACAAGCAAAGTGAAGGGAAGATGTCTTCGCTCACTAAGTCGCTGAGCTGGTCAGCTGGGAGAATAGCTGCAGCCTGTGCAGTGCGGCGGCACTCCTCTTTGACAGGTGGGTTCAAACCAAAAGGTATTATCCATCATTTTAGATGGCCGCTTTCACTGAATGTTTCTGTATCGGCATTGTGACAGTAAGTAACACATGGCGAAGCTCAGCAGTCAGCTAGCTAAGGGCTAGCTATAATGTTAGAACGGTTATATATGAGGAACGTTATCGTCAGTTGAATAGCTACTAATATCAAAGTCCTCATGCGAGTGGGTCGCAGGTGTGTGTGTTGTCTTGGCTAAGTTAATTGCCACCGATATGTTGGCTACAAACTAGTTCAAGGGCTTCCCATGAAGTAGCACTTCTCCAAAGGTGTGCAATGAATTGACGCTCAGTGGCTCCATTATTAGTGTCAGTATGCTACAACAACACATTAAAATCTTCACAAAGGGAGCATTTAATGCGGGACTGTTGTAAGGTTGCAGTGGTTTGTAGCTCTGCTTAACGGTACCTCATGAACTGGCAGTTCAGTGCATGTTACTATGTTACTTTTTTTCTTTCTTATTTATTTATTTTTAGCTTTTAGGATGTTATAATTATGTGAAGTGTCTTTGAGTATCATGAAAAGCGCAAAATAAATTCAATGCATTATTATTATTATTATTATTATTACTTTTGTATTATCATCTCAATGAGCAATGTGAATCATATGTTATCAGAAAAAGAAAAAAAACAAGGACACATTAAATTGACATATTTTTAGCATAAAGTCTCTCAAATAATGACCGAAGCATGGAGGCCATACGATAAGTTGTATCTGTGTTTTACTGCTGAAGTTCGCTTCCTAACTCTTGTGACTTATTCCCATCGGTGCTTCTGCCCAGCTGAGCTGATTGAAAACATGGATAAGAAAGCAACCTGGGACCGCTTCTACACTGAGAACAGCAGCAGAACAAGCACCTTCAAAAACTTTGAGTGGTTCTTTGGATTCGATGCTGTCCGGGACTTCATTATACCCCTCTTACAGTCCAAGCCCCACCCAGATGGTCTGCTCCAGGTCCTGGATATGGGCTGTGGCACTTCTGCTTTAGGGCCCTGTATTTACAGACACTCTCCTCTCCCGGTCCGGGTCACTTGTGCAGACATTTCCCCCATAGCCGTGCGACTAATGCAGGAACAAGTCCAAACCAAAGCCCTTCGAGCTCACAGTTTTTCCTCTCAGCTGGAGTTCGTAGAGCTGGACTGCACACAGCTCCACACACGCTATGGCTGTCGCAGTGTGGACCTTATAGTGGATAAGGGCACCACAGATGCCTTGTTGAGGTCTAAGGAAGGGAAACGGAAGGCCAGTCTGGTGCTGCAGCAGTGTTTGAAGGTGTTGCGGAGCTCAGGGTCTCTGCTCCAGTTCTCTGATGAAGACCCTGACGCCAGGCTGCTGTGGCTAGAGACTGAGGCACAGGAGCCAGGGGTGATGGCAGCAGATGTTGGGGTGCAGGAGGTTGGGGAGCTACGGGGAATGACTTACTACTGCTACCAAGTTACTCCTCGCTCTATTGTATAGAAACGTTCTTGGTTGTTATAATATTTAACG
Source organism: Cyclopterus lumpus (assembly GCF_009769545.1). Lineage (NCBI taxonomy): Eukaryota > Metazoa > Chordata > Actinopteri > Perciformes > Cyclopteridae > Cyclopterus > Cyclopterus lumpus. The sequence continues at coordinate 13,712,592 of NC_046983.1, read as the reverse complement.
AGTAAATTACTGAAAATGATTGTAAAAAAGGGTCATTTATAAAGCACAGACAGAGATAACTTGAAAAGTCGCAGCACAGCAGTGGGACTTCTTAACCAAACTGGACCTCCACAGTCCGAAACTGAGAGAGATCCAGCCCGAATCAGACAGCAGAGACAACAAGAGATTCATTAGTTTTAAAGTAACCGGAAAGGGGAAAAAAAAAACTCCTTTATGATATTATAAAAGCTTCAATTTGTGTGTGTTAGAATTATTTTCGCAGAGCTGGCAATACGGCGAGCTTAATAAAGTTGGTGTCCTAACCCTAAGATCTCCAGTTTCTGGTGTAAGATGATAAACCATTTCAACTATCTAGAAGTTAAAGGGAGGTTAGAGACTTTCTAGTGGGTTGGTGGTTTTGCCCATCCTGGCTCTCCTGCCATCCTCAGACCATCCACTAGATGTCCTCAGACTCTTGCCAGTCCTGGTCCCATGACGTCCCCTCTCACCTGCACACCTGTTCCCACTCTCCTCATCAGACCTGCAGCTTATGACCGGCCCTTTTCCACATATTCATTGTCAGTTGGCCCTGGTGACCTGAGCGTCACAGCTGTGCTATCGAGACTCTGCCTTGTTGGGTTTGTTTGCCTGTAGGGACTGACTTCCAAGTTTTGATGTGTTCCTACACCTTAAGATTCCTGTACATCACAGTAAGCCTATTGATCTACTTTTATTAAACACCTGAACTGATTTTCTGCCTGCTTTCTCTGCATTTGGGTCCAGTTTGGAAACAACCCATTGTGTTGGTGCTGATGGAGTTGACCAACAAATCCACTAAGGGTGGAGTATTATGGTTGGCACAACACACATTGACAGTGCTGTGTGATTAGTTACAGGAAGAAGACCATCTGAATGTCAATTTAAAATATCATCCAGTTTGGCTTTTATGTCGCCTTTTGTTATACTTTTCCTATTGTTATTGTCAGTGGAAATCAATGCCACTTCTAGATGGATGAACGCTTGATGAAAGCAACAGATTGCGGAAAAATGCCAGTTAGTGCTAATGTCATATAATTTTACTCAGTGATTGAAAGAGTTGTGAACGGTTATTTAACCCCCATTTAGTTTGTGACCCGTTTCATCATAGCAGTGTGATTACTGGAATAATCCTGCACCATATGAGATGCGATATGCCATGTTGGTAGACATAGCTTCAAGAATGAGGGCACCTATGCTGTGCCAGCTGTGTGTACATTACATATGTTGCATATTGCAGTGTGTCTGTGGCTGTCTTTTTGAGGCAATTCAAAGTCTACAACAACAATTGTCAGCATATTAAAATAATAATAATAAAAGATACAATTTTCCACAAAGTCTTGCTGTTATTCATTCTTAAAGCAATTTAGTATTTCCTAAAAACTTTTTTTCATACAAGCTTAATTGTAAAAAATAATACTAAATTAACAACAACATGGACATTCAATGAATTATAATTTATCAGCGCAAATAAACAAATTAATTTCACAGACAATGGTTGGATAGAATGTACAACGACGCATTCGGGCCATTGTAGGTAAAAAGGGGGGAAGATTGGTAATATTGCGACAAACAAATTTCCCAGCTTAAAATCATAAATCATAATCATTGAACAGGGAAAGAAACGTGGGTTTTCACTGTGATTTAAAGTGGCAAAATGTACATGAAAAACAATTCTCTGAGATCATAACGTCATACATTAAGGAGGAAACCATCTGATTCTCTGAAAATCAGATCATTATGAGGAAAAAAGAAAGAAATAGTGGGGCTTTCTGTCAAGGCACCACATCGCTTCTTTTTGCCAGGTGAGATCAACTTGATCACATCACAGATTCTAATGACGTCACATGAGCCGCCAATTACATAATGTATTTTATTGTAGTGAACTTAAAATGTATCCTTGTTAAAGAGCTGCTTATTTCTTTGAATTATTGTAATGTTGCATATGTTATTCAAGAGGAATTACCTCCTAAATAACATATTTGGAGCGAGGGTCAAATGTTAGTAGCATCTCTTTAATTCACGGTTGTTTCAGCACCCCGTGTGAAGTGGCTTTAAAGACTAATGTAATCTTAATGACTGAGACCGGACAGAAGGAGATCGGTGACTCAGTCCACTCGCAGCATCATGGCTCAGTGCTGCAGCAGGATGTTGTCACGTTTGTTCTGTCAGGGACTCCATTGCAAATATATAATAAATCTCTCTGTTACAATTTTTATGGATTGGTTCTGAGAATTCTCTGCGGTTGGTTTGTAGTTAGCTGAACATCTTACAACCATGTATTAGTTATATATGATATACAAATATGAAGATATTTATTGGGATAATCACGTGGAAAATTTCCAGTAAATTCTGAGAATATTCAATGAGGCAAACAATTATCAGTGATTTGGTAAAGCTGGCATATTATGATCAGTATTGCGTAAAGAAATAGAAAATAAAAATTTTGATTAACATTCATTAAAATATTTATTTTACCTTACTACTATACTACTATCAAGAGAACGTAATGTTCTAGATCAGAATATTTTAACACTTATAATACTTATGTCAATGAACAACTCCCAACAGAGTTTCAAACCTGCAACAAATTCAAATTGAGTCATTTTTACCCAACGGCTCCCAAATACTATAGATAATGCAAAGAGTGACATACAGTGATCAATGCAGTGCACTACATTTCTGAGAATATGATATTTTAAAACAAACTGAAGAAAGTCACTGGATCCTCATCAAGCCTTTCTTCCAGCTGGGCACCCTGACAGAAATGTGGAGGGATGAGCTGTTGAGGGTCCACTAGTCCAATGACGTTGTTGAAGAAGCTGAAGGTGACAAATGGGAAGAACACAAGATGAAATCCTCCAGACAGAAATGATGGATGCTACTGTAGGAAGTCAGGCGATTTGTGAAGGGAGTGTTAGCATAAAACCTGAACTTGTGGTTTTTACTAGTCTTCATGCTGAGCTAACCAAACTATCTGCTGGCAGGAGCTTCATATTTGGCAGACAGATAGTCGAGTGGTATTACACTTCGGCTCTAACTCTCAGCAAGAAAGGAAGGAATATGCTTATGTTATGAAAGGTTGGACTATTCTTTTAGGTTAAGTAAAGGCTCTTTCATTGTCTTTATAGTTTTCTTTTTATGTTTTGCTCTCAGATATGTCCCGTTTTTGTTCTGTCTCTGTGAGCTGAAGACACTTTTTCACAGCAAATATTTTCATTCTGCATAACAGAAAATACAACTAATAACGCTAATCATGGCTCTATTTTATTCGGCACGATACCAGCGGAGGCACTGGCATTAACAGTGTTATTAGTTCACCTGTGTTTGACAAGTCTCAATGTTTATTTCTTCTGGTGAGAAATGTTACATTCTGTGCAGGCACTGACCTGGTCACCATCCATCCACTTCTTATGGTATGAAACAGAGTGCTCACAGGGATGCATCCAAACTCTGTGACAGTGCTCATGTACTTTGCTGCAGAGACAGAAAGGGGTCACATGTGAGCTGAGGCAGCGCAACCAGACCAGCAGGTTAGTGTGCATGTAATAGGAGGGCAGTGATTAGACGGAAGAATCACAGGCAGCACATGACTCATTCCTCTAGTTTAGTTTCCTCTTTCCGTACCAGGTCCCTCCTTCATTTGCAGCTCTCCCTCCCAGGTGTTGACGAGGACTCCCTGTCCTGGACCAGAGGAGCTGCCTATGACAACCTGTCCCAGCAGCGACGCATTCCATGGGATCTCCAGGGGGTGGAAGTCTGCACTCAGTGGCTTCTTGCAACACGTTTGGTTCTTGTAGTTCATCTTGTACATGACACCCTACAGGACAGAATGGCATTATACAGCAATTTGTGTTGCACACGGCATCTCCCAGTATAGGTACCAATGCCATGTCGTCATTACCTCTCTGTAGAGTAAAAGTACATCGAGGTGGAAGGTCTTATTGTTGTAGGATCCAAACTCTGTGAGGCGGATGCGCCTCCTCAGTGCGTCATAGTAGTAGTTGGCGTAAGCCATCAACTTCTCACTTTGGGTGGACTTGGAAAATCACATAAAATATTGAATTGAATAAATATAGACATATTTTGACAAATAGTCCTTCAGTATGGTGAATACAATCAGTTGTGTAAGTAGATGTAAACTCACCACACTTAGGCTTCCAGTCAGCAGCGGTGGGGATGCTGCCAAAATGAAATAAGTGTGTTATTATAAAAGAGGCATTCACGTCACAGCCGTGGGAAGCTCGCTACACAGTCGTGCTATTTCCTCATAGAGGCAGAAGCAAACACAGAACATTCACAGATCAGTATTTAGCGCCATCGTTCAGAGGTCAGTGAGCTCAGTATCTCTTGATGTACTCACCGCATGGCTGTGGCCTCTGAGCAAGGCAGCCCACTGACAGGCACATGAACAGGACGAACGCTCTCATGCCGTCTGATGCTGGATGCACCTTTCCTCTGCACACAGACGCCACTATGCTGCTTCGTGAGTGCACTCACTTCCTTATAAACCAGCTGGGGAGGCGCCCACTCGGATTCCACCGCCAGGTTTTCCGCGGATTCCAGCTGTCTTGTCTGAAGACACAGACGGCATCGGTGGTAATATGTGTCCACGTGACTCAGGAGGCACATATTTTCACAGATGCTCCAGGTTTGAACCTGGCCTGAGATGTTTACGTCATGTCGTCTCGTCTCTATATGAAACCTTTGACTTTCAGGGAAATGTTAAATCAGCTTCAACATCTTTTTCAAAAAACATGCGTGGGATGTTGATTCATGAATTGTTATCGTTGTGTTATTTAATTGGCAATTCATTGCATGGAGGGAACCCTTCCCGTCCCGTAATATTACAATGCTGTATGTTACATGATGCCATTAATCACAGACACAAGGTGAAGTACATTAATTAGTTTTTTATTCTTCAGTGCTTATTAATAAACATTACATATGGTCACACATCAGCATGTTTGTTAGCTTTTTAATATGAAAATAGATTTAAAAAAACATATTTTTGATCAGACTAATTTTGTCTGAGATGTTCCAGGTGCTTGACATTACGCATGACCTCGCAGGAGTACATGTGATGTTTACCGCATAACATAGCTATGATTCAAGTAGCGCCACATTTATTTGTATTCTTTTCAAATGATTAGTTGAAGGAGGCCCTCAACGCTTGTTAGTTAAGGAACAATCTGAGGAAGTCTGTCTGCTCCTCTTCCTCAACCTTCATCCCTGCATCCAGACAAAAGCCTGGAGGGTTGAGCTGACCGGGGTCCGATATCCCAAGCACGTTGTCGAAGAAGCTAGCAAACAGAAACGGAGACATAATGACACCGTGGCCCGACACACATATTTATGATTTTCAAAAGTCCCACGGGCCTTCCCACCCTTTGGAGCTGTTTGACAGTGTTAACTCACGTTGTCACCACCCATCCATACTGGTCAGTGTGGTACACGGTGCTGATAGGAATACAACCGAATTCAGTGACTGTGCTCATGAACTTTCCTGTAAGGCCAGAGATGAAAACAAATGTATTAATTGATGGATGAATTCAGTTCAGGCATTGCCGACCGGTACAGGCTCTCTAACCTGCTTTGTCGGGCAGATCTCCCGTCCACGTGTTGACCAGTAGTCCTTCTCCAGGTCCAGACGAGCTGCCCAGAACAATCTGGCCCGCCAGAGACGCGTCTTTGGGGATTTCCATCGGGTGGAAGTGTCCCTTCAGAGGCTTTTTCTTGCATGTGCGGTCATGTTCGTTTATCTCATACATGGCACCCTGGTGGAGGAAAGTTGTGGGATGAGGATGACAATTGCTTGTATTGTAATCGAGAATCACATTTCCTGTTTGATAGTGCTTATAGTTAGGGCTGAATCAGGTTTGCCCTGGTCGAGCCCCTTGATATGCTGATATAGGCTATAGGCCCCGGAGTCGTTCTGACTTCATGTCTCATAGGGTCCATCGGACCTGGAGGTGTCTGATGCCTGGTGAACGGGCCTCCCGCGTTGGCCCTGCTGATGCGCCCCCCCCCCTCCTCTCTACCTCCTTCTGTTTCATGGATTGGAGTTCCATTCATACATTGTCATATTCATGTAATGTGTTTATGTAACTTTGTAAATGCTGTTCATTCTGTACACATGACATCTATTGCATTTGTCCATCCGGGGAGAGGGATCCTCCTCTGTTGCTCTCCTGAAGGTTTCTTCCCTTTTTTCCCTGTGAAAGGTTATTTTTGGGGAGTTTTTCCTGATCCGATGTGAGGTCCTGGGACAGGGATGTCGTATGTGTACAGATTGTAAAGCCCTCTGAGGCAAATTTGTAATTTGTGATATTGGGCTATACAAAAGAAAATGAATTGAATTGAATTCATTTCATGGTTGTTCTTCTTCCACACTTATATAGTATAATGATCTCCTGTAGATTGAACACCAATTCAACCCAAGATGAGTGAGAGGGAAGGACCAGGATGTGATAAACTGTAGCACATGACTGTCTGTGATGTAATGGTATTTATGCTCATAAACCTGCTTGTCTGGTTTATGATTCTGCATGTGAATTTATGAATGAAAAGTGAGGAGTTTTAATGCTTTTTTGAAGCACCGTACCATTACCGTAGTACAAGTTGATATTGAATATTAGAATATTCTAAATTCTGCTATTGCCATGTTACATTGTTGATTAAGCTCTTAAATCTGTATATTCACATGACTACTTCCATTTATGTTATATATTTTGACCGGGACAGATAAATACGGTTACTGTGAACATTAACAAGATTATGGTTGTGCTGATAACCGAAGGACCACTCCTTATGTAAATCATTTGCAAGGGCCACATCAAATTTTTACTCTCATAATAATATAAGTCCCACTGCGTGGCAACTTGGCAAATGGCAACTCTTATCTTGGCTTCATATTCCTCAGTTTGTTCACATGTCTTTAAATCGAGTGTTGACTTTGAGTACACTCTGGCTGTAGATCTTTGGTGCTTCTAATTTAACAAAAAGATTATTCTTGTTCTTTTCACTTTAAGCAAGTTCACTCCAACACACTCATGTGTGCTCTGGTCACCTCTCTGTAGAGCAGCAGAGCATCATAGGTGAAGGACTTATTCTCGAATGTGCCCAGCTCCATGACCCGGACCCGTTGTCCCAGCGCATCGTACAGGTATTTGGCGCCAGCCCACAGCTTTTCATCCTGTGTGGACTGGAGAAAGACTGTGTGAGTGAGTGACGTTACGTCTCCCTCTTTCACATACCGTACAAGTGCTTAGTCACTGTGCTCAGGTCAGGTGCTGATTTGTGACGCTGACATAACACAACTCAGAAACAAGGATCACTCACCACAGTGAGGCCTCCGCTCAGAAGAGCAGGACTTGCTGTGTAATGGGAGAAGATGAATGAAATTATGCCATTGCGCTATTTAACAACAGCACACATTTGACACAGTAATATTATTAAGTCATATCACTGTCCAATTCAGCATTGGACAACATTGAGTATTGAGGAAGAATAAAATGTCATCAGAAATAAGAGCTGAGAGATTTGTTTTACTTACAGCATGGGTGAGGCCTCTGAGCCAGGCAACCTGCCAGTAAGCACGTTAAAACAAAGAGCATCATATTTAGGATTCCACGCTTCAGACAGCCACAAACACTCTGGTGCTTGAAAGGAGGGTCCCTTCCTTATAAAGACAGACAGAGGCTCCAGGAGGAAGTCCTGCTTCCAGGGTTTATTTTTAACCATGCAGCTCTTGTGGGTGAAAAGCTGCCGTCATCGGGCTCACATCAAGATAAAAGGCCATACATCTCTCCCTGCAAATGATGTCTACTTAATGTTAACTATAATAAAAATAATAATGATAACAATAATAAAGCATTTTATTTGTATAGCGCTTTAAAAGGTAGTCAAAGGCACGTTACATGAAAACAGAATCAATAAAACGAGAGAGTAAATCCCAGTAAGAAACAAAACAAAAACATACATAACTAGCATCACAGGTTAAAATCAGATTTGGATAAAATAGTTTAAAGCTCCTCCTATGAATCGCCACCTTAACGTGGTGGAGGAGTTTGAGTGGCTCAGTGATCCTGGGAGCTATGTTGTCCGGGGCACCAGCCCCTGGTAGGGTCTCCCAAGGCAAACAGGTCTCGGGGGAGAGCCCAGACTAAGAGCGGTTCAATAAACCCTGATGATAAGCAGCCCACGAACTGAAGCTACCTTGCCCGGACAAGGGAAACCGGGGCTCCCTCCCGGAGCCAGACCCAGGAGGGGAGCTCGTCGGCGAGCGTCTGGTGGCCGGGCTTTCGCCCATGGGGCCCGGTCGGGCTCAGCCCGAAAAACATCATGGAGCAGCAGTCACCCTGTGGACCCACAACCCGCAGGGAGAATTATCGGGGTCGGGTGCTATGTAGACCGGGCGGCGGCCCAGGCGGGAGACCTGGGCGGGCCGATCGCCGGCAGCATAGACTAGCTCTAGGGACGTGGAACGTCACCTCACTAGCGGGGAAAGAGCCGGAGCTGGTGCAGGAGGCGGAGCGGTACCAGCTAGATATAGTTGGGCTCACCTCCACGCACAGCATGGGCTGTGGAACCAAGCTCCTGGAGAAGGGTTGGACTTTGTCCTTTTCTGGAGTTGCCCAGGGTGAGAGGCGCCGGGCGGGAGTGGGGATACTCACGAGCCCCCGGCTGAGCGCCGCTGTGTTGGAGTTTTCCCCGGGGAACGAGAGGGTCGCCTCCCTGCGCCTACGGGTTGCGGGGAGAAGGCTCTGACTGTTTGTGCTTATGCACCGAACAGCATTTCGGAGTATCCGGCCTTCTTGGAGTCGGTGGGAGGGGTCCTGGAAAGGGCACCGACTCCATAGTTCTCCTGGGAGACTTCAACGCTCACGTGGGCAATGACAGAGAAACCTGGCGGGGCGTGATTGGGAGGAATGGCTTGCCCGATCTGAACCCGAATGGTGTTTTGTTGCTGGACTTCTGTGCTAGCCACAGTTTGTCCATAACGAACACCATGTTCGAACATAAGGTGGCTCATAAGTGTACCTGGTACCAGAACACCTTAGGCCGGAGATCAATGATCGACTTTGTAATCGTATCATCTGATCTGCGGCCGTATGTCTTGGACACTCGGGTGAAGAGAGGAGCAGAGCTGTCAACTGATCACCACCTGGTGGTGAGTTGGATCAGATGGCAGGGGACTCGGCTAGAGAGACCTGGCAAGCCCAAACATGTAGTGAGGGTGAACTGGGAACGTCTGGCAGAGGATCCTGTCCGGGAGGTCTTCAACTCCCACCTCCGGAAGAACTTCTCACAAATCCCGAGGGAGGCTGGGGACATGGAATCCGAGTGGACCTTGTTCAAAGCCTCTATTGTGGACGCGGCTGCTCGGGGCTGTGGTCGGAAGGTCATCGGTGCCTGTCGTGGCGGAAACCCGGTGGTGGACACCGGGAGTGAGGGAAGCGTCAAACTGAAGAAGGAGGTCTCCTGAAGCAGCTGACGGGTACCGTCAGGGCTGCAGCGGCGATAGTCGCTGAGGCTAAAACTCGGGCATGGGAGGAGTTCGGGGAGGCCATGGAGAAGGACTTTCGGTTGGCCTCAAGGAAGTTCTGGCAAACCATCCGACGGCTCAGGAAGGGAAAGCAGGGTCTACCCCAGGCTGTTCTCAGCAGGGGTGGGGGGGGGGGGGAAACTGCTGACCCGGACTGGGGACATCGTCAGGGGGTGGAAAGAGCACTTTGAGGAACTCCTAAACCCGGCCAACATGTCCCCCGGAGAGGGGATTCACTTTGGGGTGGATTCACCCATATCCCTGGCAGAGGTCGCTAAGGTAGTCAAAAAGCTCCTTGGTGGCAAGGCGCCAGGGGTGGATGAGATGGTTGACACGCCTTTTCAGTGTCGCATGGGGGTCGGGAACAGTGCCCATGGACTGGCAGACCGGGGTGGTGGTTCCCATCTTCAAGAAGGGGGACCGGAAAGTGTGCTCGAACTATCGTGGTATCACACTGCTCAGCCTCCCAGGAAAAGCTTATGCCAGGGTGCTGGAGAGGAGGCTCCAACCGCTTGTCGAACCTCAGATTCAAGACGAACAGTGCGGATTCCGTCCCGGTCGTGGAACAGTGGACCAGCTCTTTACCCTTGCAAGATTATTGGAGGGGTCCTGGGAGTTTGCCCAACCAGTTTACATGTGCTTTGTAGACCTGGAGAAGGCTTTCGACCGGGTCCCTCGGGGGTTTTTGTGGGGGGTGCTGCGGGAGTATGGGGTGCCGGACCCGTTGGCACGGGCCATCCGGTCTCTGTACGCCTGCAGTAGGAGCTGTGTTCGTCTCCTTGGTAGTAAGTCAGACACGTTCCTGGTGGGTGTTGGGCTCCGCCAGGGCTGCCCTTTATCACCGGTCCTGTTCGTGACCTTCATGGACAGGATATCTAGGCACAGCCAGGGGGCGGAGAGGATCCGGTTCGGGAGTCTCGGGATCGCCTCTTTGCTGTTTGCGGATGATGTGGTCCTGTTTGCCTCCTCGGACCGTGACCTCCAGCATTCACTGGGGCGTTTTGCAGCCGAGTGCGAAGCGACAGGGATGAGAGTTAGCACCTCCAAATCTGAGGCCATGGTGCTCTGCCGGAAACCGGCGGATTGCTCCCTCCAGGTGGGGGCAAACTGCCTACCCCAAGCGAAGGAGTTCAAGTATCTCGGGGTCTTGTTCACGAGTGAGGGTAAGGTGGAGCGGGAGATCGATAGGCGGATCGGTGCGGCTGCAGCAGTAAAACAGGCGCTGTACCGGTCCATCTTGGTGAAGAGGGAGCTGAGCCGGAAGGCAAAGCTCTCCATTTACTGGTCGGTCTACGTTCCAACCCTCACCTATGGTCACGAACTCTGGGTCGTGACCAAAAGAACGAGATCTCGGATACAAGCGGCTGAAATGAGCTTCCTCCGTAGGGTGGCCGGGCTCAGCCTTAGAGATAGGGTAAAGAGCTCGGACATCAGGGGGGAGCTTGAAGTCGAGTCGCTGCTCCTTCGTGTTGAAAGGAGTCAGCTGAGGTGGTTTGGGCATCTAGTCAGGATGCCTCCTCCATTAGAGGTTTTCCGGGCACGTCCAACTGGTAGGAGGCCCCGGGGAAGACCGAGGACACGCTGGAGGGATTATATCTCCCGGCTGGCCTTGGCACGCCTCGGGATCCCCCAGAATGAGCTGAAAAGTGCTGCGGGTGAGAGGGAAGCCTGGGTCGGCCTGCTGAACCTGCTGCCACCGCGACCCGACCCCGGATAAGCGGGTGATAATGGATGTATGGATAGTTTAAAGTGCAGTTTTGAAAGTGGCCAGTGACGGAGAATGTCTGGTGGAGAGAGTTCGAGAGGGAGGGGGCGGCAATAGAGAAGACCCTGTCCCCCCCCAGAGGTTGTCTACACATGATAGTGTGCATGTTAAGAAATATTATGTCTGGAAACATGATCTGCACGATACAGTACATTTAGCAATGGAACAATACACAACGTCTCCGTATCACATGTTCTTTTCATAAAGATAATGCTGACAATGACTGCGAGGTTAGCGCACAGTGGGTCAGGGGTAAAGAATGTTTTATTCAAACATGGACGCTAATAAACTCAGAACTGGATTTTCAGCTGACTGGAGAGAGGTAGGCTTATGACTGCTAACAACTCCAAGAATGACATCACTGTCATGTGATGTGCAGGGTGTATGCCTGTTGTAAATAGAGCACCTGCTTGTCCTACAAACCGTCACGCACATATCGTCTCTAACCACAGCATTACTTTATAGATTCACTATGTTTTTTCTCTGCATTTGATTCAATATTTACCCTTGCATTTGAATTACACAGTAAAGGTTGAGGTCCTACACTAAAGGCCATCTGCAGTCATCATGTATGTATAACAAGGTTATAATTGTGGGGTTTTTACCATAAAGATAAAGCCCCGCTAGTTCAATTATCAGACCCACACTCCAATGACCACAGATGAGACTCGAGCTCTTGGTTTTACTTGCTGCAAGGAGAATGTTGAGCTGTGCCTCTGCACGTCTGCAAAACACTCTGGCTCGCCATTCTCCAGACAGTCCTTTTTATTGAAGCAAGCGGTTATCCCACACAGAATGAGGAAACAGTTTGTCTAGTTCCTTATCAGTCTGAGATGACCCTGAGCCATGTGTGGTGCGCGGGTGTGTGAGGAGACACGAAACAAACCTAGTTTTGTGCCTGCACATTAAACCTGTTGATCTCTTGTCCTCAGGGTGAACGGTATAGAATAAGTAAAACAACAACGTATTACTCTTCTTCTGTTAGCTACAGTAATTACATTCATAGGGCATTCTTTAATGCAAATTGAAAACACATGCTCTAAACTCTAACATTAATACATTTTTTTCAGTTATTATCAACACTGGCGACATTAATCTAGTTGTTTTCCGATCCTCAGGCACCAGTGTGATATAAAGGTGAAAAACTGCAGCAGCAGCAGCATTTTAAAATAGAGTTCCATAATTGAAAATATTTCACGAATGTATGTCACCCCCATTCAAGGCCCTCGCCTTGATGGGGCGTGCGAGAGTCTGGGTCCTTAACCCCAGACTCTTAACCAATGCCCAGTCCATTAAGCTCTCATCAGCCCCTGAGTCAATCAACACATCCAATGTTATGGCTGTGGTGTTGTGTTGTACCTTAACGGAAGTCAAAACACGTGCTGAAGAACCTGAAGCTGTGGGTCGGCTGTCTCGCCGAGCTGTCTTGGCTGTGCATGCTGCTACCAGGTGACCGAGCTCCCCGCAGTAGAAACACCGTCCTTCCCTAAGACGCCGCTGCCGTTCCTCCGGGGTAAGTCGAGTATCCCCCAGCTCCATAGGTTCATCCCCGCTAGCAGGGGGAGAATAACGGCGCTGATCTGGTAACGACCGGTCGGGAGCCGATCCGGGGGAGGCGAAGAAGTGCTGTGGGTGATCTGGGGACTGCTGGCGTCCTTCCCGGAGATCCGCTTTCCCACTCCGCCACGGCCCACGCCTTCGCCCGTCCCGAAAGGTGAGAAATGATGTAAGCCACCTTGGCTCGGTCTGTATGACCGTGTCGAGACGAAAGTTCAAACTGCATGTCACAGTCCATGAGGAATGACTTACATCGTCCCAGATCTCCTGAATATCATTCGGGAGATGCCAACTGGACTCCAGCTCCGGCGTAGGCGAAGGTGGGAGAGGGTGAGGATTCAGGTGTGGGGGGTATTGAATCCCTTGTCTCAGGACCACTGAGAAGCTGCTGAATCTGTTCCGCGAGGCCCCCTATCTGGGCAATAACAGCCGCCTTGAAGTCATCCTGACTTCGGGCCAGACCCTTGACCCCCTGGCTAAGCGTAACCATCTGCTCCTCCTGCAGGGACAGGCGCTCCTCCTGAGAGCCTAGAGCTTTAGCGAGAAACTCTGACCCTGCTGCGTCCATACTGGCCAGTGTGTACTGTCACGTCCGGGCAGACACAGGACACAAATGCAGGGTCTTCCAGGTAACCTTGTCCTTATTTGTAAGACTGACTCTCCAAAAGGTCAAAAGGAAAATGCAGGACTATAAAAGATCATCAAAAGAAAACAAAGATCACTTCAATCTTGGAGGAAAACAAAAACGCTCCTTAAAAACTGGAGGCACTATGAAAGATTATCTAAACCAAAAATCACTCCGTACGGAGGAAATAAAGGACTATGAAAACTTTAACAAAACACCTAAATCTAAGACACAAAAACTTACAAACTCAAAATCACTCTCTGGGAGGAATCCAATGAAAAACGGAAAAGATGGCTTGGTATTTCAAGACTCGGTGACGTGGCAGGGCTAGAGGGAACGCACGGACGCGAGGACAGAAACAAACACACTGGCACAGAACAAGGGGAGACGCATGAGGGAAGTGGAGACAGGTGGACACAATCAGCAATCAGGAAAGACAATCAGACAGGTGACACATGAGGAAGGGCAAGGAACCTGAAACGAGAGGAGAGTTACTACTTCAAAAATAAAACAGGAAATGACAAGACAAGAAAACCCAACAAAATAAAACAAACCCAACAACTTCACCGCGGTGCGACAATGTCAATGACAAAAAAAACTTACCATTAAAATCATTGACTGTGTTCATTCACACTGCCATCATGTTTGAATGAAGGTGGCTGCATCTTATTTTTTTTGTAGCCTTCTTATATTTGACATACATTTTAAAAGTCACTACTCATGTTGGAATGGTTATTTTACATTTGTTATGAGAGCAAAAGTGTAATTTGAATACCGGTATGTTGAATTTGCAACAAAGCTGAATAGCTAGCGCGAGGGTGTAAAATAAGGCTTGTTGCTATTAGAAACCTAGATTGATGATTTCATTATGAATACAAATTAATAAAAGCCCTCAACATCGGCAACTCCTCAAAGTTTCTGAGACAGAACATGCGGGCGGTTGGAGCATTGGACGTAGTTGGAGCAGCTGGCAAATGCCATTGCATTGGCCCATGTTGCTCTTCATGGAAGATCCTGAGGCCTCTGGCCCCGTGGTTGGAGGGGCCTCTGGGGGACTTGGTGGAGTGGATTTGGGGTTCAGTGAGGTAAGCCGGCCCTTTGCCATTGGCTGTCACCCAACCTGTAAAAACAGAAACATTAAAAGCCCCGTCTTTGTGTGCAACCATTAACATGGCAGTATAATATAATCATCTCCTATAATCCAATGGCTTTACTCACTTGTCAAAATACTCACCAGAGCATGTGTTATAAGATTGTGTTTGAGAGGTATTCAGGCCAAAATGGTAAATTTAATCCCTAATAAAATGTCTTCTTTTGGGCAAGTTCATTCAACGGAGGGCAGAGACAATTAAGAGAATACTTGCCACTAAACTATTATTTGTATCATCATTTCCCATTGCTCCCTTTTAACAACTCATAGTACACTATAGACTAATAAACAACAAAGTATTGGCTCTACTATAAGTATACTATAAACTAGTGGCTATAAACTGACAACTGGAGGGTGCACTGGGATTACGTTAGAATTTAAACCAACACTACTCCAAGGCTGCTGCAGGCTATTCTGCACTCTGCTGTCTCTAAATTATCTATTTGTGTACGGGGTCCTATTAAAGTGGTAATTATGAATGATGTAATATTAATACTAATGCAACATCTGGTACATCTATTTTCCTGAAATGAAGTAAAATGTAACACATTTATTTGGTGTTAGCTGTGGTGTCTGTGATTTGGCCTCACCAACAGTGCTTCTGAGGGAATGAAGAAGATCTGAGCCATCACTTCCTTGTCATAAAGGCTCTTGTTGAACGAAGTTACATAGTGCTGGGCTGTCATCTGTCTTTCCACACCTTTCAGGTGAAACTGGATTTCCTTTGGCTTCAAGTAGTCTTTCCCCACATAACTGAGCACATAAATACACACTATGTACTCATTATTACTCATTATGTTACGGTTCAGGTTGCCCCTGCAATGTGCAGCTGCATACCTGCTTAACCTTTCCTCCTGGTGTAAGAACTGCACCCATATTGCCGCTCTCTGGTTCCCCTGCACCCCGATCGATCCCGAGGCACATTTTTGTCTTGGGTCTCTGCGTTGCAGTAATCATAGAAGTTTGCTAAAGCTCTTTGGCAAGCTTGAGTTGCCTGCGCCACAACCTCCGGAGGAGTGCCGAGCCATTTGTGAGCCACAGTGAGAGAATAGGCAGCCTTCAGGAAGGTGTGGAGGTCCTGCTTGCTGGTGACCAGCTCGCCCTCTGCTTTGGTGAGCAGCCGATTGAAAATGCCTCTCTAGCCTGCAGGAGGAAAGACTGCCGTTGAGAGGCTGGGCACTCCACGGAGTTGCCTGAGGTGAAAAAGAGTGAAAAAGAGGCCAGAGAGAAGCAGAAGAAATTAAAGCAGCAATAAGTAAGATATAAAACTCCTCAGAATAGGTATGTCATAAGAAGGGATACTTCAGTACCAAGTCTATGCCAACATTCTGAATCAGATATACAGTGGGAACGACAAATCCATGTTGAAATTGGACAGCTAGTAATGTTAGCTGTTAGTAGGCAGCACAGCAGGACAGGTTCCATAAACAACCTTATGATGCGTCTATTCAGTAAGAAATACTATTGGATAAAGGTAAATTATAATGCTATGTAGATGTGTTTTAATGTAATCTTGTAACATTTTGTTTTTGAAGAGGAAATTGGGTATTGAGAGTCATGGGATTACACTGGTATTGTTACCGACTACTGAATTTCTGGTATCGGGACGTCACCACTTTAGAAATGTCAGATTTTCATAATTATGTTATTATGCTTTATGTCAGGCAACAGTGAGGCGTGGCAACAACCCATCAATAGAAAGACTTACCACATTGGTCAACACATAGAGGGAAGTGTACTGGCTGTACACCACCGCCATTTTAGCTGCCTGTGCAGCAGAGAGGAGACGATGACTCCGGTCACCAAGTAAAGACTGCTCCAAACAATCAGACAGACATAGACAATAATTATACAAAGCCAGCAATATATACAGTATATATATGAAACGGTTATTAAATATATTTTAGATAAATTTACCAAATCAATATCTGGATTAGTCCTAAAGGCATGGAGGTCCTCATCATTCATAGACACCAATATGTTAGCCACTATGCCAAAAGAGGTACCAATGCCCTATACAATGTACAGACATGCAGAGCACAGGTTATTAACAGTGCATCTGTTCTGCATGTTTACAAGCTCATAATATGGCAACTGTGATGGCAATATTGAGGTTGCTTCTGGGCTACTTTTTGATCAGGTTGTGGAAGTGCGTAGTAGCCAACCATAGAGGCCCAGATTAGCTTTGCAGCCTCAAGCCACAAGCCTGACAGATCAAACAACAGCCATCAGTGTGTCAGCGGAGTGAACTCTCTTCTTTCATTCAGGAAAAAAGACTTACCGAGCTTTTGCAAAATCATCCCACGTACTTGAACACTAACGGCCTGCACAAGAGCCCTGTCACATTCACAGTGGTACGCCCAACATCCTGTATAAGAAAGCAAAGATTTGCTTTTTATTTAGCTTGTAAGAAACATTATAATACATTGTTAAATGGCAATATGAATGTCACAGCACCTACCGGTGGCTCTGCTGTTGTTAATCAGACTGCTCAGAATGTATTCTGCCTTCTGCAGTTTGCCTGGAGGGAAGATGATTGTAATGATTATCCAGCTCTATGTCTCTTTAATGGCACTTTGGAATGAGGATTTTCACATTTCTTATTATGAGTTTCCATATTATTTCCAAAAACAATGATCAGGATGATTTATGAAATGTGAACTCATCCATTCCCTTATACACAGTGCCAGTGGCTCCCCATAAAACAGATTTTAATTTTGCTATTGAAGTACGCTCCCCTCACCACACTGCACCAGAGTTAAAGTATGACCAGCTCGGGGGCCACAGGAACGCTAGGGTGCCTTCTGTGGAGCAGCTTGGTGATCTTCAACAGCCAGCTGGACTCGTCTGTCTAGTAGAGGAAGCGGTCGACTAAGAAGACCGCCGCCAACACTGTGCATGCCTCCTGAGCCACGATGGAAGCCTTTAGAAGGGCCTGGCAACACAGCAAACATAAATATAGATTATTTTCATGAAGTAGCACCACAGAGAAACCATCACTTAGCCGTGTCATTATTCCCAGGAGCTGGGACAGGTGCTTGCTGACAAGGTCACTGAGGTTGGTCTTGTACTGCCACTTCTCCGGCGTAAAGGGCCACTTCATGTCCATTGCCTCCTGCAGGAGAGAGGCCAGTTCTGCACAGAGCGAGTCAACAGCAAATAAGTGGAATTTCATCAATTTCAATTTCATTTCTGACAATACTTGATAAACTTTGTAGGATATAATAACTTAACTTAAAACTACAGTAGCACCTTTTTACCCTTCACATTCATGCAGACTCCATGTTGGATTCACTGAGTAAAGAATGCTTTTGTCCATCACTCTTAACACAAACTATGTCTTAAACCACCTCTTCTCTCTACCAAAATCCCAATCAGACCGATCTTGCCCAAATGAAGATTGAACAAATAGCACCATCTTCTGCCTGACCTCTGCATCTACAGTAGCTCAGCCTCTCTGCCTCAGTGGGCTGGGTGAACCGTTGAGCTGCTGCCACTGCTCCGAGGCACTCCTGCAGTAAATCCTCCACCTCCTGGCTGTCCATTCTGGTAAACAGAGGCTGTGGCTGTGGCTGTGGCCTGGGACCAACGGATTCCCCCTGTCTTGCCCTCTGTTCCTGCATTAAAGTGATTCAAGAAGGGGAATCCCACTTAAAGACCAGGCTGCTGTTGAGAAAGGATTCACCATCAGGTCTGCTTCCAAACATGAAAGCTTCAATCAATAATTAAAACACACAACACAGAAACTGCTAAGAAGATTATTTTTTATTGTCTCTGTCTCTCTCTCTCTCTCTGTCTTTTATAATTATGTCCGCTTGATGAAACACTATTTTCATAAACAGTAAATGAACAGCACCTACCCTATCTTTAAGTTTGCCTCTTTCCTGTGGGCAGGACTACACACTGCTGCCCTCAAATGCTGTTGGACATATCCCTACTCCGGGTTGAGAGAGCCTGGCCGTTTCTCAATACCAAGTACGCTGAGTACAGACTTGTGTACTTTTGGAGTTTGGACTTGGGAGTTACAGGAGGACGCAGGACGGTCTTTCTGCAATTGGAACAGCAGCGAACTTGATGACGTCACCACGTCTCTTGTTGTTTCTTATTATCTCTTTAGTCTCTTGTCTCTTTAGTCTCTAGTTGTCTCTTATTGTCTCTTGTTGTCTCTTGTTGTCTCTTTAGTCTCTTGTTGTCTCTTGTCTCATATTGTCTCTTTAGTCTGTTGTTGTCTCTTAGTGTCTGTTGTTCTCTCTTTAGTCTATTGTGTCTCTTTAGTCTCTTGTTGTCTATTGCTGTCTCTTTGGTTTCTTGTTGTCTCTTTAGTCAGTTGTTGTCTCTTGTCTCTTTAGTCTCTTGTTGTCTCTTGAGTCTCTTATTGTCTCTTGTTGTCTCTTGCTGTCTCTTTAGTCTATTGTTGTCTCTTTTCTCTTGTTGTCTTATTGTCTCTTGTTGTCTCTTATGGTGTATTGTTGTCTCTTGTTGTCTCTTGCTGTCTCTTTAGTCTCTAGTTGTCTCTTATTGTCTCTTGTTGTCTCTTTAGTCAGTTGTTGTATCTTGTCTCTTTAGTCTCTTGTAGTCTCTTGAGTCTCTTATTGTCTCTTGTTGTCTCTTGCTGTCTCTTTAGTCTCTTGTTGTCTCTATAACATTACCGGGAATGAGAGGTCCGTTTGCTCCTGCCTGCCTGCGTAGGGGAGCAAGAGAGAGCGCAGGGTGGGGAGGGAAGGAAGGAAGGAAGGACTTAAATTAATTAAATCAAAAGTAACCAGAAGAGGAGTTATACAAAATACCCTCATAAAGGGTAACAATTTAAATGTTTCAAGTTTTTATTTGTTCGAAAGGGACAATGTACTCTTGAGTCTCTAAATGCACCCAATTACAGCCGCAAGGCTGATTTCCATTATCTGTCCCCCTGCCAGAATGTACAGGCTGAGTGTCCTAGAAGAAAAGGTCATGCCAAAGTGCAGTAGCAATAAACTACAATCAAGTATAGTCCATAGCTGCCAATACACAATGAATGTGGACTCCTAAATATTAGATCTCTGTCATCTAAAGCTGTATTAGTCAATGATTTAATATCAGACAATCATATTGATTTATTCTGTCTTACTGAAACCTGGCTGAGTCATGAAGAATATGTCAGCCTAAATGAATCAACTCCTCCAAGTCATATTAATACTCCCATTCCTCGAGTCACCGACCGAGGAGGTGGAGTAGCAGCCATCTTTGACTCAAAAGCCTATTAATAAATCCTAAACCTAAATTAAACTACAACTCATTTGAAAGCCTTGTTATTAGTCTTTCACATCCAACCTGGAAAACATTACAGACAATTCTAGTTGTTATACTGTACTGGCCACAGGTCCATATTCAGAATTTCTTCAGAATTTTTAGAGTTTCTATCAAGTTTAGTCCTTAAAACTGATAATGTTATTATTGTAGGAGATTTAAATATTCACGTGGATGTCGATAATGATTGCCTTAGTGCTGCATTTATCTCATTGTTGGACTTGATTGGTTTCTGTCAGAGAGTACAGACACCCAATTACTGCATTGACCACACCCTCAACCTTGTTCTTGCATATGGCATTGACATTGAGCATTTGGAGGTCTTCCCACATAACCCTCTTCTGTCAGACCATTACCTCATAACTTTTGAGTTTATTCTACCGGAGTGTACACCGTTAGTCAAAGGTTTCAACACCAGATGTCTAACTGACAGTGCTGTAGCTAAATTTAAAGAAGCGATTCCTTCTGCATTTGATTCAATACCATGTCTTAATGTGACGGAGGACTCCTGTGCTAACTTTAGTCCATCCCAGATTGATGATCTTGTATATAGTGCTACAGGCTCACTGAGTGACACTAGACTCGATAGCCCCCCTGAAGAAAAAGACGGTGAGGCAAAGGAGGTTTGCTCCCTAGTATAACCCTCAGACCCGCAAACTAAAGCAAACATCACGAAAGCTTGAAAGCATATGGCGTTCCACCAATCTGATCTCTTGCCCTCAACCAGTGCCAATTGGTCCTCAAGTGGAGTGGCATTGGAAACAGCTGTATGCCCTGATGTATATTTGGATGGCTTTTCTCCCATTAACCTTGACCAATTGTCTTCAATGGTTTCTACTTCTAAACCGTCTACCTGTCTCCTGGACCCCATGCCGACGAGGCTGCTTAAAGACGTTTTGCCTTTAATTGGCACCTCTCGGTTGGATATTGTTAATGTGTCTTTGCTAACAGACCATGTACCACATTCCTTCAAAGTAGCTGTAATTAAACCTCTCCTGAAGAAGCCCACTCTTAATCCAGAGGTGCTAACTACAGACCAATCTCTAACCTTCCCTTCCTCTCTAAGATCCTTGAGAAAGTAGTCGCAAATCAGTTCTGTGACTTTCTACATCATAATAGTTTATTTGAGGAGTTTCAGTCAGGATTTAGAAAACACTACAGCACAGAGACAGCACTGGTGAAAATTACAAAGGACCTCCTAATTGCATCAGATAAAGGACTCATCTCTGTACTTGTTTTGTTAGACCTTAGTGCTGCGTTCAACACCATTGATCATGACATCCTATTACAGAGACTGGATCAGTCGTTTGGCATTTCAGGTACCGCACTAAGTTGGTTTAAATCCTATTTATCAGATCGATCTCAATTTGTATTTGTAAACGATGAAGCCTCGATGACCACCAACGTTAATCACGGAGTTCCACAAGTTCTGTGCTTGGACCAATTTTATTTACCTTATATATGCTTCCTTTGGGCAATATTATCAGGAAACACTCCATAAACATTCATTGCTATGCAGATGATACTCAATTATATCTATCGATCAAACCAGAGGAGACCAACCAGCTCGTTAAAATTCAAGAATGTCTTAAAGACATAAAAACATGGATGACCTGCAACTTCCTGATGTTGAACTCAGACAAAATTGAAGTTATTTTACTCGGCCCTGAACACCTCTGTCACGGATCGAAGACCAGGGACCCAAGCACAATGGACAAAACAGAGTAAGCAAATAATAATCCTTTACTGGAGTAACAGCAGGAACAGAACAGACAGACAGAAACAGGGACACAGACTATGGAACGCTGGAGAACTTGCTCTCAAAACACAAGACAATCTGGCAGAGGACAAGTGCAAGTGAGGGAACCTAAGTAGTGAGTGACTAACGAGGGAATGGGTTGCAGGTGAGATGGGCGTGAGAACCAGGTGAAGGGAATGAAGGATGATCAGGTGTGAATGACCGGGTCTGAAATGACAAGAGAGTTAATAGACAAACCGATAAAGAAAACAACTATTAACAGAAAGAAGGTGTGGAGCTGAACTGTTACAACCTCAGAGATCAATTATCTGGTGATGTGGTTTCTGTAGATGGCATTGCCCTGGCATCCAACACCACTGTAAAGAATCTCGGCGGTATCTTTGACCGGGACTTGTCCTTCAACTCCCACGTTAAGCAAATCTCAAGGACTGCATTTTTTCATCTACGTAACATTTAAAAAATTAGGCACTTCTTGTCTCAAAAAGATGCAGAAAAGCTGGTTCACACGTTTGTTACTTCCAGACTAGATTACTGCAACTCCTTATTATCAGGCTGCTCTAATAAGTCTCTTAGGTCCCTCCAGTTGATCCAGAATGCTGCAGCTCGTGTACTCACAAAAACTAAGAAAAGAGATCACATTACTCCTGTATTAGCTGCTCTGCACTGGCTCCCTGTAAAATCAAGAATGACATTTAAAATTCTTCTCCTCACCTACAAAGCCTTGATTGGTGATGCACCATCATATCTTAAGGAGCTTGTAGTACCATATTGCCCCACTAGATGCGGGGCTACTCTTGGTTCCTAGAGTCCTAAAAAGTAGGATGGGAACCAGCGCCTTCAGTTATCAAGCTCCTCTTTTATGGAACCAGCTTCCACTTTCAGTCCGGGAGGCAGACACAGTCACCTCATTTAAGAATATACTTAAGACTTTCCTGTTTGATAGTGCTTATAGTTAGGGCTGAATCAGGTTTGTCCTGGTCGAGCTCCTAGATATGCTGCTATAGGCTTATAGGCTGCTGGGGGATGTTTTAGGATACACTGAGCACCTATCTCATCTTCTCTCTCTACTTATGGATGAATTTACATCTCTCCATTGCACCTTATTAACTCTGCTTCCTCCCCGGAGTCGTTGTGACTTCACATCTCATAGGGTCCATTGGACCTGGCGGTGTCTGATGCCTGGTGAGGTCTCATGTTGGCCCTGCTGATTGCCCCCGCTGATGCGCCTCACCCCCCCTCATCTCTACCACCTTCTGTTTCATGGATTGGAGTTCCATTCATACATTGTCATATTTATGTAATGTGTTTATGTAACTTTGTAATGCTGTTCATTCTGTACACATGACATCTATTGCATTTGTCCATCCGGGGAGAGGGATCCTCCTCTGTTGCTCTCCTGAAGGTTTCTTCCCTTTTTTCCCTGTGAAAGGTTATTTTTGGGGAGTTTTTCCTGATCTGATGTGAGGTCCTGGGACAGGGATGTCGTATGTGTACAGATTGTAAAGCCCTCTGAGGCAAATTTGTAATTTGTGATATTGGGCTATACAAAATAAACTGAATTGAATTGAATTAATGGCGCGTTGCGGCTCGTACGCAACAAGCATGTGCAGCTCTGCGACTGCCAATAGGCGGGACTGTGGCTCTTCTGCTGTGCGATTGTCGCGCGGTCCAGCTGCGACCTGATGTCTGCTAGCTCAGCTGCCTCTTGATACATCACATGCATACAACTTGCTGTCGGAGCGCGCCAGGAGATGACTTGTGAGCACTGTAGGTTTAATGTGCTGTGAACAAGCACCCGCAGAGCCCATTCAGAGAGCCGCCCGCGTCAAGTCCGAAGAGGGATCCGACCGAGTGCGTCTGTGCTGATGAGTTCTTGCTGCGCTTCGATCATCGGCGCGCCTCTCTCTCACTCTCTCGCTCTCTCTCTCTCTCTCTCCCTCCCCCAGCCCCCGCAGGACCGCGGTGTTCCAACAGCCAAACAGACGTTTTGAGTTCAGTGCTGCTGGTGATGTAACGCTTCTCATCTCACAGCTCTACTCCACAAACTGTTACCACCGCAGCCTCCGCTTCCGAAGCATGGGACCCTTCAAACTCTGAAGGTAAGAAATGTGCCAGATCTTGCATGTTAGTTAACTGAGTCCAATCTAAGCCTTTTTAGACTCTTATATTTGAGTGTGCGCTCGTTCCATTTCCCTCCTTGATCCCCCGGTAGACATTAGTTTAAAACAGTAGATAAGATCATGCGAGGACTTGTCTTCTTTCACCATCAGCCACAGCATTGTGTACATATCATGTTGACTCATTCGGAGTCATGGATGCGCTTTGTATACTTTGTGTTGAGAGGGAAAAAAAGTAATCACAACCGGTGGGACTTATAGATGACATGAGTTGTAGTTTACAGATGTCAATGACATCTACTAGTTGAACTAATGTATTTAGGGTCAGTGCTAATTATTTTCAGGAAGAGGAGCACCACTGAGTGGAGGAGGATGGGGGAACGCCTATTGCTAAAATTAGATTGAGGGAGCTGCAGGGACTCTAACCTTTTTGACTGAGGTTAGAATGGCTGTAAACAAAAGTCAGTTGGCGTGCAAAGGTGCGGCATATGGGAAGTGTACCTTGCAGATACCTTGCAAGATACCTTGCGCAAGGTATACCCCCCCTCCTCGGCAGATGATAACCGATAACCACCTGTGTGCTGATGAGGATTCAACACTGGGGGCCACATCCCAGCTCATTGGGAGTCAGCCTTAGACTGCTGAATCAAACAATCGAAAGGTCAGACTTACCTTGCTCGCCTCCTCCAAGTCAGCCTCCTCATTACTTGTTCAGGCTGCAGCTGTCTGACTGCAGTGATTCAAGGTGATTTTCTCCAGCCGCCCTCAAAGCAGCAGGGATTAGGAGGCATCTTTGAGTGCCAGGAGGTTGCTGATTAATGCTCTGCAACGTCCTCGCTTGTACTTCACCCCTGTCTTATCCACGCATGTTTTGATGTCAGAGCAGTGGGATTTTACTTGTAAGCTGTAACTGGCTGCCTCTCTGGACTTCATGAAGTCTTAGCAGCCGCAGATCTTCCAGCCCGTCACGTCCCTGTGGGAGGCAGAGAAGTCACTTTGGTGTTTTGTTTTTTTGTTGATGTGGCTGATGTTGGCCGGAGATGCATGTTGCTGATTAACTGCTCCTATTTTGAATATTGGACAAGCTGGCTTTGTGTGCACTTGTTCCTCCATATCAGCCTCTGATTCAGAAAATGCAAATGTGGTAGCCTTCGGCATCAGCCGTCATATGTGACGGACAAATGTCAGCAAAGATCAATAAGACCATTAGTCCGAAGTCCATTTAAGCAGACCGTAGCCCATGGTCTCTGTGATGTCACGTACATATGTGAGGGAGTGCTTTTAAAATAAAGGATTTCAAGGATTAAAAGTGCTCTGAGCACACTGGTAAAATCAATAAATTGTCCTTAAAAAAAACAAAAAACAAAAAAAAACCTCTGCCTCTCGATTCCTCCTCGTTCTCCTCCACTGCCGCAGTGCAATTACTTCAGGTCTCTGGAGCAGCCACCCTTGATATTTAGCATCTCTTCCAGCTACCTCGTCCACCTCAACCTGCAGCAGTGTTGCTCTTATCATGCATGCCAGCCATAATTGGATCCATTGTGCAGGGCTGCTGCTTTATGCCAGACCAACAGCAACACATCTGGGAGGAGGTGGAGGAGAATGAGAGGAAGGCATCGAACTAAGGCAGAGAATCAAGGCAAAAAGAAGATAATTACAGAGAGCAGACAGGACCAGCAGCTCAGCCAGACATGTGTGCCGGATGTTCACCCATTATTGGGGTGTAACGGTCCAATGCACTTGCTGGCTTCTCTTTCTAAACTTCCATCAGCTAACCCCATCTATTCTTCCACAGTCCCTACCTGTGCCAACCTTTCTCACTTTACCTGCCGGCCCACATTCACAGTGAGCATGCGCAGAGTAAAACTGGGGGGTGCTTACTCCTTTCCATCATGGTACTTAGGTACAGTACCTGCACCTGAGTCACCTGAATTAATACGTTTTCTTCTGTTGCTAAAAGTGTTTTTTTTCACAGATTTAACCAGAACAACACTGATCCCTAATATGCTGTCAATACATTATCTAATTGTAGGTTGATGTAACTCTTTTTGATGCACTACAAAACTTTTTTCAATGATTCAGTCCAGAAAATATTAATCTCGACCCAGGGGATCTTTCTGTTACTCCATCACCTCTACAACTCCCATGAAAGGGCACAGACCCTGTAAAATCTCAGCATGTCACTATGCACTCTGCTCTCCTCACCTTTAAAGGCATGGCTAGAACGCCGGAGAGAGAGAGGCGGCAGCGAGAGTGGGAGCCAGAGGAGGGGATGGTAGCTGTTAAGGGAGAGTGTTGGACTTGGAAGAGCCACAAATCAAGCAGTAGCTGGAATTAAATCTGTCAGGGGGGAACACATGTAGTGGATGAGCCTGATGGGAGGGAGGATCACAACTCACTGGCTGCTGTATATATAGTGTAGTGATTAATTCAGACAGTGAATTAGCAGCAATAATGATTGCATGGCCGTGATTAGTCAACGATGCAGTTGACTGGCATCACTCTGTGCTACAGGTGTTAGGCGTGCCTCGCTTTCAGAAAGAGAAATGAACACATCTTTTTTAACGCTTGTGGTATCCTGCACCTGCAATCAAAAGAACTCCTCTTTCCCCTTTACTTTTGTTTTCATCAGTCTGCAATCTCTCACGCTCTTTATTTTGAACGTGCATCATGAATTATGTATTATGACAGCAGGACATTGTGGGGTTTGTGGTCTGCTCGGGGATGCAAGCTGTTTTGGGGAGGAATACATAAACAGGAACTAGTCAGGGCTAACGCTGTTATAAAAGCCTGCAGGGGTAATGAAGAGGCTGGCTGGGTGAATGTGAAACTCCCATGGGCGTACACACATGACATGAAACTCGTTCAGAATGACTGTTGCATGAAAGCACCATAGCTCAGTGGGTCTCTGACAGGCAGGAGACAACGAAGCAGATAAACACTGCCAAGGAGAAATTAGTCTCCAAATGTACAGTGTATATATAGAAAATGTGCTTATTTGCTTTTTCTTGCTAGAGTTAGATGAGAAGATTGATACCACTCTTTTATGAAGCTATAGAACCAGCAGTCGGTTAGCCTAGCTTAGCATAAAGACGCGACAGGTTTCCCAGGCAACCAGTGGAGACTCCAGGACTGGTCCCAAGTCAAAAATAATATTTAGCACTAGGTTTTAATATTGAAAGAAGACACAAGAGGTACTGGTGACCTTTTTGTTCTTTCTAATGGCTAGCAGGGGGTGACTCTTCTGGTTACAAAAACAAGTCAGATTGTATAGAAATCTCTATGGAAAATTACTTTAAATCTCACTTGATTTATTCCCTCAGTAAACAGAAGTTCATGGTCTCAATCACTAGTTTCAAGTCTTCTTCAATACAGCATGATGTTCACTTAGTAAATTATGGTAAAGTTGTCCGTGTTTTCCTCTTCAAACTTTAACTCTTTCACAGTGTGTTTTCAGTTTATTAAGGTAAATTGTACCATTGTGGTTGCCTAAAAATGTCTTGTTCCGCGTTCGGTTGTATTTGTCTCCACACTTTTCTTGTTCCAATAAAAAGATGTTGACAACCAAAAGGACAAAATCAAGGCTTCAAACGGCAGATTGCGACCCCTTGTCTTTATGCTAAGCTAACCGGCTGCTGGCTCTAGCTACATATTTATTGTACACGCATAAAGTGGTTTTAATCTTCTCATCTAGCTCTTGGCAAAATGTTCAACTAATGTTGTGAATATTTGGATGTAGAAATCGTTCAGCAAATCATACAGTTTTCTAAGAATCATGTTATTTCCCCATAAATCTGATAACTGGTAAAAGCATTCTTCTTGCAAATTATTATTGCATATTTTATTTCTGTCTGTTATCGCATGGAATTTGTTCGCCCCAGATAAATACCCCTGTAACAACAGGAAGTGTGTTTCCTGACATCAGCATTGCAGCGGCCAGGGTGTTCCCCCCGAGAAACAAACTGTAATATTCTTGTGCAAAAGATGATGTATCACATATGCTCTAATACACAACATGCCATGTGGCCTCATCGTTCACTCATCTCACATGGAGAGTAAGGAAAAACCTTAAAGTAGAGAGAAAAACACTTTATCTAAGAGTAATGAATGAGTAATCTTTTACAGTGTGGACCTGCACATATAGACGCCACATTTCACACTAGCATACCAGCACACCCTTCCGGTATTTGTTATGAAGCAAACTTTCACATCTGGTAAAAGGACAGAAGCAGGAAGCCTCATAACAAAGCAGTAAAAACAATGTGACACAATGAAACATTGTTGCGTTTCGGGGGAGGGAGGGGAGTAAGATATTATAGCAGCTCATGGCAGCACCCCTTCTCAAACATTGCACTTTTCATTCGATGTCGGAAAGTTGAGATGCGAGATATGAAAGTGGGCCAGATGTGGAACAGGATACGTGACTTTTTTTTTTTTTTTTCTTTTTTTTGAGGACGTAATAAAACATTACACTGCGATATATGAAAGTGGGCCAGATGTTCCAGTTGCTTTGTCCCAGCAGCACATTGTGCAATATGCATATTTCTATTCTTCTTCTCTTATTTCAATACATATACAGTATTAGTTTGGCTTTTGAGGCAGATTCACATTGCATTTCTTTCTTCATTACTACTCCTCGCTTGATATTTTCCCCTATTTATTCAACAATCTCTTTCCACTATTGACTGGGCGAAAGCGAGGTTGATTATGCTCTCTTCCTGCTTCCCAGTCTCCCTCCTAAGCTTCCATTCCTCCCTCCCCTTGCCTGTCCCCCTTCTTCCCTAAGGAGCAACTGTAGCTGCTAATCTCAGTTTGCAGCCGGTGAGCCCCCACCGATGTGGCATTCTGTGTCCAGGGAAAAGGAAACGTTCCCCTTCCTGCTTTCAATACCCTGCAGTCTGTAAATAGAGCCTGTCACCAGCCGCTCTGTAGGCCCCTATGAAGAACTATATCCGTCCCATCATGCAACACCCTTTCTACAACTTCCTGAAACAAACTAGTGGGTGTTGGGCAAGAGATAAGCGTGGTGTGTGTATAACCTGAAGTGGTATTTTTCGTAGTCTTGTCATTCACATGCACTCATAAAGACATCGAAATGAGATAAAGTTCTAAAGTGAAGATGAATGTCCCTCCTTTTGGAAACTGGGGTCAAAGTTAAAATACCATATTCATTTGAAACATCAGTTATTTTATATAGTTGCAAACAAGTTGTTCTGCCTCTACCAGTCCAAAACTACATTTACACTGTGTGCCACCGAGTTGGATTTGTTGTTGAAAATCTAAAGCTAAAGCATTTCTAGTGTAGGCATATGATGACAGGATATACAATAGACTCTTAGTGCCACTATACGCACCGATAAAGTGATGGTAAAATCTGTGGAACAATAGAAAATGGAGCAACAACAGCCACTATGAGAGGAAAAAACCTCCTCTGTCACAATACACAAAGAGGTTTATAGGAATGTGGTCCCCGTTTTTAGAAACATCAGCACCAGCAAGACCAAAGTCTACCAATGGAATCAATGTCACAGTATAATAATAATAATAATAATAATAATAATAATAATAATAATAATGCATTTAATTTATATAGCGCTTTTCATAATACTCAAAGACACATAATTAAAACGTCCTAAAAGCTAAAAATAAATAAATAAGAATAGCTAAAATACAGGTAAAACAAATAAAACAAATAAATAGGGACTTTTGAGTCGCTCGGACCTTGATAAGAAAGAAAACAAAAACAAACAATCACACATTAAAAGCAGTTCTGAACAGGTGGGTTTTGATTTGTGATTTGTGTGTATGATGATCTTGAGTATGATCACAACAAGAGTATTCTTTCTGGATACAGATGAATACCATGACATCCTAAATGCTATGTAAAGGTACAGAATCGAATGTTCAGTACAATCACTGTTTCTAGTGTTATCATTATAATACAATAATATAATGTTATATTATAATATATATATTATAATAATTTACTGGCGGCCTGTCCAGGGTGTCCCCTGCCTTCGCCCTATGTCAGCTGGGATAGGCTCCAGCGCCCCCGCGACCCTAATGAGGATAAGCGGTATTGAAAATGGATGGATGGATGGAATATAATATAACACATAATGCCTTCTGTGTGGAGTTTGCATGTTCGCCCTGTGTCATTGTGGGTTCTCTCCGTGTTCTCTGGTTTCCTCCCACAGTCCAAAGACCTATAGCATAGGTTAATTAATTACTCTAAATTGCCCGTAGCACTACACATAACAAGCGGCGCTATCTTGGCCCAACTTATTTATTTTTTTACATTTTCTATAGATACATCAACAATATTGTGTTGCTCATTTTTAAGTACATGTTTTGAGGAAAAGACATGGCTACAATTCAGGTTTTCATTCATACAACTTTTGAATTTTCTTTTATATTAGACTCCAAAAGTTATCCAGGTCACGGCTACCTTTTGGAACCCAGCTTTACTGGTCTATGTTAGATGTTTCTTAACGACCAAAGTAGGTCCATCACGACCAGCCAAACAATACTGTCATCACTAGAGCATCGCCTAAAATGCTGGAGATGGAACCTTTTAACATGTTTGTGTGGGCCAGAATGAACAGACTATGTGTGTGTTTTTCATTGTCTGCCTAATAGCTAATTAGAGGGAATCAATGTGTCCCCATTTTGTAGCTCATGATCCAGTTCATGTATCCATGAAGACATCAATCAAACTTGTTTTCCCCAAATGCCAGTGGGGAGGGAATACAACTACATCAATGGCTGTATGGAGACTGTGCATTACCTCAGAATATTAACTGGCATAGAAAGCCCATTATGGCCATATCAATAGCAGAATGGATATCATTAGCTGTGTGTCTGCCAGTGTCCAATCATCAATCAGTGCTAGGGTCACTTTTAAGACATGAAAAGCCATTAAAGATTTCCTTTGATTGTGTGGACTTTGTTAGAAGGCATTGGCTTAGTCCGATGCGATTTAGACAGGAAAAAAGCATGTATACACAAAATAATTTACTCCATTGGATGGAAAATATATACTCAATATGCTGAATTCATAATTCAGAGTATGTCTTTGATTGAGGGATTGCCTCCACACATAAGAAGTGGATGTCCCTTCGGGTTGTGGACTGCGCTTTTGAAGCATTTGGCCGTCACCATCTTGGTTTTTGCAACCAGTGAATGGAAGTGACCACCAGTGCCCACTAAACCAGCAGCACACTACAGATTCCACATGGCCAGGATTGACCAGGTCCCCGTAACTCCCCTTTATCCCCGCTGTGCCCCGGCCCACCGCTAATCTGCCTGATCGAAGACCCTGGATCAACGTCACCAGGCAACCAAGGATGACACCAAAGCTCTCACAGTGTGTGCTGCCTAATCAATCTACCGCCTCCTGGAAGTATAAACACACATCAGTAATCATGTGGGGGAAAAGAAAATACTTAAAGAATTGCAAGAAGGGCTGTACGTTCTCCTAAAAGCACAGAGAAAATTGTTCTCGGGCTTGTGACAAAGAGCTCCAGTCAGGGAGATGATGAACGGATAGCAAGATGGTATCATCATCAAGATGGACGCAGCCTGTGCCACAGGGCCAGAACAGACTCCATTTAGAGCAGGTGAACCCTCTGCACAAGCCCTTTTGTTTGGTTCAGTGCTATGGCCTGTTCGGATGGATCTTCGGCTCTTGAACTGTCATGAGCAGAATGGTAATAGATGCCCATATTGTCACGGAGAGATCCATGCCCAGGTCTAGATGACTCTTGTTAATAATTACTCTGGTTTTGTGGCAAGCCACTTTCCTTCTGATTTATATTCATGAGCAGTGGTGTCTGGGTGTCACAGGTCTTGGGTGTTTTCTTTCTTTGAGGTTTCAGACTATGGCTCAGACGTATTTCCTGCGGTGACCTTAGCATCCTCACAGGAACCTTCATGTCTATCTATAGCAACAGCACATCATTTTGATTGTGGTCCGGCAGTCTGCCATGTGACCTGTTGTCTCTCCGTGATCTGACCGTCTCCTTTTTAGAAAAAGGCAGAGATTTGAGGTTCACTATTTCACTCTTTCCTCATTATTATAGGGACTTTCACTCTCTCACTCTCATGTCGCTGAAGCCTTAGAGTTACACTCCCCCACTTTCTCCCTTCCCCGCAGAAATGTGTGTTTGCATGTGTGTGGCTGAGACAGCTCGTGAAGCCTGTAATTGAGTGTGTCCGCCCACCGCATTGCAGCAATGGAAGGCTTCATTGTGTCAGGCACAATAGACACATACGCATACTCATCACCCTCTGCCACAGAATCACAACATTGAAGAGCCATTAG
Organism: Cyclopterus lumpus; assembly: GCF_009769545.1. NCBI lineage: Eukaryota > Metazoa > Chordata > Actinopteri > Perciformes > Cyclopteridae > Cyclopterus > Cyclopterus lumpus. The sequence continues at coordinate 13,680,448 of NC_046983.1, read as the reverse complement.
CAGAAGCAGCCGGGGTCACTTTGTCACCACCTCAGTGTTACCTTCACGCTTCATCATCAGCACAGACCAAAAATATCCAGCGGCTTTCCTTATCTCTTAATTCACCACCAGATTGAGCCATGGCCCGTACAGCAGATAGGATTAGCGTATTTTACTTCTTCACATGCAATAAACACATCCAAAAAAACAGCACACTAAAGAAAAAGATTCCCAAAGGTTGCCAGACTCCTCTCAGTAAAAACATGTATTTGGTGTGTGTGTGTGTGCTGTGAAAGGGACTGTGTAGCAAGATGTGATTGCTATGGTTCTCTTAATTAATTTCTTTCTTTCGTATTTCTGCAACACGTGTGACGGAGCAAAATTGCCACCATGCATGTTCACATATTTGCTAACATGCCTGTAATACTTCACGTGCTTGCATTCTGTTGCATTTAGCTGACTGCACTGGAGGATGTCAAGGACAGATAATAAAATGGGGTTTCCTGTCTCTATCAGTTTTTCTAAGAAGCCACACTGCGGTCAAAACTGTCATATTCTTCTATCACAATCACCTTATTTGTATGCTGAATTTGTATCAGTGCAACATGATGCCTATCTCAGTGTGTTAATGTAAATTAGACTTCAGAGGGAAGACCAGTATGAATAATTGTATCACTTAAACTCAAACCGCCAGTCAATATTTAAGATATTAAGATATATTAAGATATTTAAGATGAAAACGAGAGTTACGTATGTAACTACAGTTCTATGAATCCTGGATGACCGCCAGAGGCGGTGCTTAGCACTAGATATCTTCCGTCTCGCACACACGCAGGTCGAGTATTAATAACAACAAAGTCACTTGTGACGTCGGATGACCCCCAGCCGGGTATAAGTTCCGGTGTCATCCCGAGATCAATCCTAAGGAATCTTCGAAGTGATGGCAAGGAGAAAAACGGTCTTTGCCGACAGCCATCTCAGCTCTGCCTCCGCCAGGGGTTCGAAAGGAGGCGAGCATAGGGTGTCCAGTACCACGGACAGGTCCCATGGAGGAACCTTTGGGGTGCTCGGGGGACGCAGTCGCTGAGCCCCTTTTAAGAAGAGGGACACCAACCTGTGGCTCCCTACCGTGTCATTGTCAATTTAAAAATGCTGCCATGAGATAGCAGCTACATACACCCTCAGGGTAGAGGGAGACCGGCCCTTATCTAGGAGGGACTGCAGAACCTCAAGTATAACAGGCACGGGGCACTGCACCGGGTCCTTGTTGTGACCCACGCACCAGTCTGAAAACACCCTCCATCTCCATTCGTACTGTAGATGGGTAGATGGCTCTCTGGCATTCAGAATAGTCTTCCTGATTATTTCTGTGCAGCCGCTCAGCAGCCGATCGAGCCCTGCAACGGCCATACCCAGAGACAAAGACGGCTGGGGTCTGGATGCCAGATCCGACCCTCTAGCTGCGATAGGAGGTCCCTCCTGTCGGGGAGGTGCCATGCTGTCCCGCGGCAGAGTCTGCGCAACAGGGGAAACCAAGTCCTGGCTGGCCACAACGGGGCCACCAGCAATAGACTGTGGCCCTGTTGAAGGACCCTGAGAAGCGTTGGCATGATCAGGGGAAATGGAGGGAAAGCATAAAGAAGGCCCTCTGGCCATGTGTGGGCCAGGGCATCTTGACCTAGAGGACTGGTCCTCTCCATCAAGGAGAACCAGTGGGGGCAGTGGGTTGACATCTCTGAGGCAAAGAGATCCACCTTTGCCCTGCCAAAGAGACCCCAGATGCTGTGCCACTCCCCCGATGGGGGCTGGGAATCTGCGATCTGGTTCTGTTCCCCTGGTAGATACATCGCCCGAAGGCTGGTCAGGCGAGGGGCCACCCAAGTCAGAAGGGCACGGGCCGGGTAAGGCAGCCTGAGAGGCAGGCGTCTGTCGTGATGACTTCCCGCAGGGATGGGATCACGCCCATGGGGATGCCCCCCGACAGGTATGCCCTCTCACTTCATGGTGATAGAGCCAGAAGACACTGCTGTGACACCTCTACCATCCTGTGCCTGTGGTACCTGGCATCCAAACAAAGGCTGTTCAGCCATCTCTGCAAGGGGCGCAGTGACAGCAAGCCCAAGGGAACGACGGCCTTGGAAGGCGAAACGAAGGAACTGTCTGTGATGAGGCACAATAGGAACATGAAAATAGACATCCTTCAAGTCGACAGACGTGAACCAGTCTCCTCTGGAGATAGATGGCACGAAGGACCTCTGCTGTGCTGAGCATATGAAACGGTAAGACCTTCAGGAACTTGTTGAGTCCCAGGCATGTCCCTACGAAGACCAGAGAACTGCTGCCTGGTCTGACCAGCTTGCACAGTTCGCTGAAGCGCCTGAAGAGCAGCCAAACCAAAAAGCTCCCCTGGCTCAACTGGGACAGCACGGAGGATGCTTCTACAGGTCACTGACAAGGGTGACTGCGCCAGCCAAACCTGGCGGCGGGTTTGTACCAGGGTGGACATCAAGCACCCAAGTTCCCTTGACTTGAGCATATTAAATATCAGGTACAGAGAGGAATAAAAGGTGATAGGGAAACTGTGGTGCATTGTGGGAAGCAAAAAACATATATTTAAAAGTAATAGTTACAGGTTCACTATTTAGAATTGCGTGTTAGGTCGCTACCATTTTTTAATTAGCACTAAACGTTTCGCATGTATCCATCCATTAATCTGCAGTGAAGCATCACTGAGGCTGGTGGCAGAAGCGTCGAAAGTAGTCTGCTGCAGAGAGGCTGAGAGGGCAAGCATGTGATGAGAGAGAGTTGTCAATACGGCCCATGCGCGCTGCTGTGTTGTAAGCCAGGGAAAGCAGGTCACATATTCACATCCTCAGATATCTCCTAACAAGTCATGTCTTATCTTAAATATGTCAGAACTATCAATTATATTGTGTATGGCTGCAAGGGAGCCAAAGAGGGATTGCTCTTGTCATCACTTCTCAGTTATCGTATTGGCTCCTGTATCAACACTGCTCAGTCAAGACAAATAAACTCTTTATTAAGCCGGTCCAATTATTGTTTTGCTCCTTCGAGTAGTTTCGTCTCCAGTTTAGCAGATGGACATTTTGAATTTGATGGGCCAAATCAAACTATCATATGAGCAGGGGATGACGTCATTGACCAGCAGATACCCATTCAATCCATCAGCTCCATACTGTAAACAGGAACTGGTTCTCACTCTCTGCAGTGTGGGGGCGGTATGCAAAATAAATGACCATGCAACTATTCCAAACATGCAGCAACGGCCTCTATGAATTTGATTTCCTCTTTCTTTGCATTCTTCACACAGCAATTATTCTCTCTTTGCTCCCCTTTGATCCTTTCATCTTCTTATGTGTTCAGTGAGAGGCACGAGAGTCAAACCAGCGAGAGAAAGAGAAAAGGAGGGGGTTAAAAAACAAAACGACGAGAAGGGAACGATGGAGTCCATGTTGTCGGAACAGTCGGCCGCAGTTGACGAGCTGGTGGAAGCCTGCATCCAGGCCTTCGGTGGGTCATTTCAACACTTTCTTTGAAATTGGTTTGGTTCCAAAGAGTCAATAAAACATGTTAATTTTAAAATTGTATTTTGTATTACATTTCATTCATATTATTTGGAATCTTATGTATAGTGTTGAGTAAATTGGTGATCAGACAATGACTAATAGACTAATAGACAACAGGTGAGTATAGCCTGGGGGCGGATGTGGGTCAGTGGTTAGCATGTCCGTCTTTCAATCAGGGGGTTGGCAGTTCAATTCCCGCCCTAGTTGATGTGTCCTTGAGCAAGACACTTAACCCTGCATTGCTCCCCGTAGCTGTGTCTACAGTGTATAATGTAACATGTAAAGTGTCTTTGAGTATCTTGAAAAAAAAATGGATTATTATTATTATCTTCCTGGTAATGAGTGACGGACATCTTTCTTCTTCTTCTAGATGAGAGGGGCACTTTGAAGGATGCTTCCTTGGTCCGCATGTTCCTCATGATGCACCCATGGTACATCCCTTCAACCGACATGGCTAAGAAGCTGGTGCTCAAGTATCCTTCACCTTTGTTTTCTGATACCCCGGAGGTATCAGAAAACTGTTAGATCTTCATGAGATTTAAGAGAGAGCTTTCTGAGTCTCAAAAGGGAAATTAGCAGAAAAGTTTTCACCTTGACTTTGAGATAAGATCACAAGAAGAGAGCTGCACCGCTGAGCGTCGGATGAGAATATGTCACCTTGTCAAGTAATAAAGCGTCATCTTATTCTCTAACACCTGATTGTGCTGTTACTTTCTGACCTTTGGTCTTATGATTCATTTATGGGTTTGTGAGCTTACAATTGAATGTTGACTGAACCCCCCCCTCCGCACTTTTCATCCCTTTGTTCTGCCTTCCAGGTACTGGATCTCTGAGTTTCCAGCAGAGTTCAATCTGAGCCCGGAGCTGGCGGACCAGATCAAAGACTTTAAAGACCTCCTGACCACGGAGGGCAACGAGAGCCAGAGCCAGCTCATTGACCTGGACAGCGTGTGAGTGAATTGGTTGCTGAAAGCTGTGCCTGCAGTTGACAGCGTGAATGAATGTCTCGGTCTGTGGGTGTTTATGTCAGCGTGCCCTTTTATTGCCTGTTCTCAGAATGTGCTGAGCTGTGCTACTCTGGGTCAGTGACTTCTTCTTTCCTCATAAAAAGCCAAACCTCTATTTTTTCCTAAACCTCACCAAGTAGGTGTGTTGCCTAAACCCAAGGAAATGTCTGCATTTTTCTTGGGGACCTCTACTTCCCTTTAGTTTTGTCTTTGTGGAGCAGATTTGTGATTTAGTGCAGCTGAGGGAATGTCCTTCTAGGAATACATTCTGCATTTGTAGAAAAGTTTCATCCAAAAGGCCAAAGATGAGAAGACTTTTCATGAGATATTCTTGATCCTCCCTCCCAGGCCGTCATATAAATGGAAGCGGCAGGTGACTCAACGTGTCCCGTCGGTGTCCAAAAAGAGGAAAATGTCCCTGCTGTTTGACCACCTTGATTCCTGTGAACTGGCTGAGCACCTGACCTACCTGGAGTACAAATCCTTCTGCAAGATCCTGGTCAGTATCAGGTGCAGCTGTGTATCTACTGTGATGTTTACAGCTCTTAAATTCCTTGAATTCTAAAGTAATGTTGCATGCAGCAGGCTCCATGTGGTTGCTAAGCAATAGTGGTTAACATCAACTTTTACTGGCAGTAATTATATTTGTTTTGTGGAAACATTTTTCTCTTTGAGTGATATTTTGGGAAACACAGACGATGACTGAGTGTGGGCTGATTTAAATGGTAGATGTTTTTAGATCATTTATTTAAAGTGTGATGGCACGCTGGTGGTGATTAGTTTTGTATTTGTTTCTCTTCTAAAAGAGATTTTGGCTTAATAGGAAACAAAATGAGTCATACATCAAATTGAGAGCATCAAACCCACTAGTCTTAATGTGCAAAAATGATACTTTTCTGTATTTAGATGTGTTAAAAACAAATACATTTTTCTATATTTCCCAGATTAAAGATTGGTTTAATCAGTCAGTCATTGTTAAACACGTTGCTGCTTTAAAGGAACAGTCCAACATTTGGTAACAATTATAAAGGTATACATTTTTTTCACAAAAAAAAAGAAAAGCACATCGGTCCTTGTAAAATCAATATAAGAAAGAAAATATTCTGTGTAATTAGTGAGCGTTAGAGGGGCTGTGGGTGGATTGTGTTACCGTTGGACATAGTCAGGCTAGCTGTCTCCCTCCTCAGCCTTGATGCTAAATTACCGGTAAACTGAGCTAACCAGCTGCTGCCTCCAGCTGCATATTTACCATACAGACATGGAAGTGGTATTCATCTTTTAAAATGTCAAACTATGCCTATAAAGAAGTACACTTCCAACACTGGGTGATGTACAGGAGACATTAAAAAGAAATGGTAAAATTCAATGCATCTAAACTGAGATATCTTGTCTTTTTTCTTGTCAAAATCTACATTTACCAAAATTCAACTCAATAGTGCCTGTTGTTAGACCTTTCCTGTTAGATTTATTGTCATGTAAGCATGTCATTTGTGATTTGAATAAATTAAATTAAATGTGTATTGCTACTCACCTCTTTCAGTTTCAGGACTACCACAGCTTTGTGATGCACGGCTGCACAGTGGACAACCCCATCCTGGAGCGTTTCATCACCCTTTTCAACAGCGTCTCCCAGTGGATCCAGCTCATGGTGCTCAGCAAGCCCACCGCCCCGCAGAGAGCCGCCGTCATCTCCCACTTCATCAGAGTGGCACAGGTCTGTCCCGTTGAGGCGGTTTACTGCAGGGGTTTTAAGACCAAGCATTGAGGGAGCAGTGGGGTTCAGGCTCCATGGAGAAGCAGACTGATGGGAGATCATTTCCTGTAGCCACAGAGAAAGAGGAGAGAGAATTGTAAGAAAAGGTGAATTAGAGATTGAACAGTGAGCTGTGGAGAGAAGGTTAAAACTTACACACACAAGATGCCATCAGACCCCATTCAGTGGCACAAATTGTAAGAAACACAGAATTTGATTAAAAAAGGTGTTAGAGGTATCAGCAACATGTTAAGATGCCTACTGGGAGCTCTTTAAGATAATGCTGCTGTCAGGGGAAAGCATCTCCAGGAATTAAGAAAGGCTTGTTTTAGTGGGGTAATGATGCATTTTTGGCATTATCCAAAGCCTTGGACCTAAGGGGGTTGTAAAATTGTCTCTGGAGGAGCACTTTAAAATGCTTTTGAAAGAATATAAATCAACTAAATTTGAAAGGCAAGATTTTCAATGATCGGACATTAAAATATAATAACCCTCAAAATAAAATGAGTTGTTTGCTACAAAGAATAGAAACAAAAATGAATACAATTATTTTTACAGTATACTTGCCGTTGGTTAGAAATAATTAATTAATTCATGCATCCTACAATCAGTGGACATTGTATGCATGTGGCATACCTCACCGTGGCATATTAAATATCAGGTACAGAGAGGAATAAAAGGTGATAGGGAAACTGTGGTGCATTGTGGGAAGCAAAAAACATATATTTAAAAGTAATAGTTACAGGTTCACTATTTAGAATTGCGTGTTAGGTCGCTACCATTTTTTAATTAGCACTAAACGTTTCGCATGTATCCATCCATTAAAAAAGTTTATTTTACTTAATTCTTTATAACTTTTACCTGATTGTGGCGCTACATTACAAGTCAGATGACCAAAGTTGCTACAATTCATCCTTAGAGCGGCAAGAATGTGTCTACACTGTTGGGGCAGTTGTCGAGACATAACACAACATATTACTAACGTCAGCCTGCTGGAAAAGTTAGTGGATCATTAAAATCATTAGGATTCAACCTCTTGGAACCATGAATGTTGGGACAATCAGGGGATTACCAAAGCCAAAATTCATCAAATGTCATGTCTATCCAATATTCATTGAGACATTATAGTGTTGGATCGACCGCCATGGCTGTCGCTGGAACCTTGCTGCAACCATGCCGTATAATCTTTTCCCTCCAAATTCAATAGATTATAATCCTAAATGAAAGTGAGGCTGTTCTTCATCTGTCCATCAATCCACATAGCTCCTCATTTCTGTGCTCATTGACGGTCATCACATGCGGTCATCTACAGGTCATGATGCCTCTAATCTTAATCTGGTCCCTCCCCACCAATTCCCTAAAAGAGTTCCAAACTCACTGCCATAGATGGTCCTCTGACAATATGTCCCCCTTTCACTACAGGAGCATCCCTTTAAAAATCGTCCTGGGCTTCACTGTAATTGATCCCATTTCAGTTTGATTTTATCATTTGGGCTGCCAGATGGACTGAGTTCTCCCTCTATGAGACAATTCACTCATCTCCGCTGTGCGAGGGAGCTTCAGCAGACCATAACAAGTGCATAAAAAACATTTTCATCCTAATGTCCTGCAGTGCTTGTGTGGCTGCATCCTCATTACTTATTGCTAGTCTCCTCCTGATTGTTACCCATTTTCTATCTATCCTTCTCTTCAGCTGCAGAACAAACCTATGTCTCTCATAATTTATTCAGTGGGGTCGCCGTAGGGTTTAACACCTCCTTCTGTCTCAATACAGCAGCCCTCCTACACTTCAGCAGAGCTCTTGTCTCTCACTCTTGTCCCACCCTGCTTGATTCTGAACACTTGGACTGTTTCCAGCATTTTGTGATGTTTTGACAGTTTAGTGGTGAAGACAGATGCTGATTATGACCAGCCTTGATCTGTGTGATGAATGGTTAATCAGCTGCTGGAGGCCTGAGAATTACGTCTATTGTCTCCCACCTCCTGATCAAATTATATTTATATCCCTTTCCATCACTTCTGTCTGTGCCCTAAATCATCTCTGTGTTTTTTTTGTGCATCTTTCAGATTTATCTTCAGTAGTTCAATAACAATTAGCATATGTTAGCATGCAAACATGCTTAAGTATCAGAATTAGTATGAGCGCGTACGTCCGTGCTTGCATGAACATACACTTAAGGGTCCCGGTTTGGGGTCTCACTGTGCTAGCATGGCTGGAAAGTCTTTTTAATGTTTTATTTATCCATACATCCAATGTTCATATTGTAGTGTCACGGGCTGTCGCTAGGACAGGCTAGCCTGGGGCGGTGCCAAGAGAGAGATGAACACAGGCACGTCCGAGGGTATTTAACAAAAGTCCAGGTTTATTTCCCATCCCACCAGCAAGGTAACATCCAAAAACAACAAAGTCTCAAAAAAAAGGTCCAGTTAGATAACACAAAACATCCCAGAGGAGAAAGTGGTTAATTAACCAAACAAAAACTCAATCCTGGTGAATCCAGGCTACGAGGTCCTCTCCCTTGTTGTCCTCTTCCAGGTGCTCGTGGGTTCACCTTCCGCTCTCTCTTCTCCTTCCCAGGTGCTCTCCCTTAAGTCTCCCAGCCCTGCCTCAATCAGGTGCCTTAAGCAGCTGCAGCTGGGTGAGCGGTGAGGCAGGCTGGGAGATGTAGTTTTTGCACTGGTGGCCACTCTGTAGCGCCCATCCACTACCTGTCCCCTTGTGATGCCACAATATTTACAACTTTACACATCCTAAACTGGCATTTTCAACAGTGGGTAGGGAGTTTGCATAATGAGAACTAGTGTTCCCCACTTTTAATAATACAGAGTGGTTGGATATTTGGGTTTACATCAGTCAGGCCGTCCCAGCTGGCAATCCCGTTGTTAATTTGTTGGTAATTTCAAACGGTATTCAGAAATGTAGCCCAGTGTGAGCACATGCAGGGACAAATATTATGGTCTAGCTTATTATGTGTATTCAAGGTGGCCTCGACACACTTGACATTTCCCAAAGCTTCCCTCAGGGTGTGCTGGTTGGGTCCTAGTTCAGCTTCCTGTTGTGAGCGCATTACAAATGACTCATTTTCCATTAGTTTTGCATTATGATGACAAAAAACGTCCCTTTTTTACGCTCATTAAAAAGCTCCATTCAAAATATATTATGGGTGTACGCGTCTGCCTTCTGGCTTTGATAAATAGTCACATCAACACATCGGCTGTGTGATAACAATTGGTTGACAAGAGGATGCATCCATCCGCCAACCCTTTCCTACACACAGCGTTTATTCCACACCCAGTGGAAAGCCCCGGCACGTTGACAATGAAACCTTTCTCAGGTCTCGCCGATGGTCACGCACACGTACAATTTAGCCGTGCTCTGAGAATGGCGGGCTGCCTTCCACACTGCTTTGCCAATTGATTCCAAAGGGTGTTTGAGCTGAATCAAATGATCCCCTCTGGCAGCCCTCCCACACAGCTGTGACCCCATTGATTTGCTGTGAGATGCCATGCAGGCTGAAGGGCAGCGGGGAGCCCTGCGGAGTGCCATTCACAAAGTATTAGCTTAGGGTTGACAAAGACAAGTCAGGCATTCAGTAATATGTCGGTATACACAGATTAGGTTATGTGGGCTGCTGAACACTAGACTCTGACGCTTTTATTTTTCACTCCTGCATCTATCTACTCCTTCAGCTGTAAATCTGTTTTGACCTGTGTCGCCTTCTCTCTCCTTTTAAGATCCTTTTTGGCAGCAGCTTACACACTCGTTCACGGTCTCCTATTTCACCCTCACTCCTAATATATCCTCCCTCTCGTCCACAGAAGCTGCTGCAGTTGCAGAACTTCAACACGCTGATGGCTGTGGTGGGCGGCCTCAGCAACAGCTCCATCTCTCGTCTCAAAGACACGCAGGCCCACATCAGCACCGAGACCAACAAGGTGCCGTCCTCCCAAACCATCACTGATCTCTTTCTGGCACCCACAGCCAAACACTACCAGACAAATTCAATGTCCCACTGCATGCCGATGATTCCATAATCCACATCTCCTCCGTGTGAGCTTCCAAGCACCCAATCTGTGCCCACTCGTACACAGGGGCTTTTCAGAGTTATGAATTTGAGCCATATAACTGGAAAGTTACAGTCTCGTCCATTATGTAAGTCCATCTGGAACAAAAGCTTTCCAGAATGTTTTTGATTCCTCTCAATAAATCTCTCATGAGACAGGCTTTCTGTTTGCTGCCAGCTATCGTGTCATCCCTCTTCCATTTCATCCACCCTAAAAATTCCATCGCCATGCTTTCACTCAACCTGCAGGTTTTCAACAACCTCATTGAACTGGTGACGTCGTGTGGGAACTACAGTCAATACCGCAAGCGCTTCTCCGAGTGCTCGGGCTTCCGATTCCCCATCCTCGGCGTGCACCTGAAAGACCTGATAGCCGTGCACGTGGCACTGATGGACTGGGCTGACAAAGAGAAAACGCGGGTCAACCTGGCGAAGACCCAACAGCTGTACGCCATCCTTCAAGAGCTGGCGCTGATTCAGATCACGCCGCCTCACGTCGACGCCAACACCGACCTGCTCAACCTGCTTACGGTGAGTGCACCGAGTGGAACAGAAGAACAGCTGGCGTCAGGTGCAGTTATTCGTCATGACGTGCAGAATTGGAAAGCGCTCATTAACCACCCAGACAGCAGTGAAGTAGGACAAACAACTTTGAGAAGGACAAAACATTTTGTGTCCAGCCAGCGTAACAGGCTGTCTGTTTGATACACAGAACTTGCTCTGCTGAGATTTGATTGGCTCACACAGACTGTAGCCAGCTGGGACAAAGTCTGTGTACAGAAAAAGGCCAGAGATTATATGGAACCATAGCGTTCACAGCAGGAACCTTCAAACTCACAGCATTTAGTGTTTTTTAACTGATGCGGTCCAGGGTGGTTGATGTTGATAATCATTAACATTCAATTCAATCAATCTTCGATTGACTGATGTCTCTGTTATCTGGTTGCCAAGTCCCATTTTTTAAAATAGACTTTTATCCAGGACAAGAGTCACGGCATCTCTTTATTGAAGGTCACTGAAGTTTCAATTGTTACCCTTTACTGGAACCTTGTGTCTGTTCCTGTATCCTGATTAAAGATGACAGTGCTTTTGCTATCAGGGCGTGTTGGCTTTGAAATGACATCAGAGGCATCTCCATCTCCTTCCATAGACTTACATTGTTTGACTTGGCTGATGAAACATTGCTCTCTTCCCTCTCCACTTTAGGTTGTTGCCCTGTGAAATTATGCGGGAAAGGCACGATTGGACAATTTATACCACGAGCATAGAGAAAATGATGTTTGTGCAACTGTGTGTGAGACTGATCTCAGGTTCATTGCTGCCTGTACTTCAGCATGGAAGCTGTGGTGGTGTTTTTGCACTCCACACTAAACCCCTGAGTATGTGGGAAAGATGTTTGGCAGATGCAGATAAGAGTTTCCTAAATTTGAGGAGCTGTCTTTTTAAACAAACCCAGGAGATTAATCACTTGGGTGTTTGTGTGAGATTGCAGCTGGCTCCCCTTCTTTTTTTTCTGCGGAAATGTAAAAAAACAACTTGGATGGACAGAGTCAATACCCAATTATCTTACGCCAGTGCTTATTGGAGTTTATCTATCTAGAGTCTGAGCGAAGGAGAGCAAAGGCCGAGGTGATGGAAAGAAAGTCAATAAATCTTTTACAAATAATCTCTGCACAGGCATGCTTGCAAACCACTCAGGTTTAAAATACTACTTCCCTCCTTTTTGAGTAAGACTCATCAACCTTTTTAAATGGAAAATATTGTATTAAATCATCCTGGATGTTTTGCACAAGTTACAGTTAATCTTCTCTTTTGAAATGCTTTAAACTGAATCAGAAGACCAAACCAAAGAAGAAAAGCATTCTTTTCGTTGCGCATTCCGAGTCAATACAACCCTTAAACACAATTACAGAAGGTGCATAGCTCTGAGGAAAAGAGAAGAAATGGAGGCCAACAATCAGATAATTAGATGCAACAGTTGGCAAAACATAGATGCTGCTCTCTCACCTGTTGCCATAGCAGCTGTGCTCATGTGAAAGTAGTTTACAATTCACATAATAAACAGGTCAGCTTGTGAGAAGGCATTTGTGTTAAATACCTAGCCTGACAATGCTTACAGGTGCAGGGAGTGCAGTGAAATACTGCTTTTAACTTACTCTGAGCATTATAAGACACGATATATACACAAATGTATAGTAATGTAAGTAAAATCACTGGTAATGTTGAATAATGTGTGAAATACATGGCGCTTCATCATACAGTGGAGGCCAAACCATGCAAAGAGTTGAATATGGAGACTGAGTCATTAAAAGACAATACATATCTGTCCTGTCCTGTGCTGTTAGGTGTCTCTGGACCAGTACCACACAGAGGAGGAGATCTACCAGATGTCTCTACAGAGAGAACCTCGCAAGCAGGCGGTGAGCATCACTCCGATGGACACTGTAGGTCCCGTTCTGGTCTGTTCTCAAATATCCCGTCCTTGTCAGCGATGTACTCCTCACTGCTCCTGCTTCGATTTGACGGATGGTCATAATTTAATGCTTATTAGAATTGATGTCCCCTCCTTCTCTCGTGACATTTTGAGCCACTGTTGTAACCCTTGACGACACAGCAGCTGTGTTTCTTTTGTGAGATGAGAGCCTGACGCCCGCCGTCTTTTGGTTTCTCATTGGTTGTAGCAGAACTCCAGCCCCACCCCTGCACCCGACCCCAAGCCCAGCATGATCGACGAGTGGTCTGTGTCGGTGAAGCCCAACGCTGACCCGACCATCATCAAGAAGCACATAGAGAAGATGGTGGAGGTAAGTTTCTCTCTCAGTGCTGGATGTAGCTTGAGGAACACTGTTGTTGTCCTCTCCACCATCTCAACATCATAACTGCAATGTGCTCTTGGCTTTTTGGCCAAAATTAGTAATCTCTTACCACGATGATTTGAAAACCCTGTAACACCTTCTGCGGAGATGTTTATATAGTTGTCTGTGGGTTGAGGAGGAGAGAGTGATGGAACTGTGGATGCTTTGGTGACAGAATATAATATAAGTCCCAAGCATCCAGCTATCGGAACTTTATACTTTCCTATGTTTATATTTGTACATAAGACAGAAGCCTTCCATGTGTGTATATTTTAAGTTATAAAGAGTACTTCTTGCAGAAACCCTTAAAGTTACAGTTGATAACTTTAATCAATGTGACTTTTTGTGATATTTGCTCAAACTGTCACTATATCCTGAAAGCAGGACATGAAACAGATAATCTGTGGAAAAACAAATAGATGGATCATAATCCATTTCTGAAAAAAGATCCCCCTACAATAAATGCTACTGTTGCTTTTATAGGGAAAAATACACATTTTAAATGTACACAAAATAAGTAAAGATCCTCAAAGCCGTTACAATTTGGTTGCTTTTGAAAAAACGAGCCCAGAAAATAAAATAAATAGCTCAAGTCACATGTTAGGGACATCGTTTGTAACGCTGACGCAGAACTCACACTGAAAATAAACTTCACAACGCTCATGTTCACAGTCGGTCTTCAAGAACTTTGACTCTGACGGCGACGGCCACATCTCCCAGGATGAATTTGAAGCGATCAGGAACAACTTCCCATACCTCAGCAAGTTTGGTGAACTGGACAAGAACCAGTGAGCATTTTGCAGCATTGTTCACCGTTGTGAAATCCATGCAGTTTACAAAGCGGCACCACCTCACCTGGCTTTGTTTTCTCACACAGAGACGGAAAGATCAGCAAAGAGGAGATGATCGACTACTTTATGAAAGCCAGCTCTCTGCTGAACTGCAAGATGGGCTTCATCCACACTTTTACGGAGGCTACCTACGTCAAGCCCACGTTCTGCGAGCACTGTGCCGGCTTTGTGAGTAAACAACCCCTTCTCCCTTGTTATCATTGTTCTGTGCTTGTGTATTGCCTCACTTATAACCGCAGTGTCTCCCAAAATTACACAACACAAGCTATTTGCTTTTTCAGAATCAGCTATATAATTTATAAACCCGTTAAGGTCCTGCCAAGGTCAAATATTGAGCTTTTATTTCCCCCAAATGCATCGATTTCTTCATTGACCCAATGAGGGGCACGTGTCATAGTTTGCGAAAAGAGAACAACGGTCATGTAACCGTATCTGCTCTTTATTATTGGTGTCGGCAATCACCGCCGGCGTACGGCAGCCACTACTCTCAGAGGGTCCTCCTGTCGGGGCGATGCCAATTACTTTGAGCTGTAGCCACATGCTGCTGAAGTTGCATTCTGGGAAATATGGGAGGAAGGTAATTGGGCGAGATGATAACCCTCCTCTGTTTGCATTTGTGTGTGGGTGTGTATGTGTGTGTCTTCTGGTCCTAAACATTCCCCCCAAACCCCCAAGGAGACACTGCCAGTGAGTCAGCACTCATCTGTAATGAGAACAGGAACAGGGCTCTCATATGGAGCTGCAGACACGGAGATGATGTTCCATTCATTTGTGTCAAATGCTAGCGAGCGAGAAGCACGCCATAGATTATATGTATAGACTTTGATTAGCACTCATTCAGACACACATGCTCTCCAGGGGAAGCTCCAGCATTTTCAAACCATCATGAGGGGAAACTCTGAATAGAGAGCAGGGAAAGATAAGGACTCTGGCAGCGTGCTTCTTCCTGTGTGTGTGTGTGTGTGTGCGTGTGTGTGTGGGTGGCAGAGGTAGATACACTAGCCACTTCCTCTTTGGCCTGCTTTGTGCTTTCCTCTTTGGTTCCTGTGCAAAAACAATATTTTCCCGCAGCCCATTTTTTCAACACTCGCCTCAAAAGATAAAAAAGAAAAAGAAAGCGCTGTACAAGCCAAGCCGGTAAACACTGCAGAGTTCACTCACCTCTACTGTCACATGGATCTTCATAATCTTATGCTGTTCTGCCTGCAGCCCCCTTTGGCCTTACATCTTAATTAATTGCACACGGATGCTTTTAGCTAAATGCACAAAGCCAGAAGACGCATCACAATGTGTGTGAGGGGTTTGTTTTTGCATCTCAGGAGAGTACGGCAAGTTTATAGCTGGAGGCCCGCAGTGCCATTTCCCCCCCCCCAAATGTTTTATTCATGACATTCTCCCTTTTTTACAACACAAACAACTAAACTGAACAAACATGAATAGACATGAATTGTGAAGCCAAATAAAACAAACTGTCAGTACACAGAAGAAGCACACATCCATCATCTCTCACATATGCGACAATCCGTACAATTAAATGTCCACAATTGGATTGAGGAACAGAAACAGACAGAGTCCAATATCACATAGAGATATTATCTCTATGCTGCATATGTCGCTGTACAAGTGGAGAATGTCATCTCAGAACTCTTGAGCTTGGGGCAAGACCGCTAAAGATGGCCGAGGGGTCACTCAAATCACACTTGTCACAGGTAGCAGAGAACGAGGGAAATATTCTGTTCAGTTTGGTCTTGGAAAGGTGCAACCGATGGGTGCCTATAAACTGGAGTGAAAGTTTAGCATTGACGGAACGTGCTTTGATCATATCTAGCCCATGACTCAACCGGAATCCCCTCACCAGCATCCTTAATCCGTCCCTTTTTAATGTGGAGTGAAAGGGTTGCCTGGGGAAAAGACCAACCAACTGTAAAATTAAGGGCTTGAATGTTTGAGACTGCCTGTCAAAATTACTAATTTGCAGACGCAAGACCAAGTGACCAGGAGGGAGATCACATTTCACCTGAAGTTGAGCGAAAGATGCAAAGCGGATATTAACGCAGAGATCCATAATCGTAGACAGGTGGGGCTCGGAGAGTTTTATATGAGAGACTGTAAAGATGTCTCTTTTGGCTTCTGACAGTTTAGCTTCAAAGTATCTGAACAAGGATCATTTGTCAAACAATCTCTTGTTACGTCTTCTTAGAGGTGAGCTGTAGAGGCACGAGTAGGCAGACTGACTGGACTTTTGGTCTGAACCAGGCGAGCCGTCTCACCACCTTTTACAGTCCTTACGCTAAGCTAAACAAAGCTAAGCTAAGCTCCAGCTCCATATTTAACTGATGATAAATAAATAAACCCAAGCATTTACTTTATAAATTAACATATTCTGAAGATTAACATGACAAAATGTGGTTAATTATTATATTGTTTAGTACTAAATAAGTAAGACTACCGATGTGGAAAGAAACAGGTAATTCTGATCAACCAACAATGGCAAAAAGCACAAAGATGCTCCAACGACTGCAGATATAATGTTATTTCAAAGAAGTTCATCGCTGCACATGTTGTGTTTCTTTATGTAATGGTTACATGTGTCCTGAGGAAGCTATCAAATCCCACCTGTTCACACATTTGAAACCACTTTTCAAAATCTGAAGGCTAAAAATGCTAACGTGAATTATTTTAGCTCAGGTCATGTGGAAGCTGTCCTCGATGAGTCAGTTTTTTGGCCTGCTCTTAGAATCCAAGAGAGCAGGAACCAAAGAACATGTGATTGTAGACACTTGTAAAGTCTGGTAGGAAGAGATAGGGCACTTTTTATAGCTTTAACAGCACGGTTTCCTTCATTTGATTGACTTGCTTACCTGGAGACATCAGAAAGTGGATATTTAATGTTGAAAATATAATAAAGTAGCACAGTGCCAACTCATATCTAGATTCATAATAAATAAATAAATTGTGCTGAAGTCCTGTTTCCAGCTCCTACGTTGTGTTTTTCAGTCCACGGAGACAGTAAAGGTCACGGCAGAGCTGTGATGATGATGGTGTTTAGATGTTCTGCTCCTAACTGACTTCTCTTTGTTGCACCGCCTCTGGCTGCGCTCACGGCTTCCCCGCTGTGTGTGTGTGTGTGTGTGTGTGTGTGTGTGTGAGGAGAGGTCAGGATATTTTGTGCCTCCTCAGATGTGCCAGGACAGTGTGTGATCTCCAGCCCGGCTCTTTCATGTCATTGTTCCCCTACTGTCTGTGCTCTCCCTGTGTCCCGCTTGATCTCGTTCCCCCTCCACCCCCTCTGTCCCACCGACCTCCTCTCTCTCTCTCTCTCTCTCTCTCTCTGTACCATTGCACATCATCTTCTCTTTTCTCCAGCCTGACTGGGGTATATCAAGATGTGAGCTATACGGATGTTTTAACGTGTTTGAGGCCATTAATTTGCTAGCTTTCTCTTTACTGCCAACCACTTCCTAAAGCACATGTTTTTAGCTACATTTCCTTCCCTCAGGGCAGTTATTGGTTTCCATTAACTCCGTTCACTGCTCGCCACTGCTGAGAGACTCAAAGGTGGCTTACAACAGAAAAAAGAGGCACATGTACGTTGTAAAGTGAAGACTTTCTAAAAGTTTTTAGCTCACACTGAAGTATTGCTGGTTTTCACACTAGTGAAATGAACAGACACTAATAGCAGTCTGAAAAGTATGAAACTAAACAAGACCCATAATGAAGCTAGTGTGTCAAAAGCAGTAGGCGTACTTTAGTAAAAGTACTAATACCACCATGTGAAAAATACTCCACCACAAGTAAAAGTCAAAGCCTTACTTAAGTTAAAGTCAGCAAAATTAACTTAACATGTTAAAAGTAAAAGTACTGATTATGCAGTAAAAAGGCCCTGTCAGTGTTTGACTATTAAATATGATGATTCTAGGTCAATGCTGCATTAACACGTATGTTGCGTAATAATAATAATAATACATTTATTTATATAGCACCTTTAAAAACAGAGTTTACAAAGTGCTCTACATATACGCAAGGTAAAAACATAACGTCAATACAAGTAAACATTTCAGAAAATACAAGAGGCAATGAACACAATAGAGGAATAGAAAATTACAAATACAAAATAAAGCAGAACAGACAAACTAAAATAGGGGAAACAAGGGGAAACTGCATAAAAGGACGACATCACTTAAAAGCAGTTCTATAAAAATGGGTTTTAAGAAGTGATTTAAAAGAAGCTACTGATTCTGCTAGTCTTATCCCCTCAGGTAGGTCGTTCCAAAGTCGAGGGGCTCTGATGGCAAAAGCACGGTCACCCTTTGATTTAAGCCTTGACTTTGGAACGGCCAGAAGGGCCTTGAAGGGCCCCACCGGAGGATCTAAGGCTGCGAGCTAGCTCATATGGGGCTAACATTTCAATGATGTAGCTTGGGGCCAGACCCAGGCGTGCTTTAAAAGTGAGCAGCAAAATCTTAAAATCAATTCTGAAACTAACAGGGAGCCAGCGGAGAGAGGCCAGGACTGGAGTAATGTGATGCCGTCTGTTATAACCATTCAGAAGCCGAGCTGCTGCATTCTGGACTAGTTGGAGGCGGGCTAGTTGTAATACTGTTTCTAGTACATTTCATTATGTACTGTTGGCTAGTTTAGCATCATATTCTATGATAGGTTTGTAGCGTTGCTGTCCCGTGAGAACCATGTGTCTCTAAAAAGAACAACTGCCAAGTTTTCAGCTTTGTGCATTTCCAGTTGATCGAAGAAGCTTATAAAATAGTTTATTTAGCTGAACAAGTTGCATACATAAAGGAACACTTTATCCTTATCAGCAATATACACGTTCTCCAAATGTGGAGATGTGGATGGAAAATTGAAAATGAACTCAAGCTAGATGTGGTGGAGTAAAAAAAAGAATAGAAGTATAAAGTAGAAGGAAATTAGTACAGTGCATGTACCGCTAATTTGTACTTGAGTAAATGTACTTTGTTTTATTCCACAACTGGTCAAAACCTTTGAGGAACATTTATAACAAGAAACAGAAAATTCAGATCAATCACTATATGATCACTTTATGATTTTATTCATGTTTTTCTATTATTCTCTGCAGCTTGGCTTTCATACTAACAGTTTAGTTTCCAGTCACCACAGATTCACCACCAGATTCAGAATAATTTCCAAAGTGCTGACGATTTTTGAAAACGCAGTTGATAAAACAGTCAATGTGTCTGCAACGTTTTTGCTCTTTTTAAAGCATTTGAATTGCAAAAGAATGGTGGACTTTCAACATCTACCTTCTGTCAGCTCAGATCCCTATAAGGAACTGCTCCACGACCCCGCTGAAATAAAAACACACGTTAATTAACACCTTTTTTGTTCCTTTCCGTCTCTTTGCAGATATGGGGCTTCTACAAGCAAGGCTACAAGTGTAAAGGTGAGAGAGCAATGCGTACACATCTGACTCTGTGTCTGCTGCGCAGATGTGTGTGTTCCACCCCAGAAGGGTGAACACTTCAAAGAATTAGCAATTCCTTTTGACGCCATCGATTTCCCAGCCATCAGACACACTCTCTCACACACACACACACACACACGCACGCACACACACGCACACACAGACACACACAGACACACACACACACACACACACACACACACACACACACACACACACACACACACACACACACACAGACACAAGCCCTCTGTAGACAAATATCCACAGAGTGCTGTGTAAATGTCATCAACACAGAAACCATGACAAATATAGCACGCTCTTTAAATATATGTTCACCAACCGCTGGATTAGCTCCATCAGCTGAGACCATACTACACACAATGCACTATTATGTATCCTTCACGGCTCCCAGTGGGCAAGTGTTTGGAGAAGCTGGTTCATTTCACAGATGCACGTACACACAGGCAACTACCAACATCTCCAGGCCTCTTCTCCGCCTCAAAAACACAATCAAACGGCTTCTTTTACCTCTGTGGATGGGACACCAACAATTTAAGTAGTGATAATCTGCAGACGTTCAGTGCACTAAATAACTTGCACAGCATATATTTCCACCCAGATGTCAAGCAAAAATGTTGGAAACAATGCCAAAATCTACAATGCAAAATATGCCAGTTTTCCATCTGCCAGAGCCTTTCGAGAAGTGATTGATTACAGCTCAGCTTTATGAATGGGAGAAGTTAGAGTGGGCACAAATTTTACTGGCAGCATTTCATTGCTGTGTCAATTGGTCAACACATTAGTTTAAATGACTGTTGAAAGCTCAAGTGTGTGTCTGTGTGTGTGTGTGTGTGTGTGTGTGTGTGTCCCAGCTTCCTTTGTTCAGTTATTTGCTGGCACAAGCATTGGTTTATAATTTAGTGGAATAAATTAGAAGGTAGTGTTGGGAAGGTTGCTTTTGAAATGTAATAGGTTATAGATTACTGATTTTTATTTACTATCAATGTAACTTTGAATAAAGTTACCTTAGGTTCGACATTGGAGCATTTGGATGTTGACAGATTATTTCCTGCTGGTTAAGCTTTACACTGAACAGTAATATTGGAGTCTTTCAGAAGGAAAATAATGTTTAATTTCCAGCACTGAAAGACCGGTTGCTGGCTGCTCAGAGCAACGTGCATTGACTTTAATGGCAGAGTTAAGCGCATTCTGACAAATAAATGGACAAACACATTCTGCAGCTCCTTGTAAGCCATCTAACCCTTGATAGTGTTGCAAAGCATCAGAATGATGATGTAATATTCTACCTATAAAGCTTTTTCCCGGAAGGGAATACATTGGGATTTAAACTATTCCATTACTCTTTGTAATCACCAACATTTTGACTAGTAACTTTAATTGAATTACATGTTATTTGTCTGTAACGTAATGGATTACAATTACAAAATGTATTTAGGTAACGCTGTTACACATAACTATAGGGACTCTTCAACACAAAGTGTTGCTGTAGCCATGGAATAATAGCCAGAGAAATGTGCACGTATACACTCATTGTGTGTGTTGCTGTAGCCATGGAATAATAGCCAGAGAAATGTGCACATATACACTCATTGTGTGTCAGAGGATGACATGCATTCACTTCCTCCTCCTTCTCTTGAAACACAAGCATTTCAATCCCCAACTCTCGCTTGTTCATTCTCATTCACAACATGAACTCCTTCCCTATACACTCAGGTTCATCTCAGGTGGACTAACGCTAATTGAAAAGCTTGCAAACATTTCTGTTGCTTAGCAACTTGAGTAAGTCATGCTCCTTGGGGCCTTTGAGGTCTTGCAGTGTTGTGTGAGGAAAAAACAATAATTATTTCATCATCGCCTAATTTCTTAGTTTCCGAGACATGTTCTACTTATATCAAGTGGGGTTTGGTTTGTGATATTTATTTTGAGTTTTTTTGTTGCTAAAGTCATAGTTATTAAAAGAAAGACATGCTTATACAACAAATAGCAGGAAGGGGAGAAGAGAGCAAACAAACACACAATGGCCCTCAAACCTCCCATCTCCTCTCCTCTACAGTCTGACTGGGAGTGTTCTGGCTTGTTCCAGTGCATTAATGAGACCAGAGGAAGTCAATGAGAGAGATCCCTCACCATTCATCCCCATTACCATTGTTAGCCCGTACTCAGGGAGGTAGAGAGCACGGCGGGG
This sequence comes from Cyclopterus lumpus, assembly GCF_009769545.1. Lineage (NCBI taxonomy): Eukaryota > Metazoa > Chordata > Actinopteri > Perciformes > Cyclopteridae > Cyclopterus > Cyclopterus lumpus. The sequence goes on along the minus strand of NC_046983.1, from coordinate 13,658,703 downwards.
ACATAATTAAAATGAATTACCCTTTACAGTGCAGGAGCTGAGTGTGAGTGTGAGTGTGAGTGTGAGTGTGAGTGTGTGTGTGTAGTTGATTGTGTGTTTTGCGGCGGTAAACTTTAGATATTATACTTAGATATGAAAGGCATTTTGGGGTGTTTGAATAGGTGTGTTGTCACAATGCCGGTGTTCTCTTGTATCACAGTTTCATCCTCTTCCTGTCTTTGACCCTCTCCGTTGAAACTGCTGTGCAGAGCCATGGCTTTATGCTAAGCTAGTATGCTCTCCAGCTGCTCGTTGTATAGCTTGATATTTAATTGAAGGTGATATCGATCTTCTAGTGTAGCTCTCAGCAAGAAAACGAGTAAGTGTAGTTTGCAAAATGTCAAACTATTCCTATAAACCAGTTTAGGCTTATTCTAGCGGGTGGGTGTTATATAGACACTGAGCTAAGGTCATAATAACAGAGCAAAGTCAGCAACAAACCAAGAGATAAAAGTGCAGTGACCAGTTGCAAAGAAAGGGTTTTGAATGAAAAGTGCAATAAAAAATGAAAAATGTTGTCTTCTAACAAGCCTGTTATAATGTTTAAGAGGTGGCAATGTCAAACTTTTCAGAAGTCCTTGTGGACAAAAGCGGTATTGTTCCCGAGCACCAGAGTCCCTTTTTAGAAAAATCTAAATGTACTGCAGTCTGACAGTGTGCCCCGCACAGTTCTGGTTCTGGTTCTACCGTGGGCCTCCCTTCACTCCAGGGGGCCCATCAGTAAAGCATGAGCCTCCAGCGGCATGGTGTAAGGGTAGGAATCGGACCACAACCATTTAGAATAACTATATAGAAAAAAGAGTGTCTTTTACTAGTATTTCACTGGGACTATTCCATAAACAGTTCAAAGGTCCCTACATGTTGAGGGAAATCTTTCACGGTGGTGTCAAGGAGAGAGGAAATGTTGGTCATTATGACAAAACTACACTACGGTGTGTGTGTGTGTGTGTTCAGATTCTTTGACTCACATGCTTTCATAATGCCTTGCTCAATGACCCATTGCTCCGCTCTTCTTAGACTCCCCCTGGTTGACAGAGTTGTTGTCAGGCACGGTCGGCCTCAGTGTGTGTGTGTGCCAGTGCTCGTGTGTGTGCATGGCGCGTCGAGGCTCCTCCCTGTCACCGCTGGCCCTTCCGTTGGCCTCGATGTTTCTGTCTGCACCCGTCCCTCCGTCTGACCCTCTCCCTCTCTCTCCCCCTCGCTCCCCGACTTCCCCTTTCTTCTTCCCTTCTCGCCTCCTCTCTCGGCGCCTCTCCCTCCCTCTCCTCCGACCCCATCGCCCTCTCCTCCTTTCCCGTCACCTCTCTTTGCCGCCGTCCTTCTCCCGCCACATGAACTCTTCGGCGGCAGCCTGCGGGGTGAACTGCCACAAGGCCTGCCGAAGCCGCCTGGCCGTGGAGTGCCGGAAGAGGACAAAGAGCATAAGCCACGAGACGCCGCCGGCCCTCCAGGCCAGATCCTACAGCTTCCCTCCACCTGCCAACACCCCACACAGCCTGCAGAACACAGGTGCTTGTCATATTAATGGGATCAAAATCAAAACGGATTAATGGTATTTTTTAGACTTGAAATAGTTTCATTATCTGGATCAGTTTTAGGCAAGATACAATATCGTAACCTGTACAACACCCTATTGTGTAACAACAGTGGTAGGAAATCGAATGTTCTTTTGATCCTCTCAGAATAGCGTAGAGAGATTTCTACAAAACCTCCACTTTCTGAAGGGTGCTTTTGTCTTCCTCTGGGCATATGGAGCACTGACATTTGGAAGATATTCTCAAACCATCGAGGATGATTTGCAATGGAAATGTGATTGACCCATCACAGCGACGCCAGTGACTCACAGATGAGGTGTTCTCATCAGACGTTAGCAGTTAGCAGAAGTGGTGCCCTGCCTGGCTATGTTTTATATCCGGACCATGCTGCAAGATTAATGAGTTGGCATCGTAAACAGATGAAGGCCACACACGTTCATTAGCTTTGGGTATTGTTTAGGCATTTTCAATTGATTTGACCCATCTATTTGTATTCCCTAACCTTCTCTGTTTCCATCAGTGATTGCTGAAGAGGATATAGAGACACTGGAGGAAGGAGTGTTTGATGTCCACCTATAACCAGGTGAGAGAGACGTTCACTTTGGCTGCTGAAGAAAAGTCCTCCTATTCTCACACTTTGATTGTTACTGACATTGTTGTTGTGTCTGTGTCGTGTTTGTAGTTAATACTCATTATGGATAGCATTATGTTAAGATCTTTAGGATGGATTAAATGCAGAGAAGAATTTCCCCACGGGGATCAATAAAGTGTACATTAATTAATTAAAGAAGTGAAGCCAGTATCTCCGATATGGGAGCTGCAAGAAAAAAGCAAATACGGGTATTTCCCGAAATGTTTACCTATTCCTTTAAAATTTGACTCTCAAAATACCTTGATGTCATCTACCAACTTCTTTGGCTTGTGACCCTTAAGTATACTGCGATGTATACTAATAACCTTGCATCACAGATTGCATATCATTATGAATTATATCATAGAGCAACTTGTCTTCTCAGATTGCTCAATTTGAATATATATTTTACAGGCCTGCAGATGTGAAACTAATTAGTATTTTACACAGCAAAAAAAGGTGATTGGACATAACCATGAAAATAAAAACCTGAAAACAATTTAATTTCTTTAAATATTTCAGGTCACTGCATAACTTGATGCAAATCATCAACTGAAACATAAAACGGTTTCTACCTATGAAGGGCCTCAAAGCATTCAAGATCAGTTAGTTTGTCTTCAATTTGATTGAACACAACTGAAATAATAAAGGTCTGAAAACTATATTTTAATACAGACATATAAGATAAGAATGGCTACCTTAAGGCCAGATATTAATTTATTAATTGGGGCATATTTCCATATTTCCAAACCAATATATTCAGATTGCTGCTCTCTAACTGACACACAGAGACTGTTGGGCCCTGGTGATCCAACCTCGTACGGGACACTGCCATTACACACTTTTATCACAGCGCTGATGTATCTCCACGTCGACTCTTTCAGCACTATCCTGTCCTGCTGGATCGTAAAAGTCACAATTCTCACAGGGGCCTTGAACTTAAGTAGATTTTGATGAGCAGGCAAGTGACAGTCTCTCTATTTTAGAATCCCTTACAACGGTTGGCATGCGAGAAGCGACTGTCAGACCGGAGCCAGACCCAGTGTGTGCTGCCGTCTGTCAGTTTTACAACCCTCCTCAGTGCTGAGCCTTTGCACTGAGCACATGCCAGGACACCTAGGTGCTGCCCCCCAGTGGACACATACTGCAATGTGACGACCGATGGAAATGGAATGTCTTTGTATGATTTATATGTCTGCATTTTTATTCTGTCTTTGGCCAAGAGCAAACTACAGTATATGTAAAAAAAGACAAAAAAACACCCCCAAAAAAATCCACAACATTTTATTTTCTAGGGAACGTTAAAGTGAGTGGAGTTTATAATTTGAGTGCAATTTGCCGCAAATTGGAATGTCTCTCTACTTTCTTTTCTTCTTCTTTACAACATAAAAGAGGTGCTGTTATTGCCAAGAATGTAAACCTGCCCCCCAGACACCTGTCTTCTTTGTCTGAGAAGTGCTGCTTTGTGTTGTTTATCATCTTGTTTTGCAATACATTTCAGTGGACCAATAATAGGACCAATTTTGACGTCAGATGAAATATTGTTGATTTGTGGTGCCCGTCTGAAGCATGATGACAAAAGCAACAAAGGAAGCGGCTGAAATGAATGTGTGGACAGCTATAATTATGATGGACTTTGAACAATGGTATATATTTTTTGTCATGTTTACCTGAATATCAGTAACTGTCCTATAGTTATTTCTGTGGTGTTGTTTTCAGTATTCAGTACTGTCTTGTACCAGTGCACTGATCGATGATCCATCCTCTTGCAGTATAGTGAATGTAGCACTAACTGTCAGATGAAGACCTTGTTTCCCCAATAAAGACTGCATGAGAGCCGGATGCTGGCTAACTTGCCACGAATCCTCCGTCAGTTTTTGTTTGAGCCTCGGAGTTCTGAGAGCGTCAGTAAGAATAACAATAATGAAACTTTTTTATTTGACAGCAGTGTATAAATGTTATATTGTTTCCCTGAGAATCTGTTTTAATGCCAGTTGTGTTTTGCTGTTTCTATCCTGCATGCTTCTCCTTTCCTGGCTCTATTCTCTAGCCAAACTGGAGCTTTTTTATTTAGTATTTGTTAATGTAGATTTTTTTTATTTAGGAACAAATAAAGTGTTGAGATTCCAGACAGTTGTGCCTGTAGAGAGATTAATTCAGATTTAGAGTGCCATATTGTTAAGTGCTGGTTTTGTTATTGAATGAGACTCCTCCGACGCTGGTATTTATGTTTCTGTATGAATAGCTTACATTCGGTCCTTCTGTGTCACCGCCCGCCTGACGAAAGATGTTTGTTGTCATTCTGTGAATGAATCTTTCAGACTGATGTCATGCTACTCCTTGTTGTTCCCCAGTATTAAATGCCGCAGGCATCACTCCTATATATTGTCTTGTCTCTCTGAAATTGGACACTTGTGTTCTAATGGATGAAGTTGTATTCCCATGGATTTCTCCTCACTTCCACTTTCACACAGGATCATTTCAGCTTCCAGAAGCTGCTTTGATCTACAAATACAATTACTTATTTGCATTTGTGTTAATACTGGTCATCCTAGGTGAAAGCTGGACATTTAATATTTTACCTAGAAGAAATTATGTTTTCAGAACTATTATCTGGGTTGGAAAAACTTGGCAAATCTTAGGTAATTAAAACCTTTATTAAAACTCAACCTGAAAAACCACTGCATTGAAGACAATTCAAAATCGTTCAGTCGAATAAGACATTACTCCACCCTTTCCAATGGAGAAGTTTCGCAGCAATTGTGACACAACTAAACCTATAACCACATCCCCTCCCAAAACACACTCATCCAGATGTTGAAATCCATTCTACAACTGCCACCACGCACTGCCGCCATCCTTCATGCGAATATGATCCAGTGTCCTCTGAATGTCTGTTATAAACATTAATAACCAGCCCTGAAAGAGCCGTTGCAGTAGGTGCCACATCTAATTACTATCAGAGATGAAGTCAGTCTGGGCCTCTGAGTGCCCGGCTGCCACTCTGTATGTTCCCCTCAATGGGAGGACATCGATCCGGCTATATCCAGCCTTCGAGCCGGCTTATATCTCATCCGGGGCTGTGATACTGCTAAAGCTCTCATGTGTCGGCCAACAACGAGCTGGAGAACTGTAGGTCTGTGCATGAAGTATTATTCATTTGCCATAGCGCACCTATAATGAACAATGTCAGTTGTAGGGGTATTGCCTCATCTCATTGGCCTACATGTGCAAATGTATACTGATGCGTGTGAGAGGTGATCTGTTCATAACTTGGCTTATCGACTTCTGTCACACACATATATGCATTCAGTGGTAACAGCGGGATTACGCAACTGTTATGCAACCAAAACACTGGGTCCATTATTAGTAAAGATACAAGGAAGCATCGACCACAAGAGGAAGGAGAAGCAAAGGAAGAGTATGCAGACTCCACACAGACAGACAGGACACATGCTCGGCAATGTCTATGCAAGCAATGAAGTCAAGATTTCCAGATTTGTGTCTTTGCCTCAATATCAGTCGATACAGGGTAGACAAAAAGAAGCGGGAGTTATGTCGTAAACCTGACACTCTAACATAATACCCTCTTTGAAATATCACACTCTCCACTGCCACTTTTCCTCCAAAGCCTGTGCGATTGTGCCTTAAAGTGTTTGTGTGTGTGTGTGTGTGTGTGTGTGTGTGTGTGGTCGTCGCTTCTATAGCATTGAATGTCTCTTTTAGGCCCAGTGATTGATACCTCCCATTCAGCTATAGAAAAGCCCTCCCAGCAGCACAGCCATTTACTGGGCAGCCTGTGTGATATCGATCTGAACAGTCTGAAATGAGGGAAGTTGAATAGCACGGCAGCTAATTACATAGTAATGAGGACAGGAGAGGAATAGGCTCATTCGTTATTTGCGCTCTCACACTGTGACCTTGATCGCAAGGAAAGGAAAGATTTGGGGGCCTGACAGTTGAAACGTAAAAATTTAATTTCCCCCTCAACAGATGCTCTATAGTCCTGTGCAATTAGACTTGCAATGCTCATCACCCTGATTGGCTATTTGTGCCAGAGATATTGGCAGGTAGGCATTTTAGCATCTAGAGATACACTTAAAAGGTTATGGGTGGAGAAAAAAGGATTTGGCACATTGAGTAAGTAACTGAATGCAATATTGATTTGTTTGAGCAGCAGATCCCTCCTAGATTTCCTCTCGTAAGACTAATGAACGGATTATTGATTTGATGTCCGGTCATCAACAACTGGAACCTCCGCCAAGCCCCGCCATGATCTGACGCCTGCTCATCTTTTTGAACCCACCATGACACCTGCATCTGCAATGCTGTCCCCTTGTGGTGCACTGACTGCAAGCATCTGGAGCTGTTAACCTCACACCAAAGTGGGGTCATGGGCCATGTCTACCACTTGGTGGCAATGTGGAGCTGAAGCTGAGGGCGCATGCCGAGGCAGGATTAGGGTGGGAACGCTGCCAGTGTTGTGGCAGAACACAGAGCCCCCCCTGTCATGGTTTATGATGAATCACAATGCAGCATCACAATGCAGATAACAGTGCTCCGTTTCTCTGTCGTTTATATGTTACTTCTCATAAAATCAATCCCCTGCATATGCACAAGCAGAGGCGCTCAGTAAATCAAATCAAATGTTGCTTCATGGTTGTTGTTTTTATTTATAAGCTGACAGTTCTGTCTCTTTCGCCCACACACAGAGGCAGACTGAGGAGGACCGCTGCTGCCGCAACAGTTCGCTTGCAGATTCTCAGTTGTGCTATGATTGTTTTGTTGACACCTCACGATTCAAGGGGAAATTCAAACGTCGTAAACAAAGTGGACGGCAAGCGCAAACAAGTAAAAATGGGCTCCGGTGGATGTGCTTTGTCCACATTCAAGAAGCAGCTCCACACAACAAAGTCAACAAAGCACTCGTCACGACAGGGGGTTCGAATCCTCATTAGAGTTGAATCAGTTATGATGAATATTGCTTCAAGAACATGTAACTTATGCCAAATAAAGCCGGTGGGATGTGGCCCGGACCTGCTGGCTCTACTGTGAAATGTTAAAAAAGGTTTTAAAAGCATTTCAATCATCAGACTTAATAGTGTGTTCTTTTTTTTAATCACTTCCTGAAATGAAGAGAAGAGGAGACGGTAACCAACGCTATGTGTTATACTTACTTATACTAAATACCTCGTAACATCAGGCTCTGGTGGAAGACAACATACTAGAAGCACTTAGTGAAGCTCATTCAAACACAGAAACCATGCTGCCATCATTGCAACAAATACATATTTACCTACCTGAAGATATTCAGCGTGAGACACTTCTCTCTGCTGCGATCTGGAGAAGTCTCATTTAGCCATCGCTGATACCAAATCAAGTTGCGATCCGGAAGGTTGACATAAAATCAATGGCCGAGCATCTGCAGGCAGGATGGCTCACATATTTAATAGCAAAAGCAAAAGGGGTGAGAAAACGAAGGGAGGAAAGTAACCCTCAGCATGTATGTTTTAACTGATGCAGATTGCATCTCGTCACTTATCTTCGTACAACCTGCATGGCCATGTCGCCACTGTCAAGAGGTCCCTGGAAATAAAAAAATTCCATACAAGCGTACGCCTGTGCTTACTTCGTAGTCATTTTGCCTTTCATTCCCTCAGTTATTTGAAGATTTAAACCAGGGCTTTGCTGCATATGACGCTCCTTCTTTGAGGTATTCATGAAAGTGGAGGTATGATAGGCTATAAAAGTATGCATGCATAAATGAATGCTATACAGAGCTCTCTCTCTCTAAATGCAGGCTATCATCTCACTGAGAGGTAAGTTATATTTCAACACTTCAGATAGTCTGCTTTCAGTCCAGAGCCCCTCAATAATCCTATGGTCCTTTATTCATTCATTTGTTTGTTTGATGTTGCTTACAGGATGTATGTGTGGAGGTTACACTGTACATTGTTTATTACTGTGGGGTCTTATTAGTTTCCATTGTTTACGATGCTTGGTACCTTTTGAACATCCATTTATTTAAAAACTAATTTATAACAATAACATGAAGATTTGAGAAGACTGCTATCATTTCCAGGAATACAAGGGTCAATACATACAGAAAAATACACTCACAGAGTTTTGAATTATTATGTAATAATATATATACAATATCAATGAATCATGTGGAATTTCCTTGCATATCCCTGTGGTACTCATTAGGGATAAAATGATGTACTGATTTATCAATTCCAGACTTAAAGCTGAGGTATGGTGAAGAAAAATAGTAAAATGGACCTGTACTTCTATAGCGCTTTTCTTGTCTTCCAACCACTCAAAACGCTTTAACACTACATTGTTATGTTCACCTGTTAAAGGATCCCAGTCTAATACTTGTGGCTACTGAGGTGTTTTTCCCTCGGATTGAGCTGGCTGAGGCTCTTGTTCAGCCTCCGCCTTGGCGTTCACTTCACTCGCAGACCAGATCCCTTGACATGTTCAATGTTGTATGAATACTGGGTTTATTCTCTTTTGCCGAGGTATACATAACCCAGTCCCTTGAATGCCAACATAGCGGTGGAAACAGCTAACACTTGTACCCCCAGAGCGCGTTAGCCAGATCAAGCCGAGGGAAAAACACCATAGTAGCCCCAAGAATTAGACTGGGCTCCTTTAACATTAGTCAAATCTGTTTGCCCTTTCCGGGGTCCAACCCCTGCCGTCAATAATGATCTAATTGAGGTGGTTGTTAACAATTGTTACCTGCTTACATTCAGGTTTACCTGTAAATCCAGGTATAGAATGTGGCTGTCGGTAGTTGTTAACAAGTGTTACCTGCTTACATTTAGGTTTACCTGTAGGTCCAGGTAGTTACAGAATGTGGCTGCTGGTGGAGGAAGCAAGCCAGTAAACTGAAAAAGAGATGGAGGTCTCCAGATACCATGAGGCCAGAAAGACTGCAGTGTATATGATCCTGAAGGCAATAACTTGAATGTTGATAAGATTACCTGGGCGCCATGGAAAATATACTTTTGTTTGGCAAACTGTCAGATGACTCAGGAACTGCTCATCTTGACTGACTGAGGGTGGAGGAAGGAACACTTTAAAGAACTCCTAACCATACTCACAGACACACTGTGGAGGAGGGAGCCCGTCTCTCTGGCTGAGGTAGTTAAAAATCACTGCAGAGGAAAGGGGACGGTGTTGGGCTGTGTTGGTTTTATATGTCTTCTCTAGGTTGCGGTCTCAGAAAGGGCCTTTCGGTTATGAGAGAGCCTGAGAATGTGGCATCAAGAGATCTAAATGAGCGTCCTACAAAGGGCGTCTGGAAGGTGCTTGGAATAGAACTGCTGGACGTTGGTTAAGGCAAATGATCGGCTGCCTTCTCAATGCCTCCCTGTGTCAGTATGGTCGGGCACGTCCAATTGGGAGGAGACTTGGGGCCGATCCAGAGAACACAGGAGGGAATACATATCCTGTCTGGCTTTGGAACCCCTTTGGATCTCTATGGCTTACTGAACATGTCAGGGCCTCTCAGAGTCTCTTCTTGCTTGTTTTGTGGGTGAAGACCTACAAAACAAGCAAGAAGAGACTCAAAATGGTCACAAAGAAAGATAAAACCACTACAGTGAGACTCAAGAATACTATGAGACCCAAACAATTGCAAAGCAGCTGCAAATAGACAAAAAGCAACTAAGAGACACAAAATGACTACAAATAAACACAAAGCAACTACAACTACTTAAAGTCTGTGAGTCTTTTTTTTTCTCTGTCTAACTCCAATCACAACATTAATGAGGTGAAATGGAACAGAGACGATGGTCCAACAATTGCACACAAAATGTCTCCTCTCGGATCACAGTGAGAGATAAAAGTAGAACATCTTATTACATGTTGATCTGCTGGAGTAAATTGAAACAGTGTGTAATATTTAAGTTGCATTTCCCATAACAGATGTATGGAGGAGTTGTGGTGGGGCCTTCTGCATGTCTGTGCTCACTGTCTCATAATCTGCCCATGAGGAAGAGCTGGAGGACCTCTAAACCTGCTGCCACTGAGACCTGGACCTGAATAAACAGAAAATGGATGGTAGGAAGTGTACTCCATTTCCCCTCCAGTTACTTGTAAATAATTGCCTTCTTCAATACCTCCTGTACAAGGATGGTTGCCAACTCTTTGACACTTCAGGACTTTTTTTGCTCTATTTATTATCTTCTTTGTCCTGGTGACAAGGCTTCTCCTCCTTCGTACCTCTAAGGAAAATACAGACTTTCCCAAAAATACTTTGTCTCCGCCTGTTCAGTTGCATAACCCACCTTGATGACGGCACAGAATGGCAATGCGATGGAACGAATATACGTATCATAATGCCTCAATTTCAAGGAGGGAGCACTCATAAGTTATTCACAGGTCCTCTCTTTCTCCTGTTTCCCCCCCTCTGATCAAATTAAGCTCATGGCATTAAACGGAAGATGGCGAGTGACATGAGAGGATTGTAAAGAGAAGAAGACAATGGAGGTGCATCAGGGTATACCAGGACAGCGCATCATCCGTGGGCAATTATGTAAGGGTTATGAGGCTCTTGGAGGCACAAAAAAAACACCTCAACGAAAGATGTTGATATTGTCATTGTGGTCAAAAGAGAATGCTAACATGTTACAAGCTCATGTGAGAGAATGAATTGCCTTTCAGGTTTTTATGAGAAAAAGCCCTCGAGGCATGTAAAACCGGCCTATATTAAAGACCACTTAAGCTGCCTTTATGATGCCTAACAGCACTTGCTGATGGTTATATGCATAACCTTGCTTCATGCTGGTTTATGAGGTTTATGGTTTATGAGTAGACTGGCGTGTGAGGAAGCTTCTGACTGCTCCTGCATGTAAGAGTGGTGCTATAGAGCAGCCATTCCCAAAGACCAAGTGGTGAGCCACAAGAGTCTATATTTGGGTCATCAAAATAATGTGCAGAATTTCTTCCATTGTCTTTTATTTAACATTAAAATCTGCAACGCACCTCTGTTCATAGCTATTGTCTGTCTTTGGCCAACAAGTTGTTGTTTGTAATTGTTTGTTACACACATCTTTCCTATTTGGAGTCTGTTGGGGGTCAGAGCATATCCTAGCATGCAGCAGTGGGCAGGTGGTAACCCATTTATGTACAAGGGCAGTTTAGCATCTCCACACCATCTGATTTAAATATCTTTCCAACGTATGAAGGGTTTTTGACAGAAAGTTAGAAAGTTTGGTCCTTTCCCTGCAAATTCTGAACATGACTCAGAGGGACCGAAAGGGAGAAGATCGTCACTTTCACATATTATGGTTACATAATCCCCCAGAGAGGTGCCGAGGCTCACTGGGGCTCTAAACCCAGACAAGGAATCCCTGACATGGGGTGATTTTGCTTAGGGCCCCCGTCCTCCCGGGCATAACAGCTGAATGTACAGTAACTGAGAGCTCTCTCTCTCTCTCTCTCTCTCTCTCTCTCTCTCTCTCATAACCTCAGCTTTAATTGCTTTGAAGCTGAGCGCTCACCTCAGGGAGCTCAACAGGATGTTTTACAGAGGTTTGGGGAGATGGACTATTAATAAATAATTCCTCTCTTTTCACCTCGCTCTCTACACTACGGTGGGATGGCGAGGAGCACGCGAGGGGCACGCGAGGAGCATGCGAGGAGCACGCGAAGAATGTTTCGTAACCTACAATGCTCTCCTCCTCAAAGTTAGGGGGGCAGAGTTAAACCACCAAACGGTGCAATTATTTTTTTTTCATTGCTGTTACCACCTTTGTAGTTATTTCAACAACATTAGCTATGCAATACATAAATAAATCAACCCTTATCAGGTGTAGTATTTCAAAGGCCCTGCTTGCTTGTTGTATATAATAAACAGATTTTGCGCTGTAAGGGAGAAAGTTCTAATCACATCAGCTTGAACAAACCGCCATCAAAACAATAAGGCTAATTGTCATTCCAAATGTAATTGGCGTCACATTCTTACTTACAGTGGCATTCATACAGAGCTTTGTTGTTGCGCTGCAAGGCAAGCCTTTACACTCAGATTTTATAAGTGTGTTTACGTGTCTCTGAAGCTTTCATAGCTGTATTGACCTTCTAACAGAGATACATGCCCATGAAACAATGTTTGCCAAAAGCCTTCCCATCTATACTTCCATTCACTTTCACACAAAGGATACGACTTTAACTCTTAAAGGAAACATCCACCTTAAAACTGTAATGATGTCACATCTTTACCCATTTCGACAAGGTGATTTGTTGTTTCCCGGACATGAGAGATGTTTGCGCCAACATTTTTAATTTAATTTGTTTTTAATTTAATTTGTTTTGGAAACAGATGAAAAAATATTACCATACTTTACACTTGTAACCTAAAGTTAATTGAGATCAGGAACTTGATAACTAAATAATGAAAATGATTGATTTGTGAAAAGATGATGGCAATGCAGAAGCAGCAGATACTGTGTGTTCCTTTGTGCTGACCGTAACCTCAATAGACCGAAATGCAATGCAGCTACAAAACGCATTGCAGATTTCATACAACTGCATCCAATTGTGTTTGTAAACCCGACATGTTATTCATTTAATAAAATTAATTCATGAATGGCATATGAGAAATAACCACCTGAAGTACTAATATGAGGCATGTTGAGGGGAAGTAGGAGCACAGAATAAGTTACAATACAACACTTAAATAACTGCCAGCAAGAGACTTCCCGTAACCCTCCGTCCTTTCTGCTTTTAAGTGTGGCTATATGGGATTAGCTGCTTTAATGAAGACCTAGCTCTACTACAGGAGCCCACCTTGAATGTACAGACCTGGTCCCCTGCTCTAGTTCCATTCCCCCGGCTGTGGGACTAATTAGATGCTGCAACGCATCCTGATGGAAGGAGGAGATATTGAAGTTTAAAAAGGAAGAGGGGCTGTGAGATTGATCTGGTCCTAAATGAGAGAGGAATTGATCACGCGTGCATGTGGCCGAGGCAGAGCAGCGATAGCATTCCCTAATGAGGAAGAATAGCCATTAGTGACAGAGTTAACAGAGTTGTGGGCACATCTCTCACGCTGATTAAAAAGGCTTATGAGCGCCTTCAAACGTTTGTCCTCCACATTCAGCAGGAGGACGCTGACCAAGACAGTAGTCAACGCCACAGCCAGACTTTACAACCAAACCTGCACATATTGCGAAAAATATTAACTTTTCTTTCTAATTAATTATTTTACCTTATTGCTTTCCCTATTATCACAGTCAGAACAGTGCAACTGTTGCTATAACCCACAGTGATATTACACGGTAACATTACACGGTGACATTAAGCGGTGGCGTTAAATGTCGGGCTAGCATGCTGGTACTGCAAAAAGAAGAAAAAAAGCCTCAATAACCTGAAAATGTGCATAACGTTTCGCTCCCTTGTGTGCTGAGCCACTACAGCCTCTTCTTTTGGGGGGTTTCAATGCACAGCACTGCCAGCTTTATGGCCAAAGCTTGTTTATGGTTATAAAAAGTGAAGCACGGATGGATGACGCAACCTAATGACATGTCTCTGCACTTCCTCTGCTTACATTATGTCATGTTAAATTAATCAGTTTCGTGTCTTCTGTCCATGTTGTCTCGTGATTTCCTGTTTTTATTTTGAAAGTCAACTCTCCTCTTGTTTCAGGCAACTTGTTCCTTCCCATGTCTGCCTCGCTCCTGATTGTTTCCACCTGTGCCCTCACCCTGTGTATATATTGTCTGCGTCTCCCTTTGTCCTGTGCCAGTTCGTCTTGTCTTTTGTGCCAGAGAACCAGCCATTTCCATGGAATTCACCAGGTCATGATATTATGTTACTTTGTTCATGTAGATTTTCTGTTTGTTTGTTCCAGTTAATTAAAACTGCGATTTTTTGTTGTTACTTTGCCTTGAGTCGTTTGTTTGGGTTCAAGTCTTTGTTCGGTCATGACACATTGTAGCGCAATGATGCATCTGGCACTCACTGCACCACATGACATGCACAAGAAATTAATTGTGTACAGTTTGACCCAGATTGTGACTTTATGAGACCAATCTCGCTCTGTGTTACATGCAATAAATATATAATTTGCATGGGACACATTTTCACCTGTCTAGGTTTTTAATGGAGACGTTAAGTCACATGGCGGACAAAGGGCTCTGTCACAGCAGCATTTATACCAACGAATGGAATTGATGCCATCAGTGGATTTGCTTCCCACACTTCAACTTTTACACATGAACTCACGTTGTTTATAAATCTCAAACTGTCTTGATAACGTGGTTTAGGGAACCAAAGTCCAAAAGTGAAATATCGACCATGTTTGCAAAAAAACCCGTACTTTTACATCACCCTTCTCTGCTTAATGAGAAACCTCTCCAATAGAGATTTGATCTTACTATCGCCACAGCCAGCAGCCAGCAGCCAGCAGCCAGCAGCCAGCAGCCACAGCCACAGCCACAGCCACAGTCGGCAGCCAGCAGCCACAGCCACAGCCACAGTCGGCAGCCAGCAGCCAGCAGCCACAGCCAGAGCCACAGTCGGCAGCCTGCAGCCAGCAGCCGACAGCCGGCAGCCACATATACACTGTGACTAAAACAGATTTTTGGCCATCACCAATGAGTAATTAGCTAATTATGACAATTTCACACATATTTCTAACAGGACAAAATGAATCAGTGATGACATTTTTGGACAGGTGGAGGCTTACAACTGGTAATTGTAGTTTACAAATTCTATTGGAACTGTTTTCTAAAACACTGCATGATCACGTCCCCTTATCCAACAGTCGTTTGTTGTGAGCTCTATCTTGCCTGACAACACACGACACCAACATACTTCTCTAGGCCGAATAATGTATGAAAAGATATATTTTGTGCAAGATCCCTGTGCCCTTTCTCTAATGTCACAACTTGCAGCATCCTACTGTTTTACTTAAACAAACACACCCTTCTTCACGTTGTTAGGCTTGATGTGTTTGTGCTTCCATCACCCTGCCCCTCCGGTTCTCTGTTTATTACTGTTTAGGTTTACTGCTTTAATGGGGTCAAATAATTGCAGACAGCGGACACTGCTGTTCACGACACTGCATTATTTTGTGCAGGAGGAGACAGTTTGAATTTACGTCTCTCATTGTTCCGAGCTGAGGCTTCGCCCTAAGCTCCCCATGTTAATGAGATTGATGTATCAGATACGAACACACACACACACACACGCACACACACACACACACACACACACACACACACACACACACACACACACACACACACACAGAGGGAAATCAATGGGCCGTTGTTAGCATTTATATGGCTTTTGCTGGAATATCGCAGGCTTAACTGCAAGCAACAGACACAACATATAAAAAACAGAGGGTTTTAGCTATAGCAGGTGATAGCCATGAAACAGACTTAGCAATGTTGTCCTCTTAACAAAGCCCATTAAACACCACTCCGGACTAAATGCTCAGCCTTTTAACAGAGATTCATGGCATTCAGAAATGTTTAGTGTCACTTTCAACCAATCACAAGACAGGGTAATTTCAGGATTTATGCATTGTTTGTTTATGAGCAAATAGTTTCTGTGACAAATATAGATGCTTATCGGACCTTAATCCATAGGAGTCCTGATTTACCGTGTTACATATTTAATTTGACGACGTGAATCCTGCTAATAGGCTGAGAAAAATATGGATTGCGCCTGATATCAGTGTTAGAGGCTAAATTTAGATCAGAGGTATATTTCAGAGCTTGTATCAAATGTTTGTTCTCTCTCTGAAACAGAGAGATCTTAATACCCTGACAGAAATCTGGATGAAGCCAGAGAGGGAGGGAGTAAGAAAAAAAAGAAAAAAAGAAAGAGGGAGAGTGAAGAGACTGAGCATAAAAGTGAAACATAATCCACAGGTATCTGTGCTAATCTTTTCATTTGGAAAAATTTCCTTCTGCAGCAGAATCAAAAGCTCTATTTGCATTTCATAAAAAACTGTTTCAGAAGGGGTCTTAATTTTCCCACTTCTGTGGATTACCTCAATTCAAAGCTCCCTGTCATAAATGGAGAGATCTCTATCTTCACTCCCCCTTTCCTCTCTCCTCATCTCCTTTCCTCTCTCTTGTTGTTGTGTGCACTCATGGACCAGAAGAATTGGGGAAATTAACCAATAGAGGCTGGTCTCTTTTGTCTTCTGCAGGGTCATCTCACACATTGGGACAGATTAGCGTTTCTAGGCACATTGTACTCTCCTTTTTCCCTTGTTGGAAAACAAGGAAAGAAGAGGATAAAGCAGACAAGGAAGATTTCCCTCCATCCTTTCCAAAAGGTGCACAGCCAAACAGCATAGGGTCACACCTCCGATAATTGAAGTTTCTGCATATCTTTTTTTTCCTTTCTGCACTGGGACACTTTTATCACAGGCGTCAATTTTGGAGTGATGCTCCAACACAACAAACATTATTCCTGGGAGGATTTTCTCTCTTTTAAACAACAGCTTTGGCTTAAAGGACAGGGAGAGTCCCGTTGCATTGGGACAGCGGGACAGGTGGAGAGCGGGGAGGCGGCTGCAGCCCGAAAAGCAATTAACATTCACAAATAGCGTCAGGGAAGCTTTCCTCTGAGGTTACACAGGCGCTGAATGTCACCTACTGCCTGGGCCCCATTCCTTCATTAAACCCTCCCATAAGGGCAGACACACTTTAATACATATTTGCATACAAATGCAGTGATTAACCCTTTAAGTGCATTATCTCTGGCTGCCTCTTGGGGCCTCAGTATCTAATATCTCACTCTCTGTTTATCTATGTGTGCTTGAAATGAGGTGGAATAATAATCCTTTATTGACTTTGTTGAATTGACTTCCATTGGTTTCCTCTGGCTGTATTGTTTATGGATCCCTGAGTCATTATTCTGTTTCTCCGCCAATAAATCACCGCTACGACAATAAATCACAGCTACGACCATAACTCACTGTTACGACTATAAATCAATGCTACGCCTCAGTTTGCGTGTGACATTATGACAGTGGGCTTTGTTTGATTTGAGAAATATATTTCCATATTGTGTTACATAGGGAGCAATAAAGCAGTGAAGCAAAAAAAGTGAAATGATGAAAGTTGTTATTGTTGTTATATCTGTATTATTACAGTTCAAATATACGCATAGGAAACAGAGTGTAAGTACATAAAAGAACTGAGTAAAGACACAGGGTTCATCAAGTCACACTGAAAGCGGAGCCTCCTCAAAAATAAAGAGAGAGTTTATCCAAAATCTTTCTTACTGCTTTGGAAGTGTTGTTCTATTTACAGCAGATGAACACCGACATACAAGGGAACACTACTGAATATGCCAAAGGGCTGATACGTTTCTCTACTGCTGCCGAGGCCAGTGTTGAGAGCCTGGGTGCAAGGCAAAGAGCAACAGAAGAAGGGGACAGAATGAAAGTAGTGGGAGTCTTGATCCTTTTTTTGTCACACTTTGAAGGCGCACCTCATGACCTCAGAGACTCACCTCAAGGCACGCAACTCCCTGTGGAGTCAACAACAAGAGAAACAGAGAACATATCACAAGACTCCGAGCCGCTAGTCATCACTGATTTCTTATTCAACCACTCCTCCCTCCCCCTTTACCCCGCACTACAGTTTCTGCAAACCACCGATGGGCGAGAGCAAGTGACGTAGCATATGAAATGGCCGTTACTGAGAGTTGTGTTGTATAACGAGTTTAACAGGCAGAAACCTATTCTGAGGGCGGGCACACACACAGGACTCTCAGCCAAGAGATGGGCGGTTATTGTATATTTACTCTCGTACGTTGTTACAGTTGTTACGTTACACCGTTACATCATTTATTGAACACAATTTGTTTCTAACCTTAACATATTGTTGCCTAAGCCCAACCAATCATTTCACCACGTTAACCACGTGGCATTGTGCGTTTTTGTTTAGAAACAGTCATTCATGGGTTGCAGAAACATACCAATGCTGAAGTTTTTTCTGGCAACTGGGATGCACGGCTACTCGGTCACATACTGTAGAATACAACTGGAGAATAAGTAATAAACGGGAGGTATCTTAATGTCTGTTTTTACTTCCATCGCACCCCGACTATCTCTCGCCTCCTCCCTTCTCGTCCTCCCTCCTCTGCCCATTGGTAGCGCACACAGCCGTGAGCACAGCTAATTAAATGCTTCTAAGTGAGTCGCCTCGCCTCGCCTTCGCCTGCCATTCCAGCCTCAGCAAAAGGTCATCCCACTCACGGGCACAAGGCAGACATTTCTCATGACTGTTTTCCTTTTGAGAAATTTAGCAGATTGTTAATTATCAGATTACAAGTTTGCCTTTTTAAAGGCCAGCACACCGCCCCCAGTCACATGGCTTGGAAGAGAAGGGAGAGAGACGGGGAAGAGTAGGAGAGAGGAGGGGGGTATAGGCACCAAGGATGGCTGAGGGGGTTCAACTTCTCCTCTTTGCTCGAATTGAGTCAGGGCTATGATTCGTGATCAGACAGAGAGAGAATTTGAGATAAACAGAGGAGAGAGGTTCTCTGTCTGACAGAAACCCTTGTGCTCTCTGTCTGCTCCCATCAGCACTGAGCAGGCTCTCCCTCCACCTCTCTCTCTCCACCCAAATTCAAATAGAGACTGTGAAAAGAACCAAAACTGCGGGAGAAAACGCACACCTGGCCTCTGGAACTCAGCGCAAATAACAGAAAAGCAGCAACAACACTTCTTCTTCACCTTCCAATCGTTCAGCCCGATCCCTCCCGCTGGGTTGACAGAGACACGAGGCCGGAGTAAAGTCAGCCAGGTGACATGTTGCCTCGGTTAGTGGAGGCAGGGCTCCGCGTGAAGAGAGAAACAGTGGAATTGCATTTGCAGCGGTGTGATCAGCGTTCGATATTACATTGTAAGTGCTCGGAGGCTTGTTAGTGTGTCTGCGAGCGTGATGAAATACTATTTGATGCATTGCTCACCTTTAAAACATGCAAAATCTGCACTCTGGGACTTTTCCATACACAAACCACATAGAAAACATGTATCTTTGTCGTAGAAATGCCCCCCTGATCACTTCCATCTGTTTCATGATAAAGATGCAGATGAGCCACAATGCACCCCAGACCTTCATTTACGAGAAATGCTACCAAATTGCTGCTATTTAACTTTGTTTCTTTAACCCTCTGCACCTCTGGGCTTCCCATGGCTATCAATCTATAAATTGATATGTTGCGTTAATGAGCCGATAATTGAGTCGTGAATCAGCTGGAGAAATGGGCAATGGCAAGTCATTGATGAAAGATCTGTGCTCTACCCCTTGGCCAAATACAAAGGAAACAATAAACACTGCATATGTGGGATTTTTATGAGAGCAGAAGTTAGCCTATTCCGGAATGAAAAAGTCAAGAAAAGCATCTTAAAACATTACAAAAGGTTTTGCATAGCCTTAAAGTCTTAAACTGTGTACTTGTTGTGTTGAAGGACAATACACAGCTGAGATTTCAGAGCAATACTGATTGAATTAATATAATACATTTCTTCTTAATGCTACTTTATACCTCCACTTCACATTTCAAAGGGAAATAATGCACTGTTAATGCCACTGCAATTATTTATCAATAAATAAGGATTTTACAAAGCATATGATGATTGTATAAAACTATTCAACACTGTAATAGAATAAAGTTGTGAAAATCGGCTTCACCAGCGAGGGGTGAAATGCTGATCGCCATTTCTTTTGAGCACTTTACTTTTACTGTGGTTTTAAGTGAGTTAATTGAATATAACTAAACAACTGAATATTAAACAGTCTAAAAGATTATAAAATAGTATTCTTAAAAAAATAAAAATAAATTAAAGCTGCAAGCAGCGATGTGCGGGTCCTCGTTCCTCCTCCACGTCGGGGGTACTGGCTGGACGCCGGCTCAAGCGGCCCGGGAATGTCTGCGACTGTCAAAGAATTTGTCTGTGAGTTAGACGTTTTTTGCTGCATGGAGCGATGCTGGAAATTATACTATACTGCAAACAGTCCACCACTTGCTGTATCCACTGTATGGCCCGAGACAACATGCATCTACATCTGCGCTATCGAGACATATTGCCATTCTGAAGCATTAAAATCGTATCAGGTAACTACATCTTTGTCTTTAAATGTGTGTGCTAAGTTTAGTTACGTTTCGAGCATGTTACATTGGTTTATTCGGTCACGGCGAAGGATCAAACCTCGCAGATGAAACTTCGCCGATGCTCCAACTCGCCGCCCTTCAACGAGTCCATTCAATCTTCACAGTGAAGCATTATCAAGGACGTAAGTCTATTCTGACACATTCTGATAGGGATCTGATTAATCTGTGAGGAGAAGGGTATAAAAGTAGAAAACATGTAGCCTACTGTTGCCACTAGGTGGCGCTATAACTAGAATGCAAAATTATCATATGGATGTCTTCAGGGGCAGTATGTCATGACATATGAGAAATATGGAGCAGATTACATAATGTATGGCCAAGTTAAAAAAACTTGCATTTTCATGGCGAATGGTGTTCTTTGCCGTTGCAAGTTTTATATTCTATAAAGAATTTTGTTATTACCCAAAATGCGAGACCTCCAAATTATCACATTATTCACCAGTCCTGATATGCATGTCAAATTTAACAACTTTTGGGATATGATAAAGACCCCAAAAACACTTTTATTGCTAGAGAATAATAATAATAATTTCTCGAAACACAATAGGTTCCTCTACGACGAAGTCGTCACGAGGACCCTAATAATGTGAAATGCAAATATAGATAGTTATTGAGTTAAATAATGCATATTCTCCAGTAAGATTGCACAATCACCTCTTCTTATGCCTCACATATTTCCATGTTCTGACCTTCACCTTGCAGTGTAGATTTGTAACTAATGTGCATAAGATGTTATTTGTGTCCCTGCCTGGGGCAACCACTGCTCTCTGTCCAAACAGCCCACTGCCTCGCCAACTAAGTAAATAAATGGGACAAGACGAACAAATGAATAGGGAGATGGATGTTCCCTTCTTGGAGACACAGAGGCCTAATTTGAGCTAATAAAGGACCACATCAAGCGTGACCCCCTTGCTGAGAACAGAGGGTCGATGGAGTGTCTGAGAGGACCCTGCAATCTCCAGTCAATTGCTCACAGGCCCAAAGATCTCATCAGCTGTTTTCTCTTTACAGAAAGAAAGCGATGGGAGAGTGAATGAGAAAAGGAGTGACAGGAAAGGCAGGAGAAAGGTAGAAAGGTAGCGGACAGCTGATGTTTTAGAAACAGAATAGGTCTTTCTAATCTAATCTCATCAGCTCGGGGCTAATCTGAAAAGGAGCCACTTTGAGAGAAAGAATGAGCTGTTGTCTGTAATACCGTCAATCGATGGATGACCACGATCACTGCGGTGAAATAGCAGGTGGCAAGGAGGCTGACGAGAGGAAAAACCACAGTAGATGAACAGAATTAGTCCTCTACCCTTTTCCTCTTGCCTGTCTTACGCTCTCTCTGGAGTTGGCCCCTGATCTGTGGGGTGGAGTGGGGCGCCTGATCTGTGGGGTGGAGTGGGGCAGGTGGGGGTGGGGGGTTATGGGTAATCGCCAGATTACTCCCAGCGCCAGCTGTGATCTGATTTGTGGCAGAGGGCAGCCAATTACAACCATTGCGTCACTTTGTGCAAGACGGTTACTGGCTGCAGGGGGGGGGAGGAAGAGTAGATGGAGAGAGCGAAGACGCAGATAGAGAGGGATAAGGAGAAGCTGACGTAGTCTTCAGAGAGGGAGAGAGAAGTGCTGCAGGAGATGACGAAGAGTGAAGGAGAGAGGGCAGGAATGAGGGAGAGGAAGGATTACATAAGGGGTAATGCTGTTACTTTACAACTTGGGTTTCACCAATAATGGTTGTGATCATTTTGCAACCAGGAGGCACACGGTCCGTGGAATCCTTTCAGGTGCTGGGAAAGAATCATCTGTGCTGGGAAAAACACACCGTTCGTCAGGGAGCCTGACGAACGCTGTGTTTTACCGTATCTGAGGAAGACCATTGTTGAAGAAAAAAGAAGGAATTGGGAATATAATCAGCAACATTGTTTTGATTTTACCTACATTTGGTTCAATCATTGCTCTCCAGAGCGACATTTTTAAGCCCCAGCTAAGAGCAGTTTTATACAAAAAAAAGGTTTTAAAAAAGCCACTGTTTGCTAACAAGTTCATCAAAATCATTTAAAGAAAAGGTTATTCAACATACAGTGAAATATATACATATTGTTATGATTCATTTTTATGTCATCTATGTCAATTAATGTTTGTTTTTATATCATATTGTAACATGCACCATAAACTCAACAATGAGTTTACAGTGTGACATTTCTATTTAATATCAGCATCATATGATAGGGACTATGTGTAAACGGCACATCCTGACCAGCAGCAGAAGTGGAACACCATGGTGGTTATGGGGTTGGACCGACGATAAGAGAAGAGGAGAGTAATGTGATGGTGTCATAAAGCCACACATGGGAGACAAATACATAAAGAGAAAGAGGTTGGCTTTTCACTTTCCTTAAGAAGCTGAGACGGCACAGCGTTGCGCTTCTACAAGAAAATTCACCCACACTGACGTCCAATCCAGCAAGTCTTATTGCTTTAGCCTGAAATATGCCAGCAAACATTTCAAAAGATATCAACAACTTACAACTTTTGACCCCCATCCAAATATGAGGGAGAGCACTGAAAAATGCATTGCCCCAGATTCCTATTTCCTCCCATTAAGTTAATTTCCATTCCCCACTTCCTTCATTAGCGACCATGTTAAGCTCTGCAGAATTGCTAATAAGTTAATTGAGGGCTTCTTCAGACTTTGTAGGTGACATTGAGAGGGAGATTGGCTTCACAGTGTGTGGGAATGAGCTTTGCATAATATTTAATGGCCATTCATGTTCCATATAGTGTAACTGCAGCACGCACGCACGCACACACACACACACACACACACACAGTACTGTGTGTGTTTGTGTGGGCAGACAGGTTGACAGTGCATGCAGAAAGTCGGAGAGAAAGAGCCAGGCGGGCAGGCAGCAGCTGTATCAGGACTCCCCATTGGGGCCAAAGGTTTCCTGCCTCTCTGTCTCTTCGCCTCTCCTTCTTCTCCCCCAGAGGCTTTGTGTCGAGAAGACCTCGATCACACACACACACACACACACACACACACGCACACGCACACGCACACACACACACACACACACACACACACACACACACACACACACACACACACACACACACACACACACACACACACACACACACACACAGACACGCACACACACAGATACTCTTCCATAATCGGAGACCAATACTGTGCCCACCATCAGGCCGCAGATGGTTGTCTGATTGTCAGAAGAAATACACTGTAAAGTGAAATATTGAAAGGGAAGTCTGGTATGGTAATTTTGTCTCTTGAGTTTCTGTTTTGCACTGGTTATGTGTGTGTGCGTGTGTGCGTGTTGAGTGTGTGTGTGTGTGTTTTTGGCTATCTGCAGGACAGCTTGATTAGCTAGCTGTCCGGTCAGAATTGCCCACAACAGATCAACCTTGAACAACCTTTCTGTCCACTTGATAAGGTCCACTTACTGCCAAAAGCTCTTATCTCTTTCACTCATTCTCTGCAGTGAAGAAACTGAGCAGAGCGATCTTGCAGAATGGCAGAATGGCTGGGGTTTGAAAAGTAATAGCAGTGTTTCCCTGAGGTTGACTGCCTGAATGGACAGACTTCTCTTTACTCTTAGCTCTTCTACTCTTACTTGGTTTTATTGACTTCATCTCCCGACAGAACACCACAGTTCAATTTCATCATTTTCAGCCTGACATTGTTGAAACAGAGCAGCTAATACTGAAAGGTAGAGCGACAAGTGAGTGGACCGCCTTGTCCAAATAGAGTCTCTCTGCTCTCTCAGCCTCGCCCTCGTTGAAACACAAGAAAAGCAGTAGAACTAGCGCAACAGTAAATGATGCAGTGTGGCAGCACAGGTGTAATCAGAACTATCACTAAAACCAAGTGTTTCTCCTTGGCTGGGGTAAGGTATGATGTCTTCTTGTATACTGATTTTTGTAAGGATAAATCCCGAGCAGAGTAAGTGTGCTGCCAAGGTCCAGGTGAGCAGGACTGGCAAGATGGTCCAAAGAAAGAACAAGTCCCTCAATCCACATGTGGCATTGTTTATCAGGGACCGACAGGACACCTGATACCAGGAACACCTGATACCAGGAACACCTGATACCAGGTGAGACTGTTCATTCATTTTACCTTGAATACTCTCCATAAAGACATCAGGCTATTCTAGAGTTCAAGTTCATTTAGCTCCTATTCACGGTTTACACAGAACCCAGGGCGTGGGAACGTTTGCACCTTTTATGTGTTGTCAGTAGTAGAAACATATTGTGGTATTTCTAATGGGAATCGTAACCAATTTCTCTGGCCTTCCTGCCAATACATGTAAGTGGACACGAGGCCAGGAAGAAGACTCTATCTAGTACAGGAAGAGACTACTGTTCATGGACTGACTCTGGTTCAGGAAGAGACTCCAGTTCAGGGACTGCCGCTGGTTCAGGAAGAGACTCCAGTTCATGGACTGACTCTGGTTCAGGAAGAGACTCCAGTTTATGGACTGACTCTGGTTCAGGAAGAGACTCCAGTTCAGGGACTGACTCTGGTTCAGGAAGAGACTCCAGTTTATGGACTGACTCTGGTTCAGGAAGAGACTCCAGTTTATGGACTGACTCTGGTTCAGGAAGAGACTCCAGTTCAGGGACTGCCGCTGGTTCAGGAAGAGACTCCAGTTCATGGATTGACTCTAGTTCAGGCAGCGACTCCAGTTCATGGAGAAGAATACCGCACAGGGAGAGGATTCCAGTTAAGGAACAATAAAGTCAGTCTTAGACATTTTATTGTTTGAAATTGCAGTTTTTCCAGTTCTGTTTACTATCAAATTACTTGAAAACATGTTTACATTGTCAGTTTAACTTGAAGAAAGAGGATACATGTGGATGTTCAGGAATGCCATGAAAAAGTTTTGTTTAAACAACAAAAACATTTTATAAAATAAAGAAATACAATTTTAATAAAATTTGGATTTAAAATTTAAAATGTTGAAAGTATTCAAATGAATTACTTTTGGGGAAAAAAACGGTGTCTTCATTTGACATGTAATTATTTTATTTGTATTCTGTAAAAATAACAACTGTATTTGATACTGTAAGTCATTTTACAGTAAGCATACTGTGAAATATACCTCAGCAACTTACTTACTCATTGCTGCAATACAGTTACTGTACATACCTGTATTACAGTGTTCTTGTTAAAGTGCAGCTTTCATGAGAAGCAGCTATCTGGGCAGGTAGGGAGCAATACAAAGTTGAAATATATGAACTGTGACCATGGAAGCTGTCAAAAATGGTCGCACCGGATGTCAGCTTTCAAGGTATTGTAAATAGATGAAATTGGCAGCTTTCTATCCCTGAAATAACACTCCCATTGTAAATAACACTCCCACTGTACCACATGCAGCTCCTGCATCAATGTGTATCATTATCTGCCCCATGAGCTAGCAGCAACCCTGGAAACAAGCAAGAAACTACATTCAGTTCAGTCTGTCCCCAAGCAGTAGTACATTATAATCTTACCAATGTGCATTATAATCGCTGTTGGAGTATATATCTCATAATTGCAAAGAACCCAATATTTTAGAATGTATTATGAATATTTCTGAATGGCTAGAACTATACATATACAGTGTTAAAAGAAGATTTAAAACGTATTATAAATACTGTATATTTTGATACTAAGTTTTGAATGCAGGACTTTTCCTTCTAATGTAGTGTTTGTACTTTGTGGCAATGCTTCAGTTACTGTAAGTACAGGATCTGAGTACTTCCCTCACCACTGGTGTGGTTATGCTACTATATCTATCAAGCAAGCCATCTCTTGCTCACAAAAAACAGAGCCTTCATTTGAAACTTTTAGACCCAATTTGTATGAATTTGTTCCAAAGTGTAAATGAAGCACACTGCCTTTGAGGTCTTGTTAAACCTCGAGTGACAGAAGAAACATAAATTTGAAATGCTTTTCAAATACAGATGGTTTGCACCATTTTGCTAAATGAAAATGTCAGAGCCTTGCAAATCAAATCACAAGTGGTCTGGTGAAATCGCTTCAGTTCTGGGTTATAATTCTTCTCTCCAGGAAATATCGCCGGAGTGTGACGGTTTTATCCTAAAGTGCCATGTACCTCCAACAAGTGTACACGAGCCAAGATTTATGTTGGTGAGCTTTTGTAAGGAACAAATGGCCCACGATGCAGGATTACCAACTCCACGCACGGCTGGAAAGCCTGTTGTGAATGATACCTGCTGCACATACAGTGATTTTGCAAGGCAAATCTCTGCTTTCTCCTGCAAGACCAATCTCTGCTGGTCTGTCGTGCTGGTCAAGTAGTTATTGAGCAAAGATTGAAAGTCAGAAAGAAGAGATTGGGCAAAGACACTGGCGAAAGAGAGGGAAGGGGGAGAGACATCGCAGGGGGGAAAGTGAGACGGCGAGGGCAGAGGATGAATGTGGAGAATGAGAGATGGGGATGAGAGTGAGAGAAAGAAGCGGCAGAGCTCATAGGAAGCACAGAGAGAGAGATGGAGTGATGGATTTGACCGAGTGAACAAGAGAAGCAGGGCTGATGGAGTGGAGCCGAAGTGAGGGAATGCCCTGAGAGGCAAAAGAGGTGGTGGAAGGAGAGGACAGCTCAGCTCTGCTGCTTGCTATTCCAGGTGTCATCTTTTCCAGCCAATGCTGATTAGTGCCTGAACATATCTCCTGGGGAGAAAATTAAATATTGATCTATTTTTCTCTCTTCATTCTCACGCCCATCCTCTTTTTATTTTTTTACTTGCTTCTTTTTTTATATACAAGAGACGGCTACTGATGGAATTTCAGATGTGACTGGTCAGGGGTAAGCTGTTTTCAGGAGTTTTCACATTTGACAAAAAAAACCTCTCCCCCTGTGCCCTTCAGACCATTCATCCAATGGGCTATTTATTGCACTCTGTTCAGTGAAAGCTGCTGCACCTCAAAGCAGTAACATTCATATATATTTCACAGCCTATAACTTACCTCAACATATTATATATCAAACTATGTGGTGAATTTACAGAACTGCATTTCCTTTTTTAAAGGGTGGCTGGACACTCAATCCATTTTCAACATCTTTGCCGAAATTTGTAAAGATGCCTTGTCGAGCTGAGTACCAAGCGACCTAATTGGTTGATCCTACTCCTGCAGGAGACATGCTTAACAAAGAGAATAAAACAAGACTAAAGTCCACTGTCAAAGTGCTCTACATCAGCATGGTCACAATGACAATACTAATGCTCTGATGCTAAGCATGTGGCCATGTTCACTGGCACTGCTAACATTAGCTAATCAGCACTACACACAAAGTACAGCTGAGACTGATGGGAATGTTGGTAGTTTTGCAGGTGTGTGGTCAAGAAAGTGTTGGACATAAGGACATAAATATATTTCAATCAGGGAGAGACCAGTTAGATAAAGAAAGGATGCATGTTTATAGTTAACAGATGATATGAAATGATGAAGTCTCAGAGTCTTTGGCGCTTGGACTCTGCGGGGAGATTTGCAATTGAGGGCCGACTGCCCCGATCAGCAACGAGATCCCCGTGGAGTCCGGACCTGGTGGTGGCTGATGAGCTGATGGAATGATGAGTTGATGAAGCTGATGGATCCGTGGAGACTGGGCGGAGATGGGGAGGTGGAGGGGTGCGTAACAGCAGCATGAAAGAACTGAAGGTAGAGAGACCGTCATATTTAAACGAGACAGCACCAAGATGATTGGCTA
Source organism: Cyclopterus lumpus (assembly GCF_009769545.1). NCBI lineage: Eukaryota > Metazoa > Chordata > Actinopteri > Perciformes > Cyclopteridae > Cyclopterus > Cyclopterus lumpus. The sequence goes on along the minus strand of NC_046983.1, from coordinate 13,630,615 downwards.
ACCGTGTCATTGTTTCGTGTGCTTATTGGATAGAGGGGATCAGATGATCTGCGCAGCTGGTGTCATGATTGACGGCGCAGAGCAATGACAGCAAGTAAACAATGAGTGAGCATGCGTGAGGAATGATTGGCAGGATTGTGAGGAATAGATGGCGGGCTGAGGGGTATGGTCTTCCTGTCTGAACTTGCACTAGAGCTCCATTTTGACAACAGCCATGTTCGATTTGAGACAACCCTGTCAAAATGCACATGCTAAAAGAACACCAGCCTTAAGCAGTTTTAGTCTGGCACATGTTGGTCACCGACATTATCATCTAATGAAGTTCATATGGTGAATATGTTTGCATAACTTGTAAAACCTACAGACCAGAGCCAAATTAGGGGCCAAATTGGAGTCCCGTCTCTGGCCACCTGTCAAATGTCAAAGTCTAAAATATGACAAAGAGGAACCACTAGAGCATCGTCTGAATCACTCTGCAAACTTCTAAAAGTACAGAGAGAAGGACACACAACCATATGAGTATGACAGAAGGTGTACCATGTATAAAAGTCCATGTATTAATGTCCTTTATGCCCACTGCGGCCTCCTAGCTTCTCAGGTGGTATCATAAATCCTCTAACTCCACCTGAGTCCTCTGGGTGGCATGAAGAGAACAGCCACGCATGTAAATCTTTTCCTTTATACCCCTTGTCCCTCCTACTCTCTTCTGGGTCCCGGTGTTCTCTGCGGAGCACTTGGCTTTCAGTGCGACGGCCTCAGCTGTGAGGGCCCAGAGTGGTTGTGACAAGCCGGGATAGCAGCCGTTCCCCGCTGTCTGGGAGCATTAGCTCTCCTTCTTCGGGGTAACTAGGGATGCCTCCTGGCCTCCACACCTGGCTTATATAGGTTCTTCTCCACATCACAGGTCAGACAGGGCCAAAATAGACTTTGTTCAACATGATTAGCAATGGACATGATGATGAAAATGTATAATGTTTGTTAATTTGAAAACATCATTTGTTTATGTTACTTTGCCAGCCATATGAGGATGGTGTGAATGCAGTGTTAAAAATGTACTTGGAGGTGCTACATTTTTAACTGAAATAAAATACCATGCTAATGTGAGACACCACTACTGTACACAAACAAGACCATTGCCAGGAAGACTAGCAGCCCCCACCACCGTTCACACTGCCTTATACCGTACATTGTGGACCTTTAGTGGCTCAACAACAGGAAACAGAGGACAAATAGAATGGGTGATTTCTCTTCTGTCTGCTCATGTCTTGACTGCAAATACCTTAAGGCTAAATGGACTGCTTTTTTTCAGACACTCAACTGTCTCACATTTAGTTTATTTGTTGTAATTTAATTAATCAAAACAATTTGGCCATTTTGGAAAATATGTTTTGAGATTCAACACCACCAGATGATATACATGATGTAAATTACTTATTGCTCGTACAACATCTCATCAAGATATGAATTGTGATTCCATGGCAAAAAGTCACTCTCATGGTAAAAAACAAGCTCACACCAGTTCAATTTGATTGGATAAAGGTCCAACATGTTAGCCGTCATTACTGGCATAAACGTGACCACTATTACTATCACACCTAAATGATGGCCTTACCGTTTACCGCTTTTCTTTTAATTGATGGCTTGCAGTCATGGTACATCTGGCATACTGTGTTCCGGACACCAGCGATGGATGAGGTTGATGTATTCTTGGCTGATTATTGCTGCTTGGTCTGCCATTATTATTTATTTATGTTGCAAACTTTTTAAGACCCAGTGTCTAATAAGCTTCCTGTGGAGGTTAAATTAAATGGAATTCCATGTGGTTTCCATGTGTTATTGGTTTGAGTTCAACACCTGTGAAGTAAAACGTGTTGCAATGCTAATAAAGTGAATGAGTGAACACACTAAAGTTCTGCTGTTCTGCTGCTAACTTAATAATAATAATACATTTATTTATATAGCACCTTTAAAAACAGGGTTTACAAAGTGCTCTACATAGAAGCAAGGTAAAAACATAACATCAATACAAGTAAACATTTCAGAAAATACATGAGGCAAAGGAGACAATGCCATATAGGCAATGAACACAATAGAGGAATAGAAAATTACAAATACAAAATAAAGCAGAACAGACAAACTAAAATAGGGGAACCAAAGAACTGCATAAAAGGACGACATCTTGGCTCACCCGCAGCCGCCGGCCAGCAAGAGACCGTCGGCCAGCCAGCAAGAGACTGTCGGCTAGCCAGCCAACGCCAGTTGTCCAGGATTGTCCAGGCGGCAGCGGTGAAGAGCATCCAGCAGGGAGTCGGCTGGCTCGTTGGTAGCCGCCGGCCAGCAAGAGACTGTCGGCTAGCCAGCCAACGCCAGTTGACCAGATCGCAGTGGTGGAGAGCCAACGGCAATCACAAAATAAAAAATAATCCAAGATTTGCAGAATAATTAAGTCAGAAGAATGGCTACACTGTTAAATAAAATTAAAAATATTTTTTTTGAATGTTAAATTGTAAAAAAGGTAGAAAAAAAACAAATAAAAACAGTCCTAGATGGAGCGGCGTTAAGTTTCGCCAGCGTCCACGTTGCCAGGACTACTTAAGTGGCGCCCCAGTGTTACATGTGATCAAGTGTTGCTTCATAAAAGCAAATATGTTCATTTTAATCAACCAAGAAATGTTGACAGCTCATCAAATGTAAAGAAGTCTTTAGAGTTCTGATGCTATTCTCTCTGTCTGCCCCTTCCAGCTATTAGGACTTATTGTACATGGTATCTGTAAACGCAAACCAATTCCCACTTTTTCCCCAACCGACCTCTCTTTTCCACATTGATGAGCAATTGCTACGAGAGAAAAAAAAGCTTGACCTTTGCTTTTATAGACTATTTGCAATATGGAGAAAAACATCATAGTGTGATTCCTCTAACTACCACGAGTATTGCAGAAAGCCCAACAGCATTCAGAATACATCGCTGTAAAAGGCTTTTGTAGTGCTTGTGGGTTTGGTATAGGTACCTTTATTCCAGAACTTCATTTTGAACTTTCACACACTATAAACAGCCATCAAGCGCACATTGTGAACTTGTGATATTGAGGGGAAAGACATCTTTTGCATTAAAAGGACGACCCCAGAACAGATGGGATGCTTTGCTCTGCTGACAAAGCCCGAGGCCTAAGACCAGACTCCATCATGATGACCAGTCCACCATGGATTCCACAAGAGAAATAGCAAGTAAATCCTGACTGGCTCAGATCCAATCTTCCAATTATTCATTGTCAGAGAAAGCCTCTTGTCCCAGCCTGACTTTATTTGAAATATTTCAACAGACCAAACTGGAAATGTGCTTTCATTTCCAGAGGCAGCCAAGAGCCAAGATTGAACGCCATTTTAATGAGCTTTCCCAATGAGGTGCCACCTGTTTTATTCAGATAATTGGATGATTGGCCACCCTTAAACGACCCCTGCTTAGCAAGCAGTCTTTCTTTCTATCTTTTTTTTGGTCATGCATGCACACTAAACTACTCTCCGCACTAACCATAACCAACGCATGTAGAAAGAAAATTGTTGTTAAATTAAGAAAGAAACTCAAAGCAGATAGCCAACAAACCATTCAGCTTCTATGTGCAGAAATTAGTCTTGCCTGCTACTGTAAACCTTTCCAGCACAATGCAACAGCTCAGCCGGTGCATTTAGATTTTATATAATGTTTTGTTTTTTTGGGGGGGGGTTCACTAAGAATACAAAGAAAATGAGTCTTACTGACTGCTTCAAGTGCAGTTAAAGGTCACTGTGGTTTTGGTTCCCTAGTATTTGTATGCTACCTAACCTACTTCACTTTATAGTGACATACTTGATCTCAATTAGACCACATTTAGAAATGTCACGGCTCGCTGATAGATCTAACAATAACCTTACAGATTTCTCTGACATTATGAATCCATTTCCTGTCGAGCAGACACTGGACTCCCCGCTGAGACAATTTGCATGATTATATCCATTTTACAATGCACTATTGAACACCAAAGACTATGATAAACTTTGCCGACATAAAGTAGCTATCTGATGCTCTGCCCATGTGTGTGAATGAAGGCAATTTTAACCTCCTGGCTTATTGAGAGACATTGGACATTATACAAATTGTCAATATTTGTGTTTTGGAGATATGGAATATACTCAGTAATATTTGTAAAATAGGATATCTGTGCAAAATATATGCACCGTTCTGGCCCACAAGAGACGGTTCTAAGAAGCGTTTAGCCTACTACTGATTAAAGATATAAATGAGTGATATATAATTTAGCCAATCCGCATCCTAAAATCGATTTAGCTTTGGGCCAAAGTCATCTGGTCCAAAAGCTGCGCATTCTAGTCAGGCGCCTTTTTTTTCTTCTTTTTTTTTAACGACATGAAACGGCGAGCACAAGCGCGAGCACTTCTCTTCCAAGAAGACAGATCCAGCATGGACAGTGACGGGAGGAAGGGACATGAAGCACCCGTTGGAAGAATTAAGAAAACATGAGAACACCAGCACACTCATAACTCCGTTATGCAACCATATTGGGCAAAGTGAACGTCTCTACCAGCTGGACGACGGACACAGTATTGAGGTGAAGAAACACAATGAGGAGGTGGATAAAAACAGGCAAACTTTAACAAAGTTCATAGGGGCATCCAAACATGTTCTATTAGATTTTATATATGTGATTTATATTATACGATATTTATATGTATATTATATTATTATAATATATTTATGATATGATATATTTATATATATTTATTTATTAATATACTGAATTAAATGAATAAGATGTCCTTATTGTGTCAGTGTTGGAATAAATGTAAAATATTTAACTACAAAGTAGAAATGCGTGTTTGATACTTTTTTTGCATTGAATCATACTGGGATGTTTGCTGAAATTGATTGGATGGCCCTTCCAAAAAAAGATTCCACCAGCCGCCACTGGTTGTGCTGTACATAAAGAGATACAAAATGCTTTGTATGTCTGCAAGTAAAGCTGTTTATTTACTTTTTTGGCACAATCTTGGTTCTTAAGTGTCTCAAGAGAAATCTGAATGGTTGTGAGGTCATCCATGGGAATAAAGAAAACAACTAAGTTCAGTTACACACCTGGACCTTTCTCTGTCTTTGTCAAGTATAAATGCCATTATCATAGGAACAGGACAATGTCTGATACACCCAAGATGAGACAAATGGACTGACTAACAGCTGGACTGATGGCTTGGATAAGAAGGAGATATATGTGTGATATGTTGCGTAAGGTGTGCACATGGATCATGTACTTAGTTGCAGGAAAAGAGAAATCATTCTGTTTGTGTGCATTTGTGTACTCCCAAAAGTGTCTGTTCAAGCATGTGAGTGTGTTTTGGGGGAGGGGGGCAGATTTAACTGGGTAATTGAGTGCTTAATCCCATCAAAGACTGCTTCATGCCGTCCGCCTCTCCCATAATCTGCCCATAATTACACACTCCCAGCATCAGACACATACAAAGTTGTACTTGTACACACACACACACACATGCAGCCTTGTTTAGCCTTAAAAACAGTTCATCTTAAGGTTACTGATTATGCTTTGTCCCCATGGCAACTAAACTTGTATGAGGTTTAGTGGACAGTTTCTCAACATTAGTGTCCCACTACAAACACATTAATATGTTTAATATAGCCCGTTGTGCAAATAGTAATAGCTCATTTTGTGTGATGTCACACATTTGGGTTTACAGCTTTGGCCTCTGGTTTTATATCTTCAGGAAGTTACAGTGGATCAGAAGAAAGACGTTTTTTCCCTCAATAATAGGCAAAAATGTGCATCAAGGCCCTCCAACATTTTATCAGAGTATGAAGTTTCTATCTTGTTTATCACAAAAAGTCCACCGGTGTGTTTGCATGATGTACTCTAAAACCTGAAGATTAATATCTTTCTTTATGATATCATTCGAGTCACTCACTTGTTATGACTTTGTGCCACTCACGCTGCAGAGACAAATCCATTAGTGTCCGCGTTTGGTTTCAGGTTGTCCGCGGAGATACAAAACCATTCGTCTGTCACAGGATGATATATATGCTACAGAGTGTGCGAAACACACTCTTAACCTGTGGGTCAGTGCAGTGAATCCCCAGCGCTGACACATCTTTGATCAAGCTACAGAATGGCTTCAACACGATAGTTCTCCCACATAAATCCTAAATGGTCCAGGTAAGGAGACAGAGGAGCAGGGAGAGGAAAAGCAGTTTTTTTTTTCTGAGGCCGGCATTGCCAAAGGGGCTAGCGCTGATGCTAGTAAATAATATGGTAAATACTGACGCTTTTATTCCTAAACACTCCCATCTGTCTGGCCCAGGGAGGGGAAATAAATACTTGTGGAGTGGAAGAGGGGGAGAGAGGGTGATGAACCAGCAGAGCAGCAGATTAGAAATGCAGACTGGTGACTAGAGGCACGCTGGTTTGAATCCCAAGCCATCTTGTACAAATGTGGGAGGGCTAAGGATGTAAACCCTGTCTGCACTCCAAATCACCATCAGTGTGCCCATGAGCAACACTTTTGATCCCCCAAATGGCTTCAGTGTAGTGCTGATGGTGGATTGTAGCAGATGACTACAGTTGTTCTCTGCAGATTATGTGAATGTGCTAATAATGTTAGCATTTAGCTCAAAGCACACACTTGTTTTTGACGTCTCCTCTGTATACACATTGGTGTTTTAAGACATAACAGTGTGGTCCCACATCAGAGGAAGCAGAAGCAGAAAACACAAAAGGCATATTCTAAAAAGGTCTTACCATCACCTATTATCACATCACACTTTTTTTCAGTATGCAGCCTTTTCCACTTCGGTCAAGCATTAAAGGGGACATATCATGAAACATTTGTTGGTGCTTTGTGCACATACATTTGTATATCTGGAGTTCCACACATTCCACAATCTGTTAAATAAGACGACTCAGTCAGTTTTGAGTGATATTTGATTCAACAATCACACAAAAATCCATCTTGGCAGGCTTTAATGAATTTGTGTCCGGTAAGCCGGAGCACGGACCAATCAGTGTCCTGGCAGCTACAGACGTGGTTAAGGTGTGTGTGTGAGACAACATAAAGAGGTTAGCATAGATGCTCTAAGAACATCAATTATATTACAACTGGCGAACAATTATTCAGTGACAGAAGAGAAAAGAACGACACTGAATGATTTTATGGATGTTTTTGCTGTTCTCCCGACTGGCGCCAATGATGTATTCTCAGATGGTTCTGTGTAACAAACCATCTGGTGGGTTAAGTTAATAATTAAGTCACATGCAGGATTATTACTACCTATTTGAGTATTTACACCCTCATCTTGAGAACCCTTTCTCATTTTCTCAGAAGCCAATCAGTGTATACAGAACTTTTTGGGGATGGGGCTTAAAGGGATCGGTGCGTTTCAGACAAAGGGTGATTTGTTTGATTGAACAAAATGAAAATGGGTCTTAAAATAGGTGTAACGAGATTTACCTAAAATAGATGAGAGGGATAGGAGCCGGAGAAAGGGACAACACTGCAAAAATAAAAGGAGTCACAAGGCCTGCCAAATATTAACCCCCCATCCATCGCATTAACAACATACTCACACACACAGTTACACAACTCCTCCATCAGAGGGTGGAGGTAGGCCAACATGCAAGGTGGCTAGGTTGACCTGGTGTCTGGTGTCTATCAGCTGAGACAGAGAGGGAGTAGGGGGAGGGGGCGAGAGCAATTGAAGGGGAGGATAAGAAGGAGAGGGAGGCAACAGACTGCCAGATCGCTGTGTGGCAGAGCAGCGTGGCCTCTGGCATTGTCACCAGCACCGCCACCGCCGCTTGTGTTGTTGTTGCTGTCAGATGTCGACAGGACAGAGAAAAACTGAGAAAAACAAGGCAGGGTCGGGTTACGGAGGACATTGCTGCGTTTTGGAAAGACAAACAAAATATCTTATTCTAGTAGAAACGCTGTCACTTTGCACAAGTTGTTCTTAATTAGAAGTGGAAAATGTGTTCAGATATCCTTGAAGTTGTTCAAGCACCAAAAAGCGTACTCCTAAATCCCCAAATGTCCTGAAGGTCGTCTGAATTGTTTTATGTTGAAGAAATGGCCCCATATTATTGGCACAGTAATCCTTTCATTTAAAAAAAAAAAAAAAAAAAAAAAAAAAATTTTATACTTGATTACAGTTTATTGCCATTTAAATGGTAAATGGACTTGTACTCTCTAGTAGCACGTTTCTAGTCTTTTGACCACTCAAAGCACTTGAACACTACACACCATTCACCCATTCACATCCATTCATACAGTGATGGTAGCGGATACCAGGCAAGGTGCCACCTCCCCATCAGGACTAACTAACATTGATACCCATTCATGGACCTGGAGGTGGCAAAGTGAGTATACTGATCTCACTCAGCACAGTGCCATTATTCAGCAGCCACCTCCACCAACACACACACATTGGATTTAGTTGTATACTGTACTGTACTGCTGAGGGAGAGGCACTGGGTGTCCCTCCCTCACCCCGCACAGCCGTAGTCTCTAATTCTTAGGCTGGACTCTCTCCGTCTCTGCCTCAAGCCAAGGAAGCCAAATGTCAGTTCCAGTCTACTTCCACTGCCTCTGGTTTAATTTCTATGTTGTTTTTATTCATTTGGAGTTTATTAACACAATTGTTTTAGGGGTAACACGCTCCTCCAAGGGCTGGGAGATATACTTGAACACATACAGAAACATACAGACACATTTTAAGATAGTCATGCTATACGATGGTTTTACATTGGCATGGAGCCAAGGCTGGAAAAAAGTCTTGTAGATATACAAATGTGGGAAACACCTTGTGTAATATTAATGACTTTATATAATTCAGTCATTATAATTGCAAATGACATATTTAGAGGTCATTATGTGCAGGCCTCAACTGCTCACATGTTAACCTGCTTAAATACAGGAGTTGGAGGAAAATATTACAGAGGAGCTTTTAATACCTGGTGCATTTCTGCCTTATGTGCATACATGTGTCAGTGTGTATTGAGACAAAAAGAGAAACTGAGGTATTTACTCACATTTAGTTGAGTAAAATACAAGATACACAAGGGAGATACTTAATGAGAGCATGCTTTTGCCTCTCATAAATATTTATTGATTAAAAAAAACATCCTTTCATTATATAAAAAGTGAAAACTATTTAGCTATTTGATATAATGAAGCTCTATGACATTAGTAGTTTGACAGCTACGTTATTCATGTTCATTTCTTCCTTTAAAATGGTATTTTACGGAACGAATTACAAAAAATGTTTTGGTATGTGAAGTGTATATTAGATGGTAATCTAATGAGGGAAATCCAAAGGGTTAGGGTAAGGAATATGGAGTTTACATCATACATACTATATGTATTAATGGTTACAAATATAAGTTCATCCGATCTCCATCACATGACCACCCATGAATAATTTCATACTAACATTTTGGATTTAATGTATACACACGCTTGAATTTCATCAAGGTATATTAAGATTCTCATCATTGGAACAATATATATTTGTTTATTTGTATCAGTTTGCGGAAGTACATTTGTTTTTTTATTTTAGTATATTTATAGTTTACTATATGTTGTGTCATTTAAAAAACTGCTGCAGACTATTATTTGCATGATTTTTGTACGATAATTACAATCATAGCACTCTACAGTGTAAAGTTTACCTCCGACATTGATTAAATCCATAAAAACTCAACACAGTTCATCGTTATTTAAAAGTTATTTTCTATTAACGAACAATACTTTCAGGCATTTAATTGACTTGGATATAACTCAACACCTTTTCCTATTTAGAAGGGACCTATCTATGAATATGCAAATTAGATGGAAAGGGCCTGAAACATAACAGTTGACCAATTTGCCTGTACTCGCTGTGTCCCCAGCATAGTTTTCAGTTTTGGGGAAAAAACTCAATTGTTTGTGGGTCAAATTTTCAAAACAATGCTCTGTACAATGTATCCTGCAAAGTGTAGGGCATTAAGATACTTCTATAATAAATATCTACATCTACTTTTCTAAGATTCCAAGATCCTTTGGTGATACATGAAGGCTCACCTTTTCTCCCTTTGAAACTTGGCAAAGGAAAACAGAACACGTCTCTGCCTTCATTTTGAAAATAATGAAACTTGCAAAAATACTGATACATAGTGTAGCAGTGGGGTGTGGTTAGGCTCGGCTGCAGAGTGGGTGGAGCGGGGGTGTGGTTCAGGGAACGGTGTTGGGACAGGTCTAATCAACCTCAGCTGGGGTGAGGGTTAATCAGCCCAGCCGCAGTTAATGTGTGTGTGTGGGTGTGTTTGGTTTTCCCCTCAAAAAGAGCAGGAGTGACGGGGAAGAGAGGCTCGGCGTGACAAGAGTACAGTGTTTGTGTGCAAAAACAATACAAGAGCTTTTGTGAACCCCAAAGAACCCTCGTTGCTTCGTCTCTTTCTATCCAAGAGAACGGGAGAACGGGAGAAGCGTCACACATAGCTACATGGCTTCTTGTTTGCAAAGCCCGACCCTGCAAGTTGATGGGGATTGATTTATTGGGCATGTGACGTATGAAACCCTGGCTGTTTGACTCCATGCTTCTAAGTGACTGGTACCCTGAGTTCCAAGGAGGAAATGCTCCACTGTGGCCTTAACTGTTTATGGTGTGCCCTGTATATATACACAACACCATATGGTATGTTAACAAGGTGTAAATAAAAACGTCATTAGAGGGGGACTTCAAATAAACCTCTTTCACCTTTTGGACTTTAAGCTAATGTTTGTCATGCTGTTTCTTTGCAAAATCAAAGCCAACAAAGTGAGTCAAGTGTTCCTGTAGATGATGTAAAGTAAGATGACTGGGATATGAGATGATCAGGGACAAGCAAGGCCCTGCCTAAAATGCCCTTACACATTTGCCAACATACAAAACAAGAAATCTTCAATTAAGCTCTTCGCTCATTCGTATCACATACAAATACACTAGTCCATATGTGGTGCGGATGTTTACATTGCTGCTATACAAATGTAGCCGTATTCACACTTGGCTAGTTAGCAGTGTATGACTGTGAAACCTTCTGTTTGTGTATCACAGCTTTGTGTTTCTCACAGGTCATTAAGTTAGCCAGACGTGAGTCAAGCTTTCAGAAACCACACAGACAACCCTGATGGCATTGCTGGACAGTATTGTTTTGACAAAGGTTATGTGATTATAAAGGTGGGTGATGCAGCCGATCTGAATGATGACAGTGACATTTCATCATGTTGTCTCCTATCTCTGTTGCTGCTGGAGAAAATGTGGATGTTTTCGCGGCTCGGCATCAGAGTATTTTTAGCACGACAGCATTTGATTATTTGATGAAGATTTCCGTGTCAACAGAGTTTTCTTTTCCTGGAAACATGAAATGGAGCTAATCCTTCAGTAACGCAAACACGGAGTGAGCCAGTGGGATCCTTGGTCTTAGAGGAATGGCGTAGTCCAAACTGGTAGCACATGTGCAGAGACAAATACAGAAACACACAGCTCATGATTACCGCAGAAGTGGAAATCATCTGGCTTAATTAGCTGCCATAATCACAATTAGACTGATGGATACAGCCATTGCTACGCCCTTCTGTGCACAACAGCAATACACACACAGCGTACACACACCGATTCACCCAATCCATCTGCATGCTACAGACTGACAGTTTATTCAGTAATACACGTATTAAAATTATTTTGGAAGCTGACTGGATGGTTGGATTTAGCAGCTTTGGTGAAAATACAGTTGAGGAGGTAATCCTCCAGTTTTTCCATCCAACAATAACTTTGTCTCAATCTGTGCTGTTAAACACTGGTCAATGTGATAACTGTCAATCAAGCAGTGTCATCTTTTTTGGGGTGTTTTTATATACAAATGTAAGATTATTTAAGGGTTTTTAGACTTACATTTTTTGAGTGGTGTTCAGAAACACAACTCCAAATTATCCCTATCAGCTGGATGTGTACTCTTCGCTAACATGCTTCCCATATCAACGTTAAGGCTAATAATATGTCAGTGTTGTGTTTACAGCTTGTTGCCCCTAATTTGCCCCAAAAAAACAAAATCTGGTTTAGTTGTTGACGCCATTTAATGGAGTATTATTCCATGGTTGTGCTTTTACAAGTCAAGTTTAGTACTTTTACCACCACCAGCTGCATGTTTGCAGGCAGCACTCTCACAGACCCTTATCATAACCCCAAACACAACAGTCAGTGGTGTGTGTGCAGCTGACTGGAAAGGCTGCGAGAGTTGTGAGCCTACAGCTATAATTGAAATGCTGTTGGAGCCATTGGAAAATGTAAAACACATCTTTTGTGTGAGCCAGAACAACTTTTCCTGGAGCAACTGTAAAAGCTTTTTTAGAGTCACAGTTTGAGTCACTACCATGCTCAACACAGGGAGATGTAGAGAGTGAGAGTGAGAGAGAGAAAGAGAAAGTGACCAATTATTAGAACAACTTGTTGATTAGTCTAATGCAAAGACATATGGCAACCAAATGTTAGCAGCGCAGCTTGAGGCAGTGGTGTTTGTGGGTTAGAAACCTCATTACTTGGATTGATCAAATGTCTCTTTAATCATCACATCCATGGCTATGCCAGGGCTCATACGCTAACCATTTTGGTACAGTAGTGATGCCATGCTTTGATGGTGTTGACCACTGCACAGCCATCTGACTGTCTGAATGTGTGCAGTGATATTGAGTCCTTTGTCTGTGAATTTTACATGAGCTTTATTGAGCCATCAGTACACATTCCGTGGGTGTTAAGGGATATTGCAAGTGTAACTTAATTTTTTTCCCTCACCTCATGCCCATGACAGATAAGTCTCATAAAGTAATGTCAGTAAAACAAAATCCAGCCTTGCATTTAAAATGATGGATTACATCTGCCAAGGCAGCAGAATGTTTCTGTGAAATGTCCTAATAGATTTTTTAAAACAAAGGGACGTCAGGAGGTCATTGCAGTAGAAATCCACAGCAGGGCTGGAGCTCTGTCACTGACACATTCGTTCCATCACAAGCAGTAATTGAAGTAACTTAGAAATAGAACAATTATTAAGATGTCTTGAGCATAAATTTGTACTAATCGTGAGAACTGTATAAATGTGAGCTTGAGTCAAAATTGCCTCTGGTATGTGTTTGCACACATGTGTGTGTTTGTCCACATGTCCGTTTCTGTGTTCAGTGTGTTTGCAGGGCTACCTCCATTACACTGGGACTGTTCATCAAAGCCCTGCTCCCAGGCAACCTGGTCGCCAGGCAACACGTGTGAGGTTCACCAAGGGGAGACTTCAACCAGGCGCAAAGGGAGAGAAAAACAGAGGGAAAAAAAGAGCAGGATGCGTTAGCTCCACCTTTTAGTTTTCTTCTGCATGGCTCTACAGTGCTACAGGATGCCATGCTTTACTTTCTGAAAATCTGGCAAGTCCATTCTGAACTAGTTTGGCATATTGAAAACAGCATACAAGCAGCGAGCCAGGTAGCTAAGGTGTCAATGTCATTTTGTCCATTGCCTGCTGCTCTATAGCAATTGTTCAATCTGGCTCCATCGGCTGGTTATAGAACTACATGCACAGGCCAACCCTCCATCAGCCACAGCCACAGTGCATGTGCATCCATACTGGCAGCTCAGTGATCGAATGTGAAATGAGTCTTTATTTGAGAGCTGTTACACCGTAGAGCTGCAATTACCCACCGATTCCTGCTTACCGCCAGGCAATCAACACCCCATTAGCCCTACCTCACTCAGCCCTCAGACACATATATGCGCTGACACCCACAGACACAACATGGGTACTTGTACGCACTAATGCACACTGACCCCCCCCCCCCCCCCCGGTCCCTTTCAGTTATTCTGGAGGGGACTCAAATCCTCTCTGACTGCTGCGGCAGTTGTTTCCCTTTTTTTGTTGATCTACCCCGTTTTTATGTGTCTTCCAGCCTTTTTTTCCCACTTCAATCCTTAAAATCATGCTGCTTCCCTAGCTTCTGCTTTCCGAACCCTGGCTCTTTCTATATTTAACATATTCTCGCAGAGGAAACCGATCATGTAATACTTCGCCTGAGGTACAGTAGAGTAAATGTGTTATTCATGGCCATAGGCATTTCTATCATGTTAAGCGGAAAATCTGCCGCGGAGAGGTGACTGAGATGCAGGTGGTGCTGAGACGAACGCGCGCACACACACACACAGAAAAATATTTATGAATCAGTGCACAGTAGCACAGACTCACACAGTATAAACAGACAAACAGTCAAAAATAGTGAGATAAAGTGTAAATCTGCTTTCCTGGTTAAAATAAGTCTCTGCATGGAGCAGCATTATGTTTTCTCTCTTAACTTTCTAATCCAGTTGAGGACACAGGTGCCCTCCAAGTATATTTTCCACCCACAGCACATATTACTTTCCTGATCAGTCCTCCACTCTCAGCGTTGTGTATTGTTGCCGTCACCGCCCTTCAAACACTCGAAGTGAGTAGAAGGCCGTTGCTTTCTTTAAATTGCCGTACTTTCCGGGGAACTGTAAACAAACATTGAGCCCAAGGTGTCATTATTCATACTGATGACTCACAGACAAGGAGGTGTCTGAACACTGAGAGCAAAGCAATCAACATCACAATACCACAATAATATCAGTATGTGATTATATAAAATATAATACAATTCATGATGAAATTGTCGTCAGCACAGGAATGTCGTTGTTTTTAATACTTAGTCACCTTATATAAAGTACTAGATAGTGTGTGGAAATAACCCTGAGTCACTGCTTCCTCCTTGTCTATGCGGATCAAGAGCTTTTTTGTTGGTTATGTTTCCATTAGCATTGACTTTGGGGGACAAAAGAATTATTTAACTTTAATCTTTACCTTATTTTGAAACCATAACTCTTTCATGCTAAAATAACATGTGCAATGTGGGTGAGGAGGTCCATGTACCTCCTCTTAAAAACAGTTTGCTGCAGCTGAACTATGGAACTTGCACAAGGTTATTTTTGTATAAATAAATACAGGAATAATTAAATATTTAATGATGTCCTGTTTAGGGAGCAACCTATATTTAATTTATTTATAATTTATTTATTTATACATTTATTTATTAATTCCTGTATTTATTTTTCAATTCAGTTTATTTTGTATAGCCCAATATCACAAATTACAAATTTGCCTCAGAGGGCTTTACAATCTGTAGACATACGACATCCCTGTCCCAGGACCTCACATCGAATCAGGAAAAACTCCCCAAAAATAACCTTTGACAGGAGAAAAAAGGGAAGAAACCTTCAGGAGAGCAACAGTGGAGGATCCCTCTCCCCGGATGGACAGAAGCAATAGATGTCATGTGTACAGAATGAACAGCATTTACATAGTTACATAAACACATTACATGAATATGACAATGTATGAATGGAACTCCAATCCATGAAACAGAAGGAGGTAGAGAGGAGGTGCATCAGCAGGGCCAACGCGGGAGGCTGGCTCACCAGGCATCAGACACCTCCGCTAAGATGTGAAGTCACAACGACTCCGGGGAGGAAGCAGAGTTAATAAGGTGCAATGGAGAGATGTAAATTCATCCATAAGGAGAGAGAGAAGATGAGATAGGTGCTCAGTGTATCCTAAAACATCCCCCAGCAGCCTATAAGCCTATAGCAGCATATCAAGGGGCTCGACCAGGGCAAACCTGATTCAGCCCTAACTATAAGCACTATCAAACAGCAAAGTCTTAAGTCTATTCTTGAATGAGGTGACTGTGTCTGCCTCCCGGACTGAAAGTGGAAGCTGGTTCCATAAAAGAGGAGCTTGATAACTGAAGGCTCTTGCTCCCATCCTACTTTTTAGGACTCTAGGAACCACAAGTAGCCCCACATTTAGTGAGCGCAGCTCTCTAGTGGGGCAATATGGTACTACAAGCTCCTTAAGATATGATGGTGCATCACCAATCAAGGCTTTGTAGGTGAGGAGAAGAATTTTAAATGTGATTCTTGATTTTACAGGGAGCCAGTGCGGAGTAATGTGATCTCTTTTCTTAGTTTTTGTGAGTACACGAGCTGCAGCATTCTGGATCAACTGGGGGGATTTAAGAGACTTATTAGAGCAGCCTGATAATAAGGAGTTGCAGTAATCTAGTCTGGAAGTAACAAACGCGTGAACCAGCTTTTCTGCATCTTTTTGAGACAAGATGTGCCTGATTTTTGAAATGTTACGTAGATGAAAAAATGCAATCCTTGAGATTTACTTAACGTGGGAGTTAAAGGACAAGTCTCGGTCAAAGATAACGCCTAGATTCTATACAGTGGTGTTGGATGCCAGGGAAATGCCATCTACAGAAACCACATCAACAGATAATTGATCTCTGAGGTGTTCAGGGCCCAGTAAAATAACTTCAGTTTTGTCTGAGTTTAACATCAGGAAGTTGCAGGTCATCCATGTTTTTATGTCTTTAAGACATTCTTGAATTTTAGCGAGCTGGTTGGTCTCCTCTGGTTTGATCGATAGATATAATTGAGTATCGTCTGCATAGTAATGAAAGTTTATGCAGTGTTTCCTGATAATATTGCCCAAAGGAAGCATATATAAGGTAAATAAAATTGGTCCAAGCACAGAACCTTGGTGGTCATTGAGGCTTCATCGTTTACAAATACAAATTGAGATCGATCTGATAAATAGGATTTAAACCAACTTAGTGCGGTACCTGAAATGCCAATCGACTGATCCAGTCTCTGTAATAGGATGTCATGATCAATGGTGTCGAACGCAGCACTAAGGTCTAATAATACCAGTACGGAGATGAGTCCTTTATCTGATGCAATTAGGAGGTCATTTGTAATTTTCACCAGTGCTGTCTCGGTGCTGTGGCGTTTTCTAAATCCTGACTGAAACTCCTCAAATAAACTATTCTGATGTAGGAAGTCGCACAACTGATTTGCGACTACTTTCTCAAGGATCTTAGAGAGGAGGGGAAGGTTAGAGATTGGTCTGTAGTTAGCCAACACTTCTGGATTAAGAGTGGGCTTTTTCAGGAGAGGTTTAATTACAGCTACTTTGAAGGAATGTGGTACATGCCCTGTTAGCAAAGACACATTAACAATATCCAGCAGAGAGGTGCCAATTAAAGGCAACACTTCTTTAAGCAGCCTCGTTGGGATGGGGTCTAAGAGACAGGTAGACGGTTTAGAAGTAGAAACCGTTGAAGACAATTGGTCAAGGTTAATGGGAGAAAAGATATCCAAATATACACTAGGGCATACAGCCGTTTCCAAGGCCACTCCTCTTGATGACAGATCGGCAGTAGTTGAGGGCAAGAGATCATCAATCTTGCCTCTAATAGTTAAAATCTTTTCATTGAAGAAGTTCATGAAGTCATTACTACTGAGGTCTATAGGAATACACGGCTCCACAGAGCTGTGACTCTCTGTCAGCCTGGCTACAGTGCTAAAGAGAACCCTGGGGTTGTTCTTATTTTTCTCTATTACTGATGAGTAATAGGCTGCTCTGGCATTACGGAGAGCCTTTTTATATGTTTTAAGACTATCTCGCCAAACTAAGCGTGATTCTTCCATATGCTTTCAAGCTTTCGTGATGTTTGCTTTAGATTGCAGGTCTGAGGGTTATACTAGGGAGCAAACCTCCTTTGCCTCACTGTCTTTTTCTTCAGTGGGGCTATCGAGTCTAGTGTCATTCTCAGTGAGCCTGTAGCACTATGGACAATATGATCAATCTGGGACGGACTAAAGTTAGCACAGGAGTCCTCCGTCACATTGAGACGTGGTATTGAATCAAATGCAGAAGGAATCGCTTCTTTAAATTTAGCTACAGCACTGTCAGTTAGACATCTGGTTTAGAAACTTTTGACTAACGGTGTATACTCCGGGAGTATAAACTCAAAAGTTATGAGGTAATGGTCTGACAGAAGAGGGTTCTGTGGGAAGACCTCCAAATGCTCAATGTCAATGCCATATGTAAGAACAAGGTCGAGGGTGTGGCCAAAACAGTGAGTGGGTTTCTGTACTCTCTGACAGAAGCCAATCGAGTCCAACAATGAGATAAATGCAGTACTAAGGCAATCATTGTCAATATCCACATGAATATTAAAATCTCCTACAATTATAACCTCATCAGTTTTAAGGACTAAACTTGATAAACACTCTGAAAATTCAGATATAAATTCTGAATATGGACCTGGTGGCCGGTACAGTATAACAAATAGGATTGGCTGTAATGTTTTACAGGTTGGATGTGAAAGACTAAGAACAAGGCTTTCAAATGAGTTGTAGTTTAGTTTAGTTTTAGGATTCATTAATAGGCTTGAGTCAAAGATGGCTGCTACTCCACCTCCTCGGCCGGTGCCTAGAGGAATGTGAGTATTAATATGACTTGGAGGAGTTGATTCATTTAGGCTGACATATTCTTCATGGCTTAGCCAGGTTTCAGTAAGACACAATAAATCAATGTGATTGTCTGATATTAAATCATTTACTAATACAGCTTTAGATGACAGAGATCTAATATTTAGGAGTCCACATTTAATTATCTTGTTTTGTTGCACTTTTGAAATAGTGATGTTAACCTGTATGAGGTTATTTTGTATGACTCCTCTTCTGGTTACTTTTGATTTAATTAATTTAAGTGGCCGTGGGACAGACACAGTCTCTATAGAGTTAAGGTTAAGGGTGGGTAACTGCTCGAATGGAAGTGCAGAGAAGGGTGGATGACTACAACTCTGCTTCTGCTTCCTGATCTGAACTCTGGGTCATGGATTAAGTCTGCTAATCAACTTCGCCATGTTTGCAGAAATGAGACGCGCTCCATCCCAAGTGGGATGAATGCCGTCTCGACTCATCAGATCAGGCTTTCCCCAGAAAGTCTGCCAGTTATCTATGTAGCCCACATTGTTTGCTGGGCACCACCTGGACAACCAGCGGTTGAATGACGACATGCGGCTATACATGTCATCATTGATCAGATTGGGGAGAGGGCCAGAGAAAACTACGGTGTCCGACATTGTCTTGGCATAAGTACACACCGATTCCACATTAATTTGAGTGACCTCCGACCGCCGCAGTCGGGAGTCATTACCGCCGGCGTGTATTATAATCTTACTGTAACTACGCTCATCTTTAGCCAGCAGTTTTAAACAAGATTCAATGTCGCCCGCTCTGGCCCCCGGGATGCATATGACTTTGGTCCCTGGCTTCCCTATCTTCACGTTTCTGACTATGGAGCTACCTATAACCAGAGTGGGTTTCTCAGCGGGTGCGTCGCTGAGTGGGGAAAACTGGTTCGAAACGTGAAGAGGTTGGCGGTGCTCAGTGGACTTCTGTTTAGACTTAAAACCCCTTCGAACAGTCACCCAGCCATCCGGCTGCTCGGGGGCTGCCGGGGGACAGCTAACAGAGGCTAATGCTAAAGGCTCCGCACCGGCTATGGGGGGAGGCGGGCTAACTAGCGTAACTGTCTGAGCTTCGATGGTGCGGAGCCGTGCATCTAACCCACTTAGAACTGCCTCGAACCTAGCAAATGAACTACACTTGTTGCATGTACCTTTATCATTAAGAGAGGCAGAGGAATAGCTATACATGAGACACTCTGAGCAAGAGGGAGCGGGAGGGGGAGAAGAAAATATTGCGAGCTGCTAAGCTGGCAACCGGAAGTGATGCAATACGCTTACCGGAAGAGAGAGAGCGATGCGTTCAATGACAGCAAGTAAATGTATTTATTCATGCATTTATTTATTTATACGTCATTTTCTGTTCTCCATAATTGTCTACCTGTTTTATGTGAATTATTATGTTAAAACATGCATGTGCAGACTAGGCTAAGTTTTCTTTGCTCTTTAGGGAACAGTCAGTTTGAGTGACAGTGACCGTCAAGGAAGTGAGTGTAGCAGTGTCCTGGACATGGGGAGTGAACCATTCCATCCTGACCTTAAATTCATCAGAGTCCAGCAACTTCAGCACAATAAGGTTATGGTTTCAGACAAAGTGGTAGAGTCAGTATCTGTGGCTGCATTATAGCCCTACATTGAAAAAGGTGTCAAAGCATACACCATCAAAAAGACCACTCTGGAAAAAAGAATGACTCAGCCTTCTGCTTAAATGGTTTTACTAACTGGAAAAATGTAATCGCCATCATACTGTAAGAACAAATGCATTGGACAAAACGCTTATTATTATTATTATTATTTATTTGGTGCAGAATACTGTTTTGTATATAAACTAAGGTTTTATTACTGTAATTATGTTTAAATCAGTTCCAAGTTACACACCACGATTTTTTAAAATAAATGTCTGGCAGTGTCCCTACCAATGCTGAGACCAAACCTACGCCCTTGGTGTGGGTGTGTACCTCCAGACCTGCCCATGGCCACACCCTGAGTCGTGCACAGCTGTGGCCTGTTGGCTCATCACCAGCTCCTTATCAACCCTGGTCCTGCAGGCCTGGGTTGTCAGTCTGTTACGTCTTCTGCCCCGGTAGTCTCCACTGCAGCTCCATGAGATTCTCCACTGGCTTGCTACGTCCTCTCTCCTTGTCCGTAGAGTACCTGTTTCGTTCTGCCTGCCTCCGTCGGCGATCCACGGGAATCACGTCGTGGTCTGCTCGCTGTTGTGTTGGACCCCGGGCTCCACACTTCTTTTACTTTACGGAATAAAACTCCTTACCCTGATTCTGTCTCCTGTGGTCTGCTATTGGGTCCTAACCCTGTTCTCCCGTGACAGAAATAATCTATTAATTTGCTAAATGTGCCACGTGTTCACTAACGAGGAGAGGTACTATGAAAATGTGGGCTGTGTGGTTAAAGTGAACAATCAATTCATAAAATAAACATTTTACAATGAAGAATAAATATTTATAAATATAAAAATTAATTAAAACCCCTCAATGAGCATTAGCCTGCTCAAATAAGTTGCATCCCACATGGTAACCGCTAGCAAGCAAATACTAGCAGGATTACTGTTGGCAACTATGTTGGTTCACTGAAATATCATAAAGCATAAAACATCTTCATTTATACAACCAAAGCTTTCCTTTGGCTTAGACGGAGCAGTAGTGTGGACTGCAAGTTATGGAAGAATGCACTGTGCATGCAGAAGGTTGTAAAAACACTGAATTTATATTGAAGAGGATGCTCGCAAATGATCTGTACTTGTGATGGAATAATGTGCACAGTAACATTTCAGCCTGGGCAAAGGAAGGATAGTATCACGATTGACATCAACAACAGTTTGATAGAATGATTGATAGTTACATTTAAATGCATTAAATGAAACAAAAGCAAATAATGAATATGCAAAGTTCGGTTGCATAAACAAACCCTGAGCATGCTCCCTCCCTGGCTCATATCCCTCATATATCCCTTGATAATGGAGCACGCAAAGTGACATGGAGACATGCAATCTCCAACATCTAGCAGAGTCACACATTAGCCTGACTGTTTGTTTCATAGAAGAGGAATGGGGTCTGAAGAGTAAAGACTTGGAAATAGTATATTTTTCAGAGGACCACATGGGGGAATTGATTGCAAAAGGCTTGATTGAGTCACTGGTCCCATGGCGTCTGAATGCAAACAACTAGGTGTGCATCACCACTGACAGTGGGGTGAATGCGGGGAAAGCAATGGCATTTGGTACTTAAATTTTAGTAGCTTGGCTTGTGTTAGTAACAATAAATAATATGCATTAAAGTCAACCAGAGAAGCACAATTAAGATGTATAGACACACAAGAAATGTGCAAGTCCTTGCACTCTTAATTTCAAGAATGAAAATTACTTTTTAATTATAGAACTAAAATGTTAAAAATAATAAATATAAAAGTGATTAAATGTAACCTTTTTTTCTCTCCTGGTAATTATTTAAAAAATCCATTAAACGTTATCAACAATTATCATTATACTGAAATTATCCATATTTTATTATGATCCATTTTTAGCTACATCATCCATCCCTAATTACAATTCAATTAAATTGGCTTATTGTTAACCAAACCATGCCATGAGACAGCAATTGGTGCAATAAGAATACTTATTGCACCAGTATTTTCCGCACTATAGGGCGCACTGGATTATAAGGCGCACTGTCAATGAATGGTCTATTTTCAATCTTTTTTCATATATAAAGCGCACCCGACTATAAGGCGCATTAAGCGAAACAAAACAGTCAGTCAAACTTTATTAAACGTGTTCACAATAACTCAACATTGTTCAAACGTTAATGAGCGTATTCACAATAACTCAACATTGTTCAAACGTTAGCGTAACTCTGTGTGGTCTTCTTTACTTGGCGCAGGTCATCTTCTTGCTTCCTCCACTTCCGTACAATTGATTCATTAATGTTGAATTCTCTCGCAGCTGCTCTATTCCCATGATCTACTGCATGACTGATAGCCTTGAGTTTGAAGTCCGCCTCGTAAGCGTGTCTCTTGACAGTTGCCATTTTGGGGTCCTTATACACACACACTGTAATATTATGGCGAAGCACAGTATGTATTACTCCGCGACGCTCCTGGCTACGGTAGCCGTAAAAGGGCATTCACACCAAACGCGTTGCGAATCTTTCGCGTGTTTGGATCCCATGTAAAGTCAACGCACAGAAATTCGCCGGACGTTGCGATAGACGCGTTTTGTGCGTTGCGAAATTTCGTCAGAGATGAAATATTTCAACTTCCAACGCGAGTTGCAAAAGTTTCGCAACTCGCCAGCCAATCAGCGTTGAGATGCTCCGCCCGTTGGGCTGCTGCTGCTCTGGTAGTGCTGGAAGCGGAAGTTATCGAGACGGAGTCGGTGAAACTCCTCGAGCGGTGTGAGCCTACGGGTGAAGTTATGAACCCAAACACCAGGGCGTTAGATGTTCCCACGTTTATGGGATGTCCACAACAAGTATAAAGCAGAACTAGTGGTTATTTCGACCGTGGTGGATGGAGGAAATTATAACTTTACCGAGACAAGCCATGGAGATAAGCCACGCCCCCTTTTTGCAACTGGTTGCGAAAGAAACAAATGAACACAACTTGACTGGCGAATAAACTGACATGAGTTATAAAGCCGTTTGGTGTGAACGCACCATAATGCTGCAAGCGGTGCGGCTTTGTAGTTTACCAAAGTCGTACTAAAACATTTTGACAGAGCGCTGTGTACCACACAAAATCGCTTCGAGGTCAGTAAGCACAACCAGAATGAATTCGTTTTTGTCGTTTTTTGAGAAAATTAAAGGCTTTTAAGTGCGCCTTATAGTGCGGAAAATACGTGTCTTGTAGTTTGACTGACTGCAATGGGGACGCATCCGCTAGAATACGCTTGGCTCTGAACAAGTGACGTAGTATAAAATGTACGAGAAACAGAGAGAGAGAGAGAGAGAGAGAGAGAGAGAGAGAGAGAGAGAGAGAGAGAGAGAGAGAGAGAGAGAGAGAGAGAGAGAGAGAGAGAGAGAGAGAGAGAGAGAGAGAGAGAGAGAGAGAGAGAGAGAGAGAGAGAGAGAGAGAGAGAGAGAGAGAGAGAGAGAGAGAGAGAGAGAGAGAGAGAGAGAGAGAGAGAGAGAGAGAGAGAGAGAGAGAGAGAGAGAGAGAGAGAGAGAGAGAGAGAGAGATTAAACTAACTTACTCATACACACACATTGGTTGTGCTGGTATGCTCATCTCAGAAGCACGTGGTGGTGTTTAAGTGCTGCTTCTATTGTGTGCCTCATTGCTCCGTTAAATAATCATCATAATCATTTTGGTAGTTTTGTGCAGCGTAATCACATGTGAGATTACATCCGCCCTTTTGGTTGTGTTCTCTCTCCTCTGCTGTTAAGTTTTGCGTGGCATGATCACTGAAGAGATTACCAACCTTTTTCTTTCACGCTTTTCACCCCCCGACACACACACACAAAAAAAAAGCAGTTTTCTGCGATTACTTTGTGCATGTGTATTGTGATAAAAGCTGGATATTGTGGCCTGTGGAATAGTACATTTTGAGACTTAATTTATAGTCTGGTTATTGGTCCCTGATCTCAGGGTGTTGCCCCGTTGTTATTATTAATATTTGTGAATACTTTTATTGATATCAATCATTTGATTAATGTCAATGTGGCAGCGGGGTGTGGTTAGGCTGAGCTGCAGAGCGGGGGGGGGGGGGGGGGGGGGGGCGGGGTTCAGGGAACGACTGTGATGTGTAATGAGTATCAGCTGGGGTCAATTGGGTGTGTTTTGTGTCTTCCATATTAGAGCAGGAGTAGCTGGAGAATGAGAAAGGAGAGCGGGTAGCAGGGATGACCCTGCACAGAATGACCGCAGTCGCTTCTGGACTCCTTCGAGGCTACAGCGGGGGCGTGTGGCTGGCCTGAGACCGAGTGGGCTGTCTGGCTCCTGCCTCTTCTGGCCGGGGAGGCACAGACAGCGGCTCTGGGGCTGCCCCTGGCAGGCAGGCAGGTGTACGCAGACGTGGGTAAAGCCCCGTCTCCGTGAGGCCAGGCTGGGGCCCGAGGACCGGCCATTCAGTCAGGATATATATATTTATATATTTTAGCCTCGAGGCTAACAAGACTCTGCAGTCCAATCCTAAAATACCATGTGAAATAGAACAAAGAGTTTCATATCTGCAACCCGGAGGCTTGGTGCTCGGCACAGGAAGTAGCGGAGAAGGTGGTCCTGGAGCAGTTTGTGGGCGGCCTGCCGGCCCGAACATCAGCCTGGGTCCACTGTCACTGCCCTGCTGCACTGGAGACCGCCATCACCTTGGCGGTGGACCACCTGGCAGTTCATCCCCCCCGGGCAGGGGGACGCGGTCGCCCGCCGGCTACGGCCCGTCCGACAACCGCCCCACGGAGGAGGCTACCTCCGCAGCTCCCGGCACGGACGGCTCCGTGGCCGGCATCCCTCCCTCAGGTCCCCGATCCACCGACCACGGCCAGCACTGGCACTCTTCCTGACCTACGGGGGGTTTCTCAAACACCAGGGCAGGAGTGTTGGAGGTGCGGGCAGCCGGGCTGATGGAGGTGGGCCAGGTGATCCGGGCTCTCCAACACCCTCCCCCGTTCCGGGATCGACGTGCCGCGTTCCGGTAAGAATCCAGCGGGGTACACATCAGGCGATAGTGGATTCGGGCTGTACGCATTCACCAGAGCCTGGTTCGGCCCAGGGCATTGATGGAGGCATTGTGGGTGAAAATAAGGTGTGTGCATGGGGACGTTCACGAGTATCCTATGGTGTCAGTGGAAATTAGACATGGGGGAAAAAAAAATAACGTAAAGGTCGCGGTTAGTTCCCGCCTTACGCACCCCCTAATCTTGGGAATAGATTGGCCGGGTTTTAACAAATTAATGGGACAGGGTCATGCGATATCTGTGCTGTGCTCAGCGGTGACGCGAGGTTGTATAGAGTGAGCCATGATGCTCAGAAAGGGCAGGAAAACACCCAGTTGCTGGTGCCGGAGAGCCGCCGTGAAATGATTTTCCCAATGGCTGGTCACATGGGATACGATAAAACACTAGACCGGATAATGACCTGATCTTATTGGCCGGGCATCCGGGCGGATGTGCGCCGTTTGTGTGTGTCCTGCCTGGCGTGTCAATTGGTAAACCACCTGGCCATTCTGAGGGCGCCTTTGCGTCCTCTGCCATTAATAGAGGTACCGTTCGAGTGAATCGCCATGGACCTCATCAGGCCATTTCACCGGAGTGCACGCGGATATCATTTTGTGTTAGTCCTTGTGGATTACACAACACGATATCCGGAGGCTGTGCCGTTGCGCAACATTTCTGCAAAGAGTGTCCCGCATGCGCTGTTTCAGGTCATCTCCCTGGTTAGTCGGAATCCCGAAAGAGATTCTGACTAACCAGGGCACCCAGTTCATGTCAAGAACACAGAGAACTTTACGCGTTACTGGGCATTAAGTCTATTCGGACCAGTGTGTACCACCCACAGACAGACGGTCTGGTGGAGCGTCTGAATAAGACTTGGAAGTCCATGATCCGTAAATGTAATAATGAAGATGGATGTAATTGGGATAAATGTCTTGACTCTGTTTGCAGTGCGGGAGGTCCCCCAGGGCTCCACGGGATTTTCTCCCTTTGAACTTTTGTTTGGCAGGACTCCACGGGGGGTGCTCGACCTGATTAAGGAAAACTGGGAGGAGGGGCCGAGCACCAGCAAAAACGAGATTCAGTACATCCTGGAAACTGCGAGCAAAGCTCCACACACTGGGTAGGATGTCACGTGAGAATTTGCTCCAGGCCCACCACCTCAACCTCCTGAAAGCATGGAGGGAGGCGCAGTCTGTTTCTCTGGTGTCCACGGTATCTGAGAGAGAGGCGCTGGGGCCTGAGGTCCACCAAAATCCACCAATCCGGCCTTACTCCTTTGAGAACAGACATTGCCCAGTTGCAAAAACAGTTTTCTGACGTGTTCTCTCTCCTACCAGGGCGCACAAACCTCATCATGCACCAGAGACTCCTCCGGGCGTGGCGGTGCGGTTACGGCCCTACAGGTTACCTGAACAGAAGAGAAAAGTGGTTCAGAGGGAATTGGCTGCTATGCTGGAGATGGGGGGTCATAGAAGAGTCACACAGTGCCTGATGTAGTCCCATTGTTCTTGTTGTCAAGAAGGATGGATCTATACGGTTCTGCGTGGACTATCGCAGGGTGAATGATGTGTCACGGTTCGATGCTTACCCGATGCCCCGGGTCGACGAACTCCTGGACCGACTGGGCACTGCGCGTTTCTTTACGACCCTGGATTTAACCAGGGGCTACTGGCAGATTTCTCTGTTGCCAGAGTCCAAGGAAAAGATGGCCTTCTCCACTCTGTTTGGTTTATACCAATTCACCACGCTTCCCTTTGGGTTGTTAGGGGCTGCATCTGCACACTGCATATTCGGCCGCCTACTTGGATGATGTGATCATCCACAGCACCACCTGGGCGGAGCATGTGCAGCGGGAGGGCGGGGTGCTGGAGTCCCTGAGGCAGGCGGGGCTGACTGCCAACCCGGGGAAGTGTGCAGTTGGACGGAGGGAGGTACGGTATCTGGGGTACCACTTGGGCGCCGGGCAGGTGCGCCCTCAGGTAGACAAGACTGCCGCCATCGCCGCCTACCCACCACCCAAGACAAAAAAAGAGGTGAGGCAGTTTTTGGGGCTGGCGGGTTACTACAGGCGCTTCATTAAAGATTTAGCAGAGTTGACCAGCCCCTTGACTGACCTGACCCGGAAAGGTGCATCAGATCCGGTCCAGTGGACGGAGCAATGCCGGTTGGTGTTTGAGAAGGTAAAACAGGCTCTCTGTGGGGAACCACTCCTTCACACACCTAACTTTTCTCTTCCTTTTACTATGCAGACTGATGCGTCGAACAGAGGGCGGGGGGCCGTTTTGTCCCAGCAGGTAGAGGGAGTTGACCGCCCGGTCCTGTACATCACCCGGAAGCTTTCGTAGAGGGAGGCCACGTACAGCACAGTAGAGGAGTGCCAGGCCATCCGGTGGGCGGTCGACTTCCTGCGCTACTACCTCCTGGGGCGCTCTTTAACCCTCTGGTCGGACCACGCTCCTCTCCAGTGGCTCCACCACATGAAAGATACCAACGCCCGGATCACTCTGTGGTATCTGGCTTTGCAGCCTTTTAAATTCAAGGTGATCCATAGGCCGGGGACGCAGATGGTCGTGGCAGACTTCCTCTCCCGCTCTCATGAGGGGGAGGGGGAGTAGGTTAGGCCGGATGGCACCCTGGCCTAAGACGGGCGGTGGAGGTATGTGGCTCAGCTGCAGAGTGGGTGGAGCGAGGGGGTGGTTCAGGGAACTGTGCCGTGATGTGTAATGAGCCTCCGCTGGGGTCAATTGGGTGTGTTTTGTGTCTTCCATATAAGATCAGGAGTAGCTGGAGAATGAGAAAGGAGAGCGGGTAGCAGATGCCTGGAGCGTTCGGAAGCAGAAACAGGACTGAAATTAATAAAACCAGTTACTGCACTAAAGATCGTGTGTGTTGCCCTCTTTCTTTTTTACTCAAATGTGTTACAGTCAATAATTTTGTTTTCATACTCACTGATAACCAAATACGCTACTGCCAGATCCCAAGATTATATAACAATGATAACGATAGTGAATATATGTTACGTTAATAGTCTATTTAAAGAAGTAAGTACTCGTGAAGCTGGTGGCCAGCAGGGCCAGGTAACTGGTTTCAGGATCACCACTCCAGTTCTTCAGGTGTGTACCCATTTGCATGCAGCTGCTGTGATGTCATAGAGATAGACACCAGCTTGAATAAGTCTAGGGAAACATATGGCCTCAATAACACAAGTGCATCTCACACAGCTTTGAAAGTAATCCCATTGTGATTTATTTTTTCATTTAATATGGCGTTTTGCCATGATGAAGTTCAGCCGGCAGATTATGTTCACTCACCCCACAATGTTCGGCATCAGCGCCAACTTTCCCTTTACTGGGTTAGTACGGCCAGGGGGTCGGTTTTGCTTAGAATTACATACGCTGTTGATTTAAAAAATACATTTTCATTTGAGAATCTTGTCTTTGTCATTCTGTTTAAAAGCCAGGATATTCAGCAGCTGAGGTTTGAGTGCTGCATTTGAACCACTGCCTTATCTCTTCCTTACATTATATAGTTTGTATTGGCCATTCTTGTTCCCCTGGTTCACAGTATCTCATTCTTTTTTGTTCTGAGCCGATAGCTACAAGTCTTTTCATACATTTTTTTTTTTATGGGGGGGGCACAATTATTGTTTAAGTTCCTTCATTGAAGTAGAAACTCATCGTGATACCACTGAAACACCTTCAGACACTCAGACACAGAGCCAGAAAGAGAAATTCGACCCATCTACTCATTGATTATTTTTCCATTCCCACTCTCAGTTTTCCTGCACTTTTTAGGTTGGTAAAAACAAATTGTAGCAGTGTGGAACCGGTAATAAAGAGAGATTCAGAGTCAACAAAAGTTGCTGGTGGGGAAAAACCTTTCGGAAACTGTTATGGTGAATTCAATGTTAAGTACTGTCCGTTGGTGCTTTGCTTGAATACATCTGAGAACGGAAACCAAGTGCTTACTGTTATTCACTTGTTTGGCAACTATGAAGCATTAAATAAAGCAGAAAAAATATCAAATACAAGAATAAAAACTGCAAGAAAAAAATCGATGGCAAAGAATCACATGGCCTACACAGTGTAAAATCCTTGTCTCTTCACACAGCGTCAACTCACTCTACATAGAACTGAAAACATTGTTTACAGCCAAAAGTGAGCGCAACTGAACTTTTTCAAATAATTGGCATCAATAACCAATTCAATATGTAAATCACAGACGCAGGGAAAAAATATACAAGGGGAAAAAAAGATTGCTTGGAAGTCATTTTCTTTTCTTTTACTATTTGATGTCCCCGTAATTATCACCACGTAGCTGTATTACCTCATCTAAATGGTGTAATGTTGTTGAAAGAACACCTGCCACAATGACTAATAATAGATAAATCCATCAATCAAGTTGCTTGCAGTACAAATGCTTTGAGTTACTCGACAGGCAGTCAGAAAGTGAGAGTCATCTTCTTTCACGTTCCCTCCATTCTCAGTCGCTCTCTTGCATTTCGTCGCAGTGGCACCAGCAATGTAAATAATTACCGTAGTACTGAGAAGAAAAAACTAAAACAGGAAAAAGAATCTCCCACACAAACATCTCATAAACCACCACCCTGTCAAAAATGCACCGCGTTCCCATTTGCAGTTTTCGATCTGTGTGTCAGTGTATCGCTGAAAGCAGTAATTAGGTTGTCAGGGAGAGAGCGTGCAAGAGGAACATAATAAGCACCACACACAGAGACAGCCTGTGTGGAAGGGACAGTTGGGGGACAGAAGAGCCATTATGAGTGAGCTGATGGCAGGGACAACTGTGTGCTATATGTCTTCAACCTGCCAGAAACATATTGACAATGTATTGACTTACTTTTTTTCAATCTCCTAAATGGAGAACACACAGATAACTTGACAGGTCATTTAGATCTAAACTAGAGTTGTTACGATACCAATATCAGCATCGGAAATGCCTGTAGCCTAAATAAATAATAATGCTTGATTGGGTCTATGCACCAATCCGATATCACTTTACATTTTTCATTTATCAGTTAATTTACTGTCCACAGGAAGCAATCCTGTCTCCTACAAAATTACTTTCCCATCCGACTAAACTGCACAAACATGGCGAAAGTATTTCCTCATGGGCTCAGTTTTAAATTGAAACTAAATAAATTAAAAAACAGTACAAAAAGACTCTGCTCATATACGATTTAGGCAATAACACTAAGGTTAGGTCAAAAAACATCATGGTTTGGTTTACAAAAGGATTACAAGATTGACACAAAACAAAAATGCCACAACAGTACTTGGTTAGGTTCAGCAATCTCCTGGGGGACTTGCAAGCCCTGTGTTTCTAGACCCATAGACCACCCTGACTTCCTACCTATGCCAATTTCTAGTTTCTAAAACTTATTTGTGATTCGGTAAAAGCATTCCTTTTCCTTTGAAAATTAATTCACAATGCAGTTTTTTTTTTTATTGGAATATATTTTTAACAAACAAACAACATACATTGGACGTTCTGTACATCTGCACGTTCTCCCAATCGCTACTGCACTCGCCATTGTAGCACACTTGCTATTGAAAATAACCTTGCAAGATTTGGATCCTTTCACACAACGTTTTAACAATTTTATTTTGGATATATATATTTACTACATTGTGGAGGATGCCAAAAAGAAAAGGAATGAAACTCAAATGATGGTGCAAGATAACTGTACAGATGCCTGAGCATTAAGGTTTAGATGTGCATCCTTTAAAATGGAGGCAAACAGCTGTCACTGAATTTATAACACTATCATAAAAAGATGATGCATTCAAGAGGTCAAATACAATCCTTACACTTCTTTTTATTTGCTGGACAGGTTTGCCCCCTTTCTCAGTATTGACTTTAACTTGTGAGAAGAGTCACAGTTGTGAAAGATAAGGCCAGCTGTGCTGGAGCCCCCCGCTGTTAGCCACACGGTTAGCCTGGGCAGACAGCTTTTTGGGGTTTGCTTAGTGACAGACACTCCACAAATCAACGAGTTGGAGATTGGGACAAGACTAAAGAGAGAAAGGTTAACAGCATTAGGGAGCGGGGAGAGAGTGAAAGAGATGCAGAGAATAGTGACAAACAAAAACCCTTACAAGTTAACAAGCGCAGAGAGAAACCTGACACTCAATTGGCAAGAACTGGCAGGCCCTGACAAGTTGGGATGACATGCACCAGTAAAGGGATGTGAAGCTCCACCTTCTCACCATCCGTCTCGATCAACCATGGCTCTTGTTAGGCCCTGAACATCGTGGCTAACTAGCCACTCCACCACCCGGTGCATATCATGCAGTCCATCATCGCAAAACCTTTTATCCCTTCTAATATTATTCCACTCACCATCCCTTTTGCTCCGATGTCTTCCTCAGCTGGTGCCCCGCGACATGCTGACCCTGCTCCCCAGAGATCCAGCTGGGATAATACACATTTTGTGGTGACCTCAGCCGAGGTGTGTGAACATACGGGTGTGAACATACATGTTCACACACCAGCACACAAACTCACACAGCAGGACGCACAAACACATCCTCTTTTCCTTTAATCATGGAGTGGGCACAGCAGGGTGTGAGCAAGATACGTCAACCATGTGTGTGACATGTGTCACCTCTTGTACCTTCATATGATGGGGGAAACATTGTGACGAACAGCAGATACATCAGCTATGGGTGTTTAGTTCGGTGTGTGGAACCATATATTCGTCACATATCACACCATTGGGTGAGTCATCACACAAACACACCATAAATAAATCATGGTTGAGAAACAGATTTCCAGCTGGTTTTGATGTTGAAGCACAATCAAACTGAAAGCGTTCTCACCTCAAACTACAGAAAAGGAAACGGTGCAAATGGTACTGTTCTCAAAGCCTAAAGTGTTTGACTAATTATGTATTTTTCTAAATCAATCAGTCCGACATTCAGACCCACTTATGTAGTGATTGGTCAGCTGTGTGGAGGTTTGCAGGGTTTGAACCATTGGAATTAGGCTTCTGTCATGATACTTACATGAACTGAAAACACACTGTGAAAGGGTTAAAGTTGTGAGACCAAACACCCTCAACTCCCACACTCCCTGGTAGCAACCTGTCAATCACTCGCCCTAAAGCACACCATGTATTATGGACTATTTTAGTCTAAGTAGAAAACTTGAAACTAGCGATTGAGACCATAAACTGAGGTTAACTAATGAATCCGGTGAGAAGTGGAAGCATTTTCTCATAGACACAGACAATCAGACTTCTTTCTGCAACCAGATGAGTGGAGGTTGCCTGGTTTGAACTTACTGTATGTCTCAAGCTCCCTTTAAAAGTAACAAACTTTAATGTTTGCATTAGCAACCAAGTGAAAAACTATATGAGTATCTTCCAGAGGAAATTGTCTTAAAACGTGTGCCATTATCCTCACTTTTTAATGTTAAGGTATGTCACCCCTTTTCTTTGTTGTCAGAAGGCTTTTAGCTAAGCAACAAAGAATATCTATAAACACTTTTGCATGGTGTGTTTTGATTTTCGGCTATTATTCACATTGGTAATATCAACAGTGGACATACGAAGTCCAATAGGGCAAAGAATCAGATATAATCAAACAAATTCTATAGAAATGATGAGCACAACTTTTATTTTCAGATCCAAGTTGTAATGAACCAGAGTTCCCTTGATGTAGGTTGGTATAACTTTATGTTTTGCATATACATTTGATCTCATAAGTCTCATCTAAATTCTCATTACTCATTTCTGCTGGAGGAAGCTGCCCGGCGACCACATGCTGAAGCTCCTTAGCTGGCCTTTCTCTCCTGATTAGGATCACAGCTGAAGGAGGTGGGAGAGAAGAGGAGGAACCGGAGCGAGGAGGAGGTGGAGGAGGGATGAGAGGGCATCAGGGGAGCTCATAGGAACACACACCAGTTGACTCTGCTGCACCCTTCACAGCGGGAGCTGTCAATCCAGTTATGCCCACAGTCTGGCCCATGAGAACACACGCAGTACGTAAACTCTCCGCCACTGCTCTGATGTGCGACATTCCACCCACAAGAGTTGCTCGTGCACACATATACTCGTGCACGACCTCAAACGTTGCAGACATGTATAAGCCCATCTACACACTCCCTGCCTACACACACACTTATGAAGACAGCTCCAGCTGAGCCTCTGACTATCACCACATCGCCTGCGTGGCGCGAGTATCATAGCAACAATGTGCAGCAGGGGGTGTTAAACTCTCTCCAGCTAATTAAGGCATGTGAGCACCGGCATCTTCACACATCGCCAGACACTTCAAAGCCCTGCTGTTGTGTGTGTATCCTGTTGTAAATTCCCCTTTTAAATGCTACAACAAACCCTTTGAACATCCTTCCTACCTCTTCTTCCTTTTCTCCCCATCTCTTCTCTCCGTCTTGGCAATCCATCTCTTTCATTACAGCTTGTTTACGGCAAAGTTAACCCTTTTTGTGTCTGTCATGAGCGCAGGCTTCTTTGAGTGCGCCTTGCATCCTATTGCATAGCCTGACTGTTGTAATCGTGTCCCGGAGAAAGCACCGCAATATCTATTTTCTACCATCCTACGCAAAACAAGGCAAGTTGTTCTGTTTTCTGTGCCGTAAAGGGGATTAACGCACGTAATCGCATTCCAAACAATCCTCCCTTCCATTTAAAGTGGCTCGTGGCATTGAAGCTGAATGCAGCGTTGATAATTCCTCTTTCTAAATATCGTACATGGGTGGCCATGGCAGTGTGCATCAAAGTACACATAGATCTATGCCACATGTGCTGGTATGTCCGTCTCTGCAGCCAAAAGTTTCAAAATAAAGTTTGTCTCCCACACATGTACACTGGTCAGATGAGCTTATGTAATCAATTGGGAGTCATGATTTATGTGTCGCACACAGCCAATCATTACTAACTTGAAACCTGTCTCACTCTCTCTCATCCTCCACCCACCTTAGCTCAACCCTCTCTCCCATGGGGTACGTGGAGCTAAGGACGACATGCAGAGCAGACAACTGGAGATGACTTATATACCCTTCTCTGATCGTGGTGCCACATTCTCACTCCAAATAAAATGTAAAGAAAACTTTATTTACTGTTCGGGTGAGCGCAACAAGTTCTAGGATAGACTAAGGAAAGATGATGGTTTTGGTTAAAATAGGTATGCTTGTTACATAACTGTTATTAGTAAGTATGTGTATTACGTAACGGTAATGTACTTAATGTAATAAGTCAACAGTGACTTGATTTCACATGAACAGCAGTCTCCTGTGTGAAAGTCCAATGTTTGTTTGACCCCCTCGATCTTTCCTTGCCCTTTACATTGCGTCAGTTGCTCTGATCATCTTATACGGACGTGCATGGGTTTACTCTGGGGTTAGTTCCAAAGTCCTGTTGCGTCTCAGACTGTTCAGAAGCTACAGGGTGCAACAACAACAACTCGGATCAGACTCGGATCAAATATTACCATTTCAAGCCACGTGATGCAATGTGATGACCCATTACTTACAAAGGAGTCACTGTTATATTATCGCCCCCAAAGTATAGACATAACAAGGCAAAATAGAAGTAGGACACAGGAGGTGAAGGTGCGACCTGAGTGGGAACAGACCGAGTTGAATCCTTCCTTAAAAGTTGAAGGGAACTGTGCAAAGTAGGAGGAAGGTGAGAAAAGGTTGGGGACATAAAGCATTTAGCTGAAAGAGGTGTTATAAAAGTAAGAGTGGTGAGTAAGAGAGAGCAAGATGCTAAGTAACGGGAGAGTGAGGGTGTATAGAAGTAGTTTATGGTACAAAAGATACATATGACAGTCTTCTTAGCAGGTGAGGATAATGCATTTCTCTTGTTCAGCCCTCATCCTTTCTGAAACACCGTGGCTTATATTCAAAGCTCCGGACGCTCGTCACAACTCGCTGCCTGAAAGTAACGCTGGTTTGCTTCCAGTATGAAATGACCGTTAAAGTGCAACGCTTTTGTTGTCGGGACTTCCGTTCTCAGTTTGATTTCCATTGGCTGTGACAGACTGTACGGCTGTGTGATTCACAGGAGCAGCTGCCTTTCTGGGGATTTTTACACCAGAATGAAACTGCACTCGCGCCATGCCTGATGTGACATATGATAATGAGCTTTATGTGCACTGTTCCCATGCGTGACATATATATCTCTGTCATTTCATGATAAATGCAGGACGTCTCTCAGACAAATTAATTTTTTTATTCAGTGATTTCTCATCGCTGTCAACGTCTCTTCTGTGGTTGCTTTGCTGGAAGGTACATGCCCTTGTCAGCAATTAAACAGCTTGAGAAGAAACACTGCATTGGTCGACGGAGCGCCACTTGTCCATCAACAATGTAGCAGTTCATTTTTAACGTGAATCCTCTCATCCACCATCAGCGCTTATGTTGTCACAAGACCGTATCACGGGTGCTTTGGCAATTACGCTTTCATCGTGCACAGTATTTACTGTCAGACACTCTCAAACAGCTCCATCCGTAATGGATTGAAATGTAGTGTGACACAATGGCACACGGACTAATGGCTGCCTTAAAAAAAGTAGCCCTCGCTGCATAGATGATGTAAAACAAAGCGAGTCATGGCCTGACACGATCACTAGGTGAGCGTCTTCACCTCGCTTTTCAGTGCAAACAGATAGCATTTAATTAACTGTACCAGCCAACAGCATGTGACATGCTTCTAAAGATTAATCAGTGAATTATATGTATCAATTTATGTTTCGTATGCTGAAGATCATTTCGGAAAAATCAACGGGATAGTGTATAATGCTTCACATATAATATGATTGTGTGTTGAATCTCATAGGTTATTTTGTTGTCTTGAGGTTCAGTGTGTTCACCTTACATCCATCCATCTACGCATTAACAGTATCATCCATTCGTGGCTTCATCAAAATATTCTTCTGATGATGTTTTTGATGATAGCGATATCTTCTCAGTCTGCTCAGCGGTGATGTGGAGAGTATTTATTATAATAAAACTTGTATTGCTTCTACAGTATAGATGGAATTGCTGCATGGCATGGCCCCAGGTAGGCTGGCATACTGTACACTGAACATGGTCTACTACTGTGTACAGCATAATGTAATAAAAGCGATGGAAATCAGTAGTAGTTGTAATGTGAAGAGACGTTAAAGTTTCCTGGTTAACTTAGTTCCAGCAGCCAGCTGTGAAAAAATCTAGCTTGTGTGTTGAGTTAGTTTCTGATTCATCCATATCTGAAGAAGGCTCTGCTTCACTGAGCAAAGCATTTTTAAGCACCAGCTGCTCAAATGAGCTTGCTCCCTGTTTTAAAGTCTGCACTGTGCAGTCTTTTTTTGTTGTTGCATGTATACGATAGAGCACGTTGTAGTGATAACCTAGCGAAGCACTAAAAGTCAATTTTGGTACACAACAGTATACAGCATACACTCTCGGTCATTGTAAAGCACATTTAACAGCTTTTTTCAAATGAAAAATGACTA
The DNA here is from genome assembly GCF_009769545.1 of Cyclopterus lumpus. Taxonomy (NCBI): domain Eukaryota; kingdom Metazoa; phylum Chordata; class Actinopteri; order Perciformes; family Cyclopteridae; genus Cyclopterus; species Cyclopterus lumpus. The sequence continues at coordinate 13,594,029 of NC_046983.1, read as the reverse complement.
AACATAAAAGAGCAGATTTTTATATTATGACTTTTGTCGAGACTGTTTAGCCATGAAGACCCTGGATCAAATAATAATTAGTACAGTAATATAATAAGTTGTAAAGATGTAAAGAGACTGGGTTCATGAAAAACAAGTGATGTTGGATTCCATGGTGATGCGTTGGTTGTCATGGGCCTAATTGCTGGCGGTGCTTTGGTGGCACACGGCCATTCAATTGATTCATGTATAGGGTTGAGCATATGTATATAGGTTTGATGTTATGGGAAATAGGCTTTAGGGGGTTGTGCTGTATGTGTGTTTGTGACTGTTGGCGGCTACATGTGCTAGCATGTGCAAAATATTAAATTGCATTTCAACTGCCTTCATGTCAGACGACAGCATGCAAGTCTACAGAGGAGGTCTATGGAGTGCATTTGTCCCCTCTGTGTGCTTAACGCAACCCTGTTTTCATAGAAACAACGGCAGACAACATGTATGCAAAAGCCATCTTTCACTCATTTGTTCCATGTTTATAAAGCAAGCAATCTCAGTCTGTGCGTATGACCTCTGCATATCTCAAGAAGCGCTCATCCGATTTACTTCACACTTGGCAAAAAAGAAGACCGTGCAGTGTGGAATATGGTGCAGTGGGATGAGGGGAGATGTTCAATATCAATAAACCTTTAATAAACAAGTGCGCAGCGCTCTATGCAGCGGTGGGAGCGGAGCTTCAGGGCTCCACGGACTGAGTAAAGCATGGCACCTTTATAGGACGCGGCTCATTGACTGCAGTTCACTTTTGCTGCTGCATGCTGGATATACTAACGTTACAAGTGACTTGAATGAGCGCTTCTCAACAACTCTGCAAGCTGAACTTCCGAGGGACAACCAATCGATGACTACAGCTCTAATATTAGCACATTCTAATAGTGCTTATAGTTAGGGCTGAATCAGGTTTGCCCTGGTCGAGCCCCTTGATATGCTGCTATAGGCTTATAGGCTGCTGGGGGATGTTTTAGGATACACTGAGCACCTATCTCCTCTTCTCTCTCTCCTTATGGATACATTTACATCTCTCCATTGCACCTTATTAACTCTGCTTCCTCCCCGGAGTCTTTGTGACTTCACGTCTCATAGGGTCCATTGGACCTGGCTGTGTCTGATGCCTGGTGAGCCGGCCTCCCGCGTTGGCCCTGCTGATCGCCCCGCCCCCCTTCCTCTCTTCTGTTTCATGGATTGGAGGTCCATTCATTCATTGTCATATTCATGTAATGTGTTTATGTAACTTTGTAAATGCTGTTCATTCTGTACACATGACATCTATTGCATCTGTCCATCCGGGGAGAGGGATCCTCCTCTGTTGCTCTCCTGAAGGTTTCTTCCGTTTTTTTCCCACAAACTGTATCATAGTATGCGTAGGTGTCATCCTGCTTGAGTATTAATTCAATTCAATTCAGTTTATTTTGTGTAGCCCAATATCACAAATTTGCCTCAGAGGGCTTTACAATCTGTACACATACGACATCCCTGTCCCAGGAACTCACATAAAAAATAACCTTTCACAGTAATATGAAACACTAAATGTTTTGCTCATTGTTTATTATAATTCAGGTTTGTTACAACTTGGAACTCATCAATACTTTGGTGAGTGCATAACTGAGTGTTGGGAACTACACCTAAGCGACATGCAGAATAAGTAGCTCTTTCATAAGGAAAATGACAACAAGCAATGAAAAGTGATCAGCATGATGGGAAACAATGGGAACATTATCTTATCATTGCACTATGGTGATGGTGTTTCTCATGTTCTTCTTCATTTAAAAAACGTCACTGTCACTGCTTTTCTTTTCCCTCTGGCAATAAAATTGCAGTGAAGTAGGATCAAAATTAACCTGGAAACTGAGCTCACAGATTGAGAGCAGTCACATCCAGTTTCAGTGACAACACCAAATGCTGCAGCTTTGCACAGCACAAAAGAAGCACTACTGAAGAAGCATTTATTGATGAATTATGGATTCCAGTTCCCTCTTGATTGGGCTTTTAATTGGGATTTTGGCACACTCAAATGCATGCGCTGTATGCCTTGCACACACATACACTCACCTGGCCAATGAGAGATGAACACAGGAAGTCATTTTCCATTGATTTCTGCTTTTCATTATGCCGGGGTGAGCATTGGGAGTTATTTCACAAAGCGCTTTTTATCACCTGCGTTCTTTTATGAAATGGAAATAACAACTGTGGGAGAAAAGGCTCCCACCCGTCGTTGTCAGAGTCCAGCTGAGTCTGCTGGGATACATTCACTGACACACTGTAGGCGGTAAGACACATCCGACTTCACGGTCATCTACTGATCGGTGCTTATTCATCTGTAAACTGTTTCCACACAGCATCTAGAGTGCTTGGCAGCCGTCCTAAAGACTGATTAGTTACTGAAGGAAGTCGTCAAAATGTTGTCTGTGCGGTCTGATCACAGCTCACACCTGCTCTCCTTTTCACAGGCTCCCCTTCGTGATAGTGTAAAAGTTCTGAGAATCTCGAGCTGCCTGGTGCTTGGAAGAAGAAGCTCCGAAGCCAGAGATATATAATAATCATTATTTAATCATAACAAACATGAGTCATCAAGTACATACATGGTCCCGGCCCGGACGCGCTCACGTGGTTCCGCTTCCACAGTCTACTTGCTGAGCGCTTCTCCTCGAGCGTTCCTGGCAGAGCCAACAGTTTCTGTCTGGTGTCACCACGTAAGAGACCGAATTCGCGTCTTACAATTAGTTTTATTCGCAGTCCATTCTCTGAGCTAAGCTCCGGTCAAGGACAGGAAGTTCCCCTTCAGAATAAAACCTATTATCCTGCCTTCAGAATAAAAGCAACATATCAGGTTTCAATCGACATCCCTTTTAACTATTGTCTAAACAATAAAACATCTTTCATTCTCATGCATCATACAATTAATCATTACATTTGTCATCAACAAACAGAATAATCCTCTTTTATGCTTTATAATGCATTCCTCAAATTAATTATCATAACTTTCTTTATGTATTAATTTAAAACATAACCTCTCTTATTTACATGTGCAAGTGTATATAAAATCCACTACAACTCAACAATAGGGTGGCTGATGGAAGTTTTAGAAATAAAAAAAAAAGAGAACCAACATCTCTCCACATCCACCTGTCGTTATTTTCACTTGTACTCCTTCTTTTCACCGACTTCTGTCTTTCTTGTGTGGATCTCAAAGGCGGACTCCCTCCTTCCTCATCTTAACCCCCACTCACACCCACCCATGTCCTGACACTACCTCGTCTCTCTCTCTTTCGTCTCCACATCTCTGTGCCACACACACACACATACACACACACACACACACACACACATCTGCTTGAACCCAAATGCTTTGCTCTTTACAGGATTAATCGTTCTGATCATGAGCTATTTCCAGGGGTATTGGCAGAAATTCTGGAGTTTTTATTATTCCTCATATGTTCCGAGGCCAGTGGGTCAGTTTATGCTCACTTGGATTGCGTTTGGCTTCATAATAGGCCCTTTTCAGAGAAAACACTTCGACATGTCGCAGCAATAAAAGCATATGTGTAAAAAATAAAATTCATGATACGTGTGCATACTGATATTTACACTTATTAGTAACACCTGCGCTTGTCCTACTACGAAAAGCCAAGTTCTAGTGAACGTATGGCAAAAGTATAAAATAACATACAACGGAAACACTCAAGTAAAGTACTTAAAAGCTGGACTTAAGTTCATGTATTAATTAAATTCCACCACTGACCCTTTATATGCCTGAACTTAAACTTAAGCTTTCATGGAATAAAACTGATTTTCACTATAACCAACTAGAATATAGATTAGATAAGACTAGTTCTTCGAGTTAATCTAGATAAGACTAGTTCTTCGAGTTAATCTACGTCAACACACGTGTTCATCCGGGAGATAAAGCACCCAAAACATCCTCACGTGTCCCTCTCCCCAGGTGGCTGCATGTCATAATATGCCGTGCCTCTAAGGTCATGTTGTCTCTTGTCATGTATTCATAGTTCCCCGTTTTATTTAGTTACTCACCTATCCTCTCGGTCCAGATCACTTCCCCTCTTGTCTTTGTGTTCTGATGGTCCGCCCCGCCCTGATTAGTCTCACCAGACCTGCTGCTCAGCAGTCCTCACTTCCCCATCATTCATTCCTCACTGTGAACAGCTCCCATTGGTTAGTGGAGGTATTCATGCAAATACCTTTCAGACACAGCATGCTACGCTGACCAGTGAATAAGACATAAGGTTCACACCTGAGGGTTAGTTCCATTCGCCACTTCAAAGAATGCCTCCAATCGATAAGCTAGCGGGGTCAAAGCTCACACTTCCGGTCAAGGACAGGAAGTTCCCCTTCAGAATAAAACCTATTATCCTGCCTTCAGAATAAAAGCAACATCTCAGGTTTCAATCGACATCCCTTTTAACTATTGTCTAAACAATAAAACATCATTCATTCTCATGCATCATACAATTAATCATTACATTTGTCATCAACAAACAGAATAATCCTCTCTTATGCTTTATAATACATTCCTCAGAATATTCCTCAAATTAATTATCATAACTTTCTTTAAAGGCGGATGAATACCAGTTCCTTCCGTCATGCCGCCCGAAAGCTGAATCTATAATAAATCCTTGAAGTGATCCTGCCTCCTGAACTCTCAGGGACCCAATGGTTTCTAAGTGGCCCACATGATGAACACAGATGATTAGTCCACGTAATGACCTCTGCAGGGCGCTTACAAGTCAGTATCTATGTAGCTCTGGCAGTGCTCACCTGCTCAGGGATGTGACTTCATTACGCTCTGTGTAAAGGAGTTAGTTACAAGCCCAAGTGTCACTGTGGTCTATATTAATGCATGTCTTATCTTCTCAGCATATTAGCAAAGACCTCATCGGTACTGTGACTCTTGTGTAAGTGCAACGGCCTCTGGAATCAGTACAACCGGGGCATTTCTTGAAGATGTCGATGAAGGGGCGATTTCATGAAAGCACAAGCGTGGGTGGGTGGGTGGGGAAATGGGGTATCTAATTTGGCCTAAGTGTGTGTGGGTGGGCCCGCATGGTGATATGTAATCTGCACGTTTGTGTAGATCTGGGGGAGCGTGTATGAATATGTGTGCGGCAGAAGTGTTTGCTCATGTGAGAGAACCGTGAAGAATTCTGTTCCTTGTTGCTCTGTCCCCACTGGCTGTTTATGTTCTCTCTTTCTTTTCTGCACCACACACACGCGCCACACACACACACACACACACACACACACACACACACACACACACACACACACACACACACACACACACTCCTCAGCACCCACCCTGTCTGTCCTTCCCCTCTCCATCTTACTTCTCTCCACGGAAAAAAATAAAATCTTTTAAATGGCCCACTCAGCTTGGCAAGATAACTAGCTTATCATCAAAGTCTGCTCTCTGTCGCTCACACAGCACACAGCGGAGGATTTGTACACATAAATGCATGTACACATGTACACACGCACACACACACCTACTTGCTGTGACACTCATCCCTCATCCTCATTTCCAGCTCCCTCCACAACCAGTGCACCCTTCCGTCTTCTCCCATCCTCCCTGCTTTACCCTTTCTACCCCATAGGGGAGACTTCACACAGAGTGAAATACAGCGTTGCCAACATATGTCTCAAGCAATCAATTTATGCCATGGGGCTATCTCTTGCCTCCCTCTGCTTAATACACTACCGCAGAGGGCTGCATGCAGGCCGGCTTGGCTCTGTTCTCATCATGTTTCATCAGGCAGAAGTCATCTGAAAAGAAGCATTTGCTTTGCGTTGTATTTATGAGCGTATTGACAAACGACAATGAGCAGCCGGCTTCGGCGCTCGTTATTTACACTGAGTCACTGAAGCCGATGCTCGCGTTTGATGTGCTGCCTTCCATTTATGACTGCGGCAATGTGGAAATTGTAGTCGCCGGTGCAGAGCAGGTAAGTAAATGTAAAGAGTTTTTTTATATGCGAGACTGGGTCGGCGGACATCAAAACGGGCCACCTAAATTGCTCCTGGCGTCTTCCCCAAGTGGTTTGTTTTCCAGGTGGAACAGCTTTGTTGAAATTGTGAAGGTGATCAGTCCAGTGTAATGTTTGCACTCCCTGTAAACACTGTGTCGCCCTGCAGCACAGTGGTTACTTCTGTTTTTCAGCACCAGTGGAGTGGACAGTTCCCTCTGAATTTTCCCTTCTCTTTGATTTTGTATTATATATCTAGCAGCAAAATAGGGGCCAGCAATGCATTAAGAACACAGGGAGGAGGGAGATAATCTAACACAGGTGTCTTCTTTTTTTCTGCTGCTGCTGCTGCTGCTTTTGTGAGGAAATATGCTTCACCTCTTATCTGAGCGGTGATGTTGGATCATTAATTTGCCTGCTTCTTCTCTCCCTGTTCCTGCTGAAGCCTGCCGTCTCACTCGGGTGCCTGTGGTCGTTAAGACAAGGAGCAGAATGGAAGGAGGAGAAGCGGTGAGGCGAAGTGCAGATTTATGTAGACATGGGCGCATATATACAAAGAAATCATACCATCGGCCGCAGAAAGACACAAACAGCTACACACCCACGTGGACACAAAGAAAGTGATCTCCTCCGATCTCTCACATGCATTTTACAGGGACGCCAGCCTAATCGCAGCTACTGTGTAAAATGTAAACCTCAAATGAAAAGCTGGAAGGACTGATGGAGTGTCTTCATTATGTTCCAGTCCGCCCTTATAACCCACTGGGAAGAGACTTGGAGGTGGGAGAGGTTTTATATCACCATAATCCCCTCCCAGTGCCTTTCCTCTCCTGCTTTTAAGTCGCCTCTCTTGCTCTATTTCCTTGTATCTCTTCCTATTTGTCCATGTCAAACTACCCATGTGAGGAAAAACAGTGAAATAATGACAGGCTTTTTCTCTTCAAATGAAGGAGGAAAAAAAAGAAAGAAAAAAGGGCAGCGCTGCTGTCTTTAAGGTCTTCCAAGCTCCCAATCAGAACCATGCATTTGTGCCATTGACCCTTCCTGGTACCTCCCCTTTTTCAAATTGTAGCATTATTCTCAGCTTCAAATGATTCTATCAATTAGCCGTGACCTGGGGATTGCTAAGGGTGGCAGAATTACACCTCAGTGATTGCACCTGTCATCTTTTATAGATGTCGGTGAGTTTAGGGCACATCTGCCCCCAAAGGGACCTGTGTGTCGAGTGGTCAGCCGTGGAATCTATTCTCCCGAAGTGGTTCAATAAAGTACGGGAATAATGAGCGACGGAGTGTGAAGACGAGAGGCTTGGCTGAATAACAAGGTCAGTATTATTGCATGTGTTCTGTTCCTATTAACGCTGGGCCTCAGAGATCTTAACAAAAGAACAGCGCCTTTTCAGAACACTTGAACACATACAGTGGAGTTTTTATCGCGACCAATTACATAAACTAATATTGATTCCGCTTTCACCACAAACCAGTGCAGCATTTAATGAGCCTCAGCACTATTAAAACCTGAATTCTCCACCATAAAACCTGCTATTAAAATCTCTGAATTAACCCAGCCTTTTCAGAGGCGTAGCAGCTTTCTATAAACTGTGGATTCCACATTGCTGTTCACTAATTACTGTTGGGAATATCCAAAAGAAACTGTAATTTTAAAAGAAATTACAGTTTAGATCAGCTAAAGAAATTATTCAAATTATACCTCTGATAATTATTGATTATCTACATGGGAACAAATACATAGGCCTAAATTAAGAGCAATTATTCCCAACATAGCTTTCAATGAAACAAAAAGACGTGGGACAATAGCCGAGTGCACAACACAACAAGACAGATTGGCAGTGAAAATGACATTTCAGGGGTCTGTTATGAAATAATGAATTCAATGAATAGAGTAAACTCATGATTCAAAACAGGGCATTTATATGTATCTGGCCAACCCTTGTTCTCCACACCCAGCGTGACATCCCCACAGAAGCCATTGTTATGAAGGTCACTTCACGGAAAAGCAATGAAAAGGGTTTCATTGCAGAAAGTTCAGGGTGAGGACCTCCGCTTCACTCAGCTGCTGCTGCATTATGCTCCTGTGGCTGACTATTCACTTGCTACAATGCAACGTGGCCTCTGCAGCTCCCAGTTGGACCACATGAATGAGGAGACCTGGAGCCTGGCCATTGGTAATTTGTCAGAAAAAGTTCCCCCAAGTTTGAGGACAGCCTCCCAGGGGGCAACACGCATCCAGGAAGGTCAGGTCCGAGTGTGGATGAGATTGGATGAGGGATTTTCTTTTGTGCAAAAGAATGAGAAAAAAAAGAGTGTCATACTGCACTGAATCATTTGTAGCACTCCTTGCTCATTTTTATTTTCCACCTAAAAATCCATGTTTTCATATTTCATGCTTTTAGGGTACACATTCTAAGCAATACTGTAATAATATTCTGAATAAAATGAATGTACAATGGTACTACAGCAATAATTACAATCCTTTGGTTATTGTCAGCAGTTTGCGCAAGTCCAGTCACACACACACACACACACACACACACACGCACACACACACACACACACACACCTACACTTGTGGGACATTAATGAGGAAGCTTCTTCAAATCCACAACTGTAGGATCTAGAATAATAATTGTGCAAATGTGTGTGTATTTGCACAGAGCAGAGAATCTTGTTCACGGACCATAACAGTTGTGCATGGACTCAACTGTGTGATTCTGCTTTCAATTAAGCTGATAATGAGCTGACGTTAAGGTCAAGCATGGACAGTGGTGCAGGAGAGCTGTGGGCATTAATGAAAAGAAACCTCTCAAAGAGAATTATATAACCCAATAGTAAGATTTCTCCATGTCTTGTATCTCAGCAACTTGGCCCTGCAGCTTCCATGTAATACTAACATCAGGGAAATAAAAATGGGATTATGAAGTTTTGAGGCCAAAAAAAAGGTGAAATATTAAATATTAAAGCTACTACAAATTTGTATTGATTTTGGCAATCCCTGTGGAGCGAAACAGTCCTGGATCTCCCGTCCCTCCCTTCCCTTCAGTGGGCCCAGAAATACGGCCTGGGCCTCCGGGGGCAGAGTTCTCCACTTGACGGTGGGGCTCCGACTGTGGGTCAAATGCAGCAGTGTGAGTCAAGACGACGCTTTCTTACCTCTTTAACAGAACCCCAAAAGGCAAAAGTGGCCAGCCGGGTCGAGCTAAAATATAATAATGTTTTAACACAGAGCCAAACCTGAAGAATGTTCTGGCCAGCAGAACAAGTCATCTCTTGTATGTCTCTGATGCTTCCTCCTCTCTCTCCTTGCTGTCGGTTGCGAAGCGACAAAGACACTGGTATAAAGTCATTCTTGATTCTTATTTCACATTCTTATAGCGATCAAAATTTTGATCCAATAAAACTTGAAGAGATGATGGCATATGTTGCCCATGTGTAGATATGTCTTGTCTAAACCCAAACCCATGTCTTTAAACCTCAGCTAAATGCCCAACATGAAGAATCTGGACCCTTTTCAAACTGTACCATGACACAGCTCTCCTATGTATGTATGTATGTATATACATATATATATATATATATATATATATATATACATATACATATATATACATATATATATGTATATATATATATGTATATGTATATATATATGTGTATATATATGTATATGTATATATATATATATGTATATGTATATGTATATATATGTATATATATATGTATATATATATATATATATATATATATATATATACATATATATATACATACTAGGGCTGGGCACGTTAACGCCGACAATGATCCATGTTGTCTCGTGATTTTCTGTTTTATTTTGAAAGTCAACTTTCCTCTTGTTTCAGGCAACTTGTTCCTTCCCCTGTGTGTTTCCCCTCTGGTCTGATTGTCTGCCTCGCTCCTGTTTGTTTCCACCTGTGCCCTCACCCTGTGTCTATATTGTCTGCGTCTCCCTTTGTCCTGTGCCAGTTCGTCTTGTTTTGCGTTACCAGGCCATGTGCAAGTTCGATGTTCCAGGTCATGTTATTTTGTTACTTTGTTTCTAGTTGTTTTTTCCCGCTATTTGCCAGGTTTAGTTCCTCTGTTACTTTGTTCATGTTGATTTTCTGTTTGTTTGTTCCAGTTTATTAAACTGCGCTTTTTGTTGTAACTTTGCCTCCCGAGTCGTGCGTTTGGGTTCAAGTCCATAACTGCAGTCGTGACAGATTCTATCATGCGTTAACAGCATTTTTTTGGAGGGGTCGGTCGTCAACCCCCTCTCACTAGCCAATCATGGGGAGGCAGTGTGCTTGCTGGTCGAGCTGCGTGCCTGTGATTGGTGGAGCAGAGGGGAGGCGGGTTTGACCTGTTCTGCGGACGGGAGTGAGTTAAGCTAGTTAGACGAGTTGATAAAAGCGAGTGCACACCGTGCTGTTAGCATAAGAGTGCCTCGTCAATGTTGTTGTTGAATCAATCAATAAAGTATTCCTGAAGGACGTCAATCAATAAAGTATTCCTGAAGGACGTCAATCAATAAAGTATTTCTGAAAATTGGATGTTAAAAGTTAATTTTGTCATTGTGTGACTGCTCAACCTGCATCACTGAAAGTGTTCCTTTATTCTTTCTTTGACTGAGATTCTCAAAGGAAATCCAGAGGCTTTATATACTAAAAAGTCCCCTGCACAGTAAATTACAGCTGTGTACTTTTGTTTATGCTAGACCACTTTAACAGGGACCCTAACTGTTCAGAAAAAAAAGAAAACAGATTCATATACTGTATGTTAACTTGCTGTTGCTCTGAGAGTGCCTGCTATATTGTTCTGATAACATTACTTTAAAATAAAAGTGTGTAATACACTAGTTTTTAATTAATTATTGAATTTTGCACATAATGCGCTTAATCGCTTTTAATCACAAAAAAATCATGCGATTAATCGATTAAATTTATTCATCTTTGCCCAGCACTAATATATATATATATATATATATATATATAAAAAAAATCACTGTACTGTCGTGCTTTATTTCAGCATGGGGATAAAGAGAAGCATGTGGAGGAGGAGTTGGCAGTAGTGCCAGCCACCCCAGCACACTGACAAGATTACCTCTTCACCCAATTCAATTAGAAGCCCACTTTAGTCCCCACTCACCCCTTCAGGATCTCCATAATCATAACAGATGGCTCTCTATGAGACACCCACCATCTTTTACCTCCAAGAGGCCAGGAGAGGAGCAGAGCTGAAGCACAGCAGTGGATCATGCAGTCTTTTTCACTGAATGTCAGAGTAATACTTCTCTTGTAGCTGATCATGTGTGGTGCACAGGGAAGCTTATTTTAATGAGTGGCATTGTCTATAATACAGTACACAAATTGTGGGAAAGTTCTGAGACAAAATGACTGCATTGTTGCAGATTTTACCTTGCAAATGAAAAAAGTTGACGTAACTCAATGGATTGGCACTCACTTTTGGAAGAATTAGTTTGTGTTAGGACTGTTGAAACATTCACTCCCTCTCTATTTGAGAAATATCCGAAGATTAAAACGGATGATTTTCCATCATTTATTCTACTGAGCAGCAAGTCATAAGTCAAAAGCTTCTGTTTTTCTTTTTCTTAGCATTCTTTATTTGTACACATTGCACCACTAGGAGATACATCTTAATTTAAGATTGATTGTCAACATACAGGTTATCAGACTGTGAATTAAAAGTATAGGTTTTAAGTAGCATGCTGATGTCAGCATTTTGCTCAAAGCACCATTGCACCGGCCTTAGAGCGTGGCTAGCGTGGCTGTAGATGCCATTCTCACTTTCCACATAAATAATCATTCATTGTGTTGAAATGAGTGACAACATGAACAGAGTTTGTTGGTGCCCTGAGCCAGATCTAGATGTTCACCCAGCTCATTGTGTGTGTTTTGTCATTGTCTGCTCACTCTTAGCACCCGCTGTAGGCCTGAGAATCCTGGTACAAGTATTCCTCTTTGTGATGCTCGAGGCTCTTAAGGTCTGCTAATATAAAATATAATAACTTTCTGTGTTTTTCCTCATTGTCGAGGACATATCATCATATTCCTGTGGGCAGGGGATTTGCCTGCTTTAACAGAGGCCAGTAGGTAAATCAAGAAACCGGGGAGTGTTTTAGCACCGTGGTGGTGCTGTATCGGGGGACTATACTGCATAATGTCCAGCTTGAATATCAAACTCCATTTGAGACTGAGCTGGTTTCCTTCTCACTCTATTTTTCATGTAAACCATAACACCCTTCCCAGTCTGTGGCTCATGCAGTATAAATGAGGCCCTAGTTGTGTCATTTCATGATACATTTTTAAAACAGCTGACACATCGGCCCTTTGTGGCGCCTCGGGCTGAGGCACATACCATGTCGTCATGTCATTATGAGTTTGGGTCCGGTTCCAGACTCCTGTCTAACATCCTCCCCGATTTCTTTCTCACCTCCTCTCCTCCTTTTTCTGCACATGACTTGAAAAGCACCAGAAACAGCACAAAAACTGTGGATCAAAGGTGCGAATTAATCTTGTTTTGTTTTGGTAAGATGAAGCTGTTCAGAGAAAAGAAAGAGAGCCTCCAAACAACAGGCGCTGCAGTAATATAGCTGCAGCCTCTTCTGTTGTACATAGATGATGTGCTATTGTGCTCACGTCTATACTGTTAAACATTCCATAATAAGACCACATATGCATCTGGTAATGTGTTTTTTTCACAGGTTAGTCAAGAAGAGCTACTTAGTCCCCATAATGTCCTGGGGTCCCCTATCATCGCTGCATTTGAATCCAGTCACAGATAACAGTGCAGATGATATGCCTCTCCTGAGTCACTTTCAAGTTGACTGTACTCTAAAATTTACAAATCTCTCAATCTGACTGCGTACACATCTGCAGCGTAGAGAGCGTCACTATCCAGGCTTCCATCTTTGTTGTTTCTGTCGGTGAGCGACTGGAGGGAGCTTTTTGTACACAACGTTTTTGAAGGAGGAGAAGCCACATGCATGCTACAGCAGGGTGGTAATGTCTTCCCAGGCTAAGGTGAATGATAATCATCAAATTTCAATTCAATTCAATTCAAAAAAATTGAATGATAATCATCAAAGGCCATACCATCTTATAACGAGCATCTACAGCTGGGCCATTTCCAATGATGCACTCAACCCACAACCACTTGCTTCTGAAGAATCCTCTTTTAAAGAAAGGTTCTCTTCCCAGCTGGGCAAGATGCAAACTAGCAAACTGTGGTCAAAGATGTCCTAAACTGCTCCGTGCATAAGCAGCCATTGCTTGTTTGCGGAAGCACTCGTTAACCTTCAATACCATTTTTTCATGCAGCTACATCAGGATGGTAAGTGGAACTAGCCATTTATTTACATATCGCCATGTGAGTATGTATGTATCGGAGCTTGTGTGAGATGAGAGGGAGACTGTGTGTGTAATATTATAGCACCAGCCCAGGTTTTTCTAATTCAAATTCAGGTCATATTGACCCCAAGTACTCATGTGAGAATATCCCAGTAGAGACTGAGTGTAAAAGCATTGAAAAATGTCCAGGTTGTGCTTTAGTGATTTTAGAAAACTCAGCAAGGGCACTGCAGCAATGATTTTTTCCCCCCTCATTTTTCCTTTCGTGAGGTTATTCCTCAGTGTCAAGAGGACAAAAGGGGTGAAATCACAACAGCAATGTCACTCATATTAACTGTTTTTTTTTACTTGCATTAACTTTATTTATCATTCTTTATTACACTGTTGGGGTTTCAAGTGTCCTGGTGTACCTGCAGGTGGAGAACGTGTTAGACGGAGCCGTGAGCAGGAATCGGGTCTGTTTTTCTTTGAACCCCCTATGATTACCTAATCCTTTCACTTTTCCAATTTTATGTCAATACACTGTGAATACATCTGCCTATTTATTTGTGGCCAAGAAAGGCAGTTTCTAAGATGTGTTGGCTGTCCCTGAAGATGTGAGAATGCAAGGAATGTAAAAGATGGCTGTGTTCTGAGTGGGGAAACTGTCCTTCAGCGTTATGCTCATGAGACAAGCAGACCATAAAAAGCTTCTACCCGGGTGAAGTGTCTCTGTGAAAGAAAGGGAGTCCACCAGCTACGCTGCAGCTGAATATGCTTCCTGCGGAGCGGCAATGCAAAACACCACATTTTCATGTTTATATAGAAAAGGTGGCTGTGGCCATGTCGGCAAAATGGAGAATTTAGGCAAAAGGAGAAATTAGGATTCAGGAATAGGTATCAATTGAGAACCACAGGTAAAATGACTTGTGATACTCCCTGTGAAAGAGAAAATGTAAAATGTTCCACCGCAATGATTTGGGACTCTTATTGCTTTTTGCCGTGCTTCCATTCACATTCTGCAGGCATAAATTTAGCTGGAGCTGTTATTTTCTAGTTTAACCTTGCTTTAACATACCCACTGCAACTACTTGCATTCTTTTGAGTTTAAAGTGTTGCATGCATTTCCTAGACACGATGCAATGTGACTAGATGCTGTTTTTTTCATACTGGGGCTTTGAAGATGGTGACAAGTTCAAAGACGTCGAAGCGGGTTCAACTATGGGTGAATCCTACTTGATTTAGAAGAGGTGTGCACCTGCTGCTCCCTTCACATAAAAGCCATGACTATTGCAGCTTTAAGTATGCATTTCAAAATGTGAGACATTCCCAGGTGTCTCTGTTCCAGAATTGGGTGCATTAGGTATATGCATAGAAGAAGCATTTCTTATTCAAGACACTATCACTGAAGCAATTTACACCATACAATGCCACATCGGCAACTGATTTAAATCCCTTGACGCTACACATCACAAAGCCAAGGACATTACTATCCATCAGGACCCCACCCACTGCCAAACCATAACTGTCCTCTCAAAATTCTAGCTGAGCATATTAATGGTGACTAAGTAGCACACCAGGCAGTGTTTTCCTTTGCTAATGGTCTTGCTCTATGGGCTATGAGAGAAGAACCCAAACTCTGTCAAATGTAATCTTTTAAGAAGATTTGATACTAAAAAGAGAGCCAGCGTCCCACAGCCTTACCTGTTTTTTATCCTGGCTTGGCCACTGCTCCCTGATGCAAGCACGCTGCAGCAGAGCACTTAGCTTCACCCGGGACGTGTCGGCGCTCAGCGCCTGTGACGATGGAGAGGCGAGGAAGATGAGGAGGAGGCGGTTGGATGTGTGTGTGGGGGGGTTACACACAGGGCCTTGTTAATGGGTACACAATGTGCCTGAGAGACAAGACGCAGCACACCACAGCAGACAGCGCTGTCATCACAGAGGGAGAGACAGAGTGGGAGGGGGAGAGGGTTGTTATTCTCCCACTCACTTTGGTTATCGGTTATCATTGACGAGCACACAGACACGCGAGGACAAAAGCGTTGATTGACACACACGCCAAACACATGCAGGCAAAGACACACAAACAAATAAGGAAATGAGCAACACACACATTCACACGCGCAGCATGGTTAAGTGAATCTCCTAAATCACAAGCCAGTATTCAATTCATTAGGGAGCTCTTAGCAGCTGTTCTTGTCTAACCACATCAAGGCGCAGATTAAACACATGAATCTAACACTGAACACTTAGATAAGTCTGCTTTTCTTAGAAATGTGGGGATTCTCTCCATAATAGTTTGGGCAGAAATTGGTTTTAAACCCTAAGTCAGAAGTACCATACAGTTGGCAGTATACAGCAAATTAAATCAAAATCAGTGTATTTTCAGAGCCAGTACGGTGAACGTTTGACCCAGAAATCATGTGCCCTGTACCGTAATCCCTGAAATAGTCTCGTTCAACACTCGTAATTGCCATTTCCTGTTCACGCCAAAACCATAATCTCCTGAACCTAATCTACACTGAAGTCAGTCGCGGTGCTCGGCACCTGTCAGACTGCCATTTCAAGATAAGTATGTCCAACAAGATATTAGCATGTCATTGGGGCCGAGTCATGGCTCATACATTAAATACATGAAACACCAAATTATGGGATTTGAAATAACTTCCTAAAGTATTAATTACAACAGCTTAATGGTTTTGTGGCTGTTAATTGCTCTTTTCTAAAGTGATGGATTGCTTTTAAACAAGATGGATTGATGACAAAAACATTCAATGAAAGGGGTCACTCACTCCAGGAAAACTGGTTAATTAGTTGCACATGTTCAACTCCTCAACCATCCTTTTTTAGAAACGACTCAGGGAACACATATATCTTCTTTACTGTTGTTTTGTTATTTTTACTATAAAAAAATGGAACAGTGCTGAGATACTGACAATATATCTTTTCTTCCCCCAACTCAGAGTGCTGCCTCATTTTAAAGCACTTTTGTTTCACTATAGCTCAGCCTGAGAGAGAAGCTCAAATCGTCAGATCACCAGCTCTAAATCATTTTCAGCCAGTTGTATTATAAGTATAACTGTAACTTGTAGCACAGCCTTTGTTTTGGATTTTGGGATTTACTTACTATCATCTCCTTCACCAAACTCCAGCCCCTGGAGCACACACTATCCCACTGCCTTCGAGAGCATGCTAATCGTGGATGGAGCCTTTCCTCTATGAATATGCAGCTCGAGTCGGGTAAGGTAACCTTTTAAACTATACAGAAAGTCAAGAAGGATAATGTCTCCAAAAGGCAAATGTTTGCAACTCTTTGGTATCTAAAATTCTGATTCAAATGAGGAATTACAGCCAAACAGAAACTTCTAATGTGAAATAACTCCTATATCTGTACACTGGGAGTCCCAACTCCAGATCAAAAGGGAGATTTATCCTGCTTACTTTTTGGATGGTTCTGATTCAGAGCACACAGTTTAAAAAATAAAGACACGCTAGCTTGCACAGTATGCACTCCGATTAACTTAAGCAAAGGCTTTGCGTTTATATTCAGCTGTCAGAAACAATAAGCTCATAGACAACATGGTGGACAGTTTAGAATGGTGATGGAGGGGTGTAGAGGTCACAGAGAGAGAAACAGTGAAGGAAAAGGAGGACACAAGTAGATACATATTTGGGACTGTTTGCATGTGTATGTGTGTGTGTGTAGCAAACCAGTGAGTAAGCAAATGTGTATGTTAGTGTGCTAGACAGACATGCCTCCACCAGTGCTGAGGGCAGCAGGTTTTTGGCAGAAGCAGCGCTTTTCGTGGGCGAAAGGGAGGAAAATGGGACGAGAGGGTTGGAGGAAGAGCACGAGGAGGAGGATGAGGATGAGGAAGAGAGCGGATTTGGCTGTGGTACGGGTGCCCTGCCATGTGGTGATGGCGGGGGCTTTGATGGAGGTTGACCTTGAGAGCTCGCTGCCTTTCACTGACTTGGTGAACACCAGCCGGACACATTCCCGTGCTCTGTGCCCGAGGCCACGGTCAGCAGAAGGCAGCCACACAGGCATGAGCGTGTGCACTCATACTGCATGCGTGCACTGTAGCTGGCGCTGCACCAACGATGAAGATTTATCAAAGGGTCACTTCACCCATATTACAAAATAGCATATTTCCTCTCTTACCTCTAGCTGTATCAACTGAGCAAGTAAGTCACATTCTCAATCAACACAAATTTCGGTTTCAGGCAACTGTGTCCCACTCCATTCGTGAAAAGAAGTGTTATCCAGGAGTGAAAAAAGGGAGCGTGAAGTGACTGAAATGAAGGAGAAATGATTTGATATTAAGATAGATAGATGTCATTAGCCTGACTTGATGGAAGGTGTTTTATTCTAAAGCATTCAAGAAATCAATTCACATCAACAGAAAGTGAAGAGGTAACCGTGCGGATGTTATGTTGCAACACCACTTTTACCTGAAGAGGCGATAGTGAGTCACACTAGCGTGCAGTCTGCCCTTGGTCCAACATGATAACACATCTGTCTCCTCCACACAACACACCTCCCAAACACCTCCCCCTCTGTCCCCGCTGGTGAGCTGCCTATGAACCTGAGCCCGAGATAGGAGGAAGTCCCGGTGCTGTGGAAGACGTCGTGCCTGGTCCCTGTTCCAAAGAAGTCAACTTCATCTGACCTCAAGGATTTCCTACCAGTTGGCCTCACATCCCTTGTGATGAAGGTGCTGGAGATGCCCACCTTCGACCGCAGGTGAAATCCTCACTGGACCCTCTGCAGTTTGCTTACCACACTTGGCCACACCATGTGTGGGAGTGGACGACGCCATCATCTACCTGCTGCAACGAGCTCAGTTGGATGGAACCGGTGTCTCTGTGACAATCACTTTCTTTGACTTGCCAGTGCATTCAACACCATCCAACCACTGCTGCTGAGTGAGAAGCTGCGGGTGGTGGGGTCAACGCGTCCACCGTCTCCTGCATCACTGACTACCTCACAGGCAGACCACAGTTTGTCCGACTGGGCCGTGTGCCGTCTGGGACGGTGGTCAGTGTTGGAGCCCCGCACAAATGTTGGAGCCCCACAGGGAACTGTTCTGTCTCCCTTCCTGTTCACCCTGTACACCACTGACTTCCAGTACAACTCAGGGTCATGCCATCTGCAGAAGTTTTGATGACTCTGCAGTGGTCGGGGGTATAAAGGATGGACGGGAAGTGGAGTACAGGGCAGTAGTAGAAATCACCCGCTTCTGAACATGGCCAAGACCAGAGAGATGGTGGTGGACTTCAGGAGGAAGACGACGGCTCCACAACCGCTGAGAGTTCTGGTAGAGGATGTGGATATGGTGGAGGAGTAGAAGTTCCTGGGTGTCTCCATCGACAACAGACTGAACTGGTAGGCTAACATTAACGCTGTGTACAGGAAGGGGATGAGTCGACTCTTTTTCTTGAAGAAACTTGGGTCCTTCGAGGTGTGCAGCAAGATGTTGGAGATGTTCTAACAGTCTGTTGGACCAGTACTTTTCCATAGTCTGCTGGAGGAGCAGCAATGGAGCTGGAGACACCCACCGACTCACTAAACTGGTGAGGAAGGCCGGCTCCATCATTGGTTGCAAACAGGACTTTCCAGAACAAGTGGTGGAGATAAGGACACTGAATAAATTATTGTCCATATTGGATAACCCGGACCACCCTCTCCACCACCTACTGCAGGGACAGCGGAGCACGTTCTCCAACAGACTGCTTCAGCTCCGTTTCACAAGGACAGATACAGGAGAACATTCCTGATACAGGAGAACATACCTGATACAAGAGAACATTCCTCCTACATGAGAACATTCCTGATACAGGAGAACATTCCTGCTACAAGAGAAGCGAATTTCCCTTGCCAGATGTTTTACAACTTGGGGACACATAGCTGCATACCACAAGAGTATCAATGAGAATACCTTTTTTATTTAAAAAATATATATTTTAGTGAACTCACCATCTTTTTAAAGAATAAAAAAAGACAGCTTTTATTTCCCCCAGCTGATATTTATTCATACAATTTTATATATAATCAAGAATGAACTTTGAACTTTTAAGCCAACATGGAAAAAAGCCCAGAAGGTGAGATTTTAACATTTACTGTCCCTCGTCAAACTCTGTCTCCGTGGTGAGATTGTCTTCTCCAATACTGCTTAATGCTTGATGTGGTTTGTCCTCTAATATAATATTAGACCCTATGGTGTCATAACATGGAAGGAGTGTAAAGCTAAGCAATAACCTTTTAGAAGTTATGAGGACCAACAAGTGTCTTCCTTATTGGGTTATTGTCGAGGACAAATGAAGGTACTAACACTGCAACAGCACACAGACGCATGTGTCACAGTATCCAGCTGTGACGGAATGGGAAAGCATCGTTGGGACTCGAGGTACCTGTTGTGGTGAGGGTCATGCGTCTGAATGGTTCGTGAAGGACACATGAAAGCGATCCTGCCTTTAAAAACCCCACTGACAGGGAGCAGCAGTCATGATACGCACACGCACACACACAGACACACACACCACTGAGCCATTGAGGCGATCCTTTTTCGGCTTTAAACATGTGATTTCTGGGAAATCCTCTCGAATTGCACATGTGATCCATGTGCCCCCTTTGGGGATGTGTATTAGAATCCACACTTGCAGCAGGTAAAGGAAGGTAAAGGAAAGCTCGCTTGCAGACAGGTTTTGTATTTTGAAACATTTTGGGCAAAGCGTGGATTGACAAGTGCTTTGTTGAAGTTGCCTCAGTATTTTCAGTACACACCAAGTTTTAGACACCATAAATATGGATTAATATATTTTCTGTAACCACACCAATCAATAATCAAATTATATACTTCTCTGATGTGCTTTTACTGATCCTGTTTTCTTGAGAAAACACAACATATTGCCTCCATTGATTGTAGAAGTGCATGATTTCAATTTGTGTCGCTGTGGAGCATAAACAACATTTCAGACGCATTTTGTTATTCAGCCATATAAAAAGCCAGTACGCCAAATGATCGCCTTTGTTGTTGAAATCTGCTGCTTGTTTTTCAAGCCTACGCTTTGAGATAAGTGCCGAGCAATATTGTGATCGAGTTGGTACCTGAGGACTGTGAAAGGCAAGAGACTTTAAACTTCAACAAGGGGAATCATGCAAATACACTGAAAGAGTTGATCAACTGGATACATTGCAGCCATTGTCACATGGATATACGTGGATAGTCATTTACAGTATGTTATGGTAAAAGGGCATTCATGTAAGGCCCTCTATAAGGTTGAAAAATAGGACATATACTTCAGAGAATACTTGCCTTTGGGCACTGTCCAAGCAGTAAAAAAAAAAGAAGGAATCAGTGCCTTAAAAAAGCAAAACAGTTATTTCTTTTTCCTATGAAATGATGGTGAAACACCAAAGAGAACACCAAAAGTGAGCAGTGACAATAAACATTTAACTGACTGTACAATTACTATATTAGTAAGGCGTGGGACTGTCCTTTAGTTCTGCAATCTGCTCAATTTGAGGGGGGACGATCATTTTTAGTCTTGTGTATGTTTATTTACCAGCTGTATAGTTGCTGGTTGGATTAATACAAGAAAAATATGCTCATACATTATGACACACTGCTGCAGAATACACTACCCAACAGCACAGATTAATTAGAGCTGTGCTATCTGGAACACTTTCAATATTAAAACTACTTAAAACACGTGCACTATTACTTGTGAAGCTCCGTATCTGAAAAGGATTTGAAAGGAAATGCTTCTTAAGCCTACTTTTCAATGCATGACTTTAAAAGGGACATATCAAGCTCATTTTCAGGTTCATACTTTTTTGGGGGAAATAAGCAGGCAGTTAGTCAGTATGATGCCACCAGCTTGCTGCTTGCTTCTGGCTCTACTTGCATTGCCATAGAGGCTTGACTGAACAATCCTGGGGATCTAAACATCATTTCTATATCCATAATGTTTTCCCTCAGCACTCGCTAAAAGCTGACATTTTTTGTCTCCAAGCACTTGGACAAAGGCACAATTGCTATGATGGTCAAGGATATTATAATTCAATCTAAACCAATTAGGATTCAAAACAACACATAAACTAAAACTGCTGCCAGCCCTCCACAGGAACCTGGCGCCATTAGTTGGACTTTCCAAAATAAGTGTCATATGAAACCTGATTGGTCCTGCCCCCCATAGAATGTACACAAGCCAAGCATGGGTGTAGGGACCCGCCTGCACGTTAATCAGGACTGGTACATAAATCCTATTTAGGTTCTAAATATGTTGTTCATGGGTTCACGGTCATGTGTTAATGTGTACATGAATCAATAACAAAATTAATTAAAGCTGCAAGCAGCGATGTGCGGGTCCTCGTTCCTCCTCGCACGTCGGGGGTACTGGCTGGACTGCCGGCTCACACGGTCGAGAATGTCTGCAACCGTCGGAGTAAGCATCTAAGAGTTAACCGTTTTTTCCTGCATGGAGCGATGCTGGAAATTATACATTGCAGACAGTCCACCACTTGCTGTATCCACTGTATGGCCTGAGACAACATGCATCAACATAATACATTTAAAGGGGATCTGATAAATTCCCTTCATCGGGAGTTCAGTAACGTGTGGCAAGAAATACACAAAAATTAACGTAAAAATCACACAACAATCAAAATGGCTGACTTCCGGGACCATTCAGTGCATGGTCCCAAGAGACTTTCTTTTCAGTTTATATGTTTTACATATGCCTATCAAGTTTAATAAATGTACGTGAAACGTTGCGCAGGGGCTGCTTAAATTAATATTTGTATTTGTTGCCAATCTGAAGCATTAAAATCATATCAGGTAACTACATCTTTGGCTTTAAATGTGTGTTTTAAATTAAGCTAAGTTTCGAGCATGTTACATTGGTTTATTTGGTCACGGCAAAGGATCAAACTTCGCCGATGCTCCAACTCACCGCCCTTCAACGAATCCATACAATCTTCACAGTGAAGCATTATCAAGGTCTTAAGTCTGACAACATTTTGAGAGGGATCTGGTTAATCTGTGAGGAGAAGGGTATGAAAGTAGAAAACATGTAACTTAATGTTACCACTAGGTAGCGCTATGACTAGAATTCAAAATGATTATATGGATGTCTTCATGGTCAGTATGTCATGACATATGAGAAATATGGAGCAGATTAGATAATGTATGGCTGAGTAAAAACAACTTCCATTTTCATGGCAAATGGTGTTCTTTGCCATCTCAAGACCACACTGCCCGACTTTGGAATGAATCGGGTTTAATCTCTAGGAGGAGTTGGCTATTTTAAAACTCCCCAAAACCTGAAAAAAAGGCTAAAAATGCAGATATTGAGGGATTGACTGCAGCGCAACCTATATTATGAAACAATTAGGGTATGTTTAAGGATGCCATGTGGACATAGGCTAGCAATTTGGTGAGGATAGGCCAAGTGATTTGGAAGTTATGTGTCTTTACATATTAGGCCACACCCCTTAGAAGTTCATTTGTCCATATCCTCTGAACGCAATGAGATATCAACTAGCTTTTTACAAGTTGTGATTACATTGAGCCAATAATGAACCACAGAACGTTTTGTAAAAATCGGATCCAGCGTTTAGGAGAAAATGGAAAATCCGATTAGGCAGGTTGGTTTTGGTCTCAGCTGATCTAATACTACTCATACAACTTGATACTTAATTCATTTTGTGTTATGAAAAACATTTAATTTAATTTGTCAATATTTTAGTGAGAAAATGATAAAATGGAAATATCCAAAACAAATCATAGATGCTGCATTTGGAGATTTGCCTAAACTTTGGTACTGAAGAAATTGATAAAAATGTTTTTTAGTTAGGCAAATCTAGGCCTACACAATATGTTGGTTTTGGAGATATTCATCCTGGAATTTTTTTTTCTGTGGTCTATCATCAACCAATTTAATCCAGCAACACATACAGTATACTGCTATATACACATCTTAAATAATCTCACAAGTGTGTTATGTATGTTATTCCATTGAAATTATCCATTTAATCTGGATTTAGTATTGGTATGCAAACCATTCGCAATTTTTGAGAAAACACATCTGGGGGTTAAATAAATAAATAAGTTAACAATTATAAGCCAACATCATATGCTGCTAGAGTCACACTTCATCATGTATTTAACCACTAGTCTATATTGCACTCATTGAAATCAATTATTCATGAAATTGAAAATCCATTTTCCATGATACTGCAAAGTTGTTAATAACATAAGGCCTATTAGCCAGTCCTATTCCTCTGTCTTATACAATTTTGAGCCCTGATAAATTCACTCATAAAGCACTACAGCTGGTACAGGTGACCCATTGAGACTGCCAGGGTCTAGACTTTAGGCCTGTGGTGATTGGGATGGGGCCAAGCCCAGTTCAATGAGAAGCTTGGGAGGGAGGGCAAGTAACTGCAGGGCTGATGAGGCAAGAGTGAACAGGTGTGCAACGGGTGGGGAAGTCAGGTGATGGCGGAAGGAGAGACAGACTGGGTACATCCCAAGTCTTTTAATTGCATCCCTGTTTCCCATACTTGCGGAAACCAAGGAGAGAGGAGACGAGGAAATATGTTTGAAGAGAAATGAAACGTCCTTTCCTCAAAGCGTCACGTGCAGAAACGTCTATTTCTGTGTGTGGTATTTATATTGTGTTCTGTGTACTGCGCGCAGGATCAATTTCTACCGATGCATTTGTCTTATTTATTAATTATTTGCGTCTGCAATTCTGATTGTGACATCATTATAAAATAACCCACAATGGGTTGAAATTAATTTATTAGGCTCAATGTTTCAGGTTAAACTTAAACTTAAATGATATACAGTAACTGACAGTCAGGAATGATCAGCCTCACATGACTGAATGGAAAGGACGATACATTATATAAAAAGTGTTTCAGCTCTCTTTGATTTTAATTGGATTCATAACAAAAGTTATTGAGGGAAATAACAGATCAATAAAAGACAATTCTTCCAACAAATTAAAAAAGTTGTTTGTTGTCCTTTTGTTGTTCAGACCTACAATGAACATATATTCCAAGCAGATAGTGAATCAGAAAACAAATCAAATATATAACTTGAGTTTAATCTGTGATCTGTCTTCACTCTGGTATGAAACTCCAGTCATCAGTCCATTCAGTTGGGGCTTCCAATCAAATAACTGATGAACAATAAGGGGGCGTGTCAGCCGCTAAAACACTTCCTGGAAGCCTGCCCTCGTGCGTCCTCGCTCATGGCTCCTCAGAGTTTCCTCCTTGCTTCTCGATCCTCGCTGCTCCTCGCAGAAAAATAAGAGCTTTGGGACGGCCGTCAATATGGCGGCGCAGAACAACCTCTGGTTCAAGCGAGGAGCGAGGAAACGGCAAATAAGAGATTTGAAATGTACCCTGTGACACTCTTGCATGCTTAATGCCAGATGTTTTACAACATGGGGACACATAGCTGCATACCACTAGCAATGAGAATACGTTTTGTATTTAATATATATATATATATATATTTTAGTGAACTCACCATCTTTTAAAAGAATAAAAAAAGCTTTACATCGACAGCTTTTATCTTCCCCAGCTGATATTTTTTCATTCAATTTTATTTATAATCAAGAAGTAACTTTGAACGTTTAAGCCAACATGGAAAAAAGCCCAGAAGGTGAGATTTTAACATCTACTGTCCCTTGTTCTTCGTGGTTTACATGTGAAGCAAAAGTAGCAGTTAAAGTAAAAGGATGAAAAATAGTCTGTTGCCATACTCTGAAGCATCAACAGCGATGTTTATAATGATGCACTGCTCATGTGAAAATAAATCAATAAAATAATACTGGTTGTTGCAATAAGCGGTGAGTGTGACATGTGCAAAAATGAATTGGAGACTGCCTTGTCAGTTCAAATAAAATGGTTCAATGATCCACAGTCAAAAACACCATACCATAAAAATGATTACTGAATGTTCTGAATTGTATTAGGATAACACACTTATTTTGTTGATACAGCATATACAGACCGTGGATGATTTCCAGCGACCTTACTCACTCATTGTATCTGGCTGCACAGCCTTTCGTGTCACCTTGGGAAACTGAAGCCATATTGCACTACACAATGAAAAATACAGTAAAACCCTATTCTGCATTATAGTTGGATTCACATGCTGTATACCTGGGAAAAAATCTCCTTAGCTGACAAGTGGAAGTTAGATTTTGGTTTGATATCTAACTATGAACTTTACTATGCCCCAGAAGAATACCGAAGGTTTCTAATTCTCTCATGTATTCATGTACTTTATATTTGTTCTCAGACAATCTCTGCTGGATCATCTAGGTGGTTGTTTTTTCACCCCAGCTATGCACATCGTAAATGGTTTGCAATTCGCAGACAATGATGGTAAAGGAAAGGGAAAACGTGGGGAAAAAGGACATCAAAATGCTTCTCTTCCTGATTATATCCAACCAAGCTCAGAGTCCCATCTTTTTTCAAGTGTGTCTCCAGCAAATGATTTTCCTCCTGCAAACCTTTTCCTGCTCATGTCCTGGGTCTAAATATAGAGATATAGAAGAAGGCGAGAGTGAGTGAGAGCGAAAAAGAGAAACATCATGGCACGTTGTCAGATAATTCTTTTTGTGCGGATTTTTCCAATTATGGCTGGGTAACGTGTAGTGGTATGGCAAATGGTGAAGGTGTTGAAGCTCATTCTGCCGACAGCAATTAATGAGCTTTTTATCATCTATTTCTGTAATTTCTGTGAGGGAGCAGATGAAAGTGTAGATATCTCACTGAAAATGGTTCCCAGACACCTCTAATTGAGAGGAAATAACAGCTGATCTGTGATCGCATTGTCTTTATAATTCTTCTGTCATTCCTGGAAACATGAAATGCGTACAATCTGTCACTTTAAAGTCTCCTTTGTAAAATATGATGGTGACATAATTATATACATATTGTGTGTATATATATATATCCTCTTTTAAAGGATCCTAGAAGGTACCTGCCATGTAGGCCAGCTTACTGCTGAATCATTTCATTGACAGGGTCTGTCTGTCTGCAGCTAATCTCACATATTACTGGACCTACCCATGGTCTGTATATAGGAAATGGAAAAAGAATTCTGTCGCCATCTTGTTTTTTTGGAACCATAAGTCACAAGAGAGACTGGAGCTAGGTACAACCGAACATTTAATCATTTTTAGGTGACCGGACACCAAATAAACTGGTTTCAATGACTATGAGTATCATAACCAATAGCCGAGTCAGGGACACTTGTGTCATCTTTTATACCAAGTGGTTATAGTCTTTGCTGACACGTGAGGACCAGTTTGGAGTGAGCTTAGCATTGGCACAGGCTTGACTGTAAATGTCCCACAGAGGACAGACTGAAAGACAGTTGTTCGTAGCTACGCTCTGAAGCTATCAACAGACTCTGTCCTTAACAAACATTTTTTTAAGTGACAAATGACAATCTCCAACAATAAAAGTCTTGTTGTGCCAAGCTGCACTTCATTTATGTTTGTATCTGTAATATTGAAGGCAAGTAACCTCCAAGGCATCCCAGAAACTACCATCATGACTATGATCTTCTCCTCCACAGATGCATATCCACTGGAAGTACAGATTAAACTTCCTGAGCCGTCATTACGGTGTAGAATTAATCATATTTACACATACTAAATCCAATTGAAATATTAGAATCTTAGACTTGGAAACTAATTGGAATCACATCAGTTTAAAGCAAGGTTAACTTTCATATTTGAGATGACAGTCCGATTTTTAATTCTTAATTAATTTCCAATACATTGATTTAACTCTGGCAAGCAATGTTCACAAACCCTCAAACAGAAACCTGGAGGATTTCCTGTTGATGACCGGCATCAATCACCACATTAGTGGACGCCACAGAGATGAGTCATCCTTCAGAGGGACAGTCTAGGGTGTCCTCTGCTCTCCATCCTCACCCCCTGGGGATGTGTATGAAGGGCTGGCAGACACACACATCAGGCCTCGATGATTAAGAGTCCAGATCCAGTGACCATGAGTGTCAGCTTCTACGGCACACACACACACACACGCTCTGATCTGGTAGAGTGTGAACCCTCCCCACCTGCCTCCGTTGGAAGGGGGGGTGGGGGGGTTGGTTGGGTCGGGAAGGCACATAGCCCATCATCCTCCACTGATGGATGAGGGACATTACGGCTCTTGGGGACAGGTGCCACTGACGATTAAAGGCCCCAGCCAGTGGCTTGGAAAGAATGGAAGTGGAGAGTGGGGAGAAGAAGGAAAGGGAAACTGTTGCCGCAGAACGAGTAAACACAAACGCTGCAGGGGAAAGCAGACGTGAAACGAGGGGCGAGGTGGAGGGGAAGGAGGGGGCGTTGCAGGTAGAGTAGAGACAGATGGCGAGAGCTGTATCTTTTTTGGGTTTCTTCGTGTTTGGATTTTAAGTGTGATACAATACAACTGCCTGTTTAGAAAAACAGTGATCACACAAGCTAGCATGCTTGACAACAGGTGCAGAAACACTTTGCTTTTTTCTCTCTCAGACCCTTTTTTTAATGCAGCCTTACTAATAGACACTTTGCTCTTTTACTGTCGCTCAGCCAGACTCCTGAAGCTGCTTGACTGCTCTTTTCTGTGTTGTGTTCATGACCTTTGTTTCTAGAGTTATGGGGACAAATGTTAACTCCCCTTGCCTCAAGGGCAATTCACCTGTTTGTCATTGCACTCCCCCTCCCCCCGTCCTATCATGGCATCATTGCTGTACTACCTCGTAATTTGTTCTCTCCACAGTTTGTGACTCAATCATTTCCATGTGCCCTATTTGCAGGTAAATACATCACGAGTCGTGTCGGTTTAATTTCTATCTCCCTTATTATCGCAAACATGAGAACCTGGAGATTCATCTGATATGTGGCAAGCTGGCACCAAATTAGGAAGCCGTTGTCGTTGTCTCGTCGCACATGGGGGCCCCCCATTACGAGATAACGATGGCATCACCAAAATGAACCCCCAATGGAATTGAGATGTGACCAAAAACAATAATCTGTGTGCTGCAGCTTGTTTCTATTATGGTTTCTATCACGCAGAAGGGGAAAGAGCCACTGTCGAGAGGAAGACGTGCAAGTGAAAGGCAGAAGATAGGACGGAGAAGGCAGCAATCCGCTGGGAACGGCGGGGCCACTCGTTGTTGATGCCAAGTTCAACAGACAGATTGTGGAATTGAATCTGGACCGAGGCCAGTAATAATAGGCACTGGTTGAAAGAATTGAGCTATACTTTAGGTTTAAACTGCCATGTGAAATGTACTGCCATCAGCAGAAAGAAAAGGGACAGAAGTAGGGACCAATGTCTGTCCCCGGCCACAACACCAGTGATTATCGGGAAATTGCCTTAACATTCAGCTAGAATTTGCTTTGTAATGACTGAAATAGCTGAAGATGAGTCCTCCAAGATTGCTATGCTATCAAAAATTTGCTCGTGGAAAACAACATGTTTACATTTGCGAACAGCAGAGGGAACCACCAGCACCCCACTCCCTCTTCAACTTTCAGGCAATAGCTTTTTTCCTTTTTCTTTTTTTTTTATAATTCTTTTTCTAGCAAGACCAAATCCATCAATGTTTACTCTTATAATGTTTAATGTTTGCTCATCTGCTTACCCATAATCCCTCAGCACACATTCCGTCTCCTCCTTGGCCTCTATATTAAGGCGCTGTCGTCATTGACGGATTAACTCCTCAGAGATGATACCGAGCTAAAACATGCTTCTGGACTACGGCTTTCTCAACACCACAATCACAACGTCTCTGGAGTGTTTGTTTGTGTGTGTGAGTGTATGTACGTGCGTGTGTATATATATATATTTTTTAAAGGACTTCAAAACACATTTACCAGAAACAACAGCTGTGTTCAAAGACATATCGCTAGCCACTGACTTTTTGACCTTTTCAGCCCAGAAACAAATGTCTCACATCATGCAATAAAACATATGTTGTTCTTGAGAAGTGCTGTGACAATCAAAACCGAGCAGACGTTTCCACCAACTGCTGATGCTCTTTCAAAGTGCTTCCAAACAAATTAGAGCGTAAACAACAACTTTTGTATGGTTGCTCTCTTAAAACCTATGTATCCCACCTAATTATAATGAAAGGAGTGTTCCGTCTCAGTTAGTCCGTGTCTGATAGGTTGTCATGTGGGTTTTGGCCTCCTCTTGAAAGTGTCCCTTTATCAGTGAATCCACACAGATACTGCTCTGAGCCTCTTGCCAGCTTATCTCCGTTAGACCGTTAATTAGCAGCAAGTGCGGCAATTACACTAAAATATCCTGAGCAACAAAGCCACAGAAGATGGCCCCCTACCTACCCCCACTCCACCTTACCCTGGCCTTAAAACCAGCTCCCACAAATGACAGCAAGGAGAGAGGGGTGTGGAGGAGAAAACGAGGAAGGGAGGTTTTTGAGCAACACAAAGACAGAACTCGGATAAGACTCTGCTGTAGTTTTTTAATTGCTTTGTCTCTCCTGAGAGGAGCCCCAAATCTGGAAGGTTTTAGATTGTGAAGCCTCCTCCTATGTAAGTTTGCAAGTATGCGCATATATTTTCATGAGCACACTTTTACATGCATACAACACCACCGTGATTGAATAGCTATCTGAAATTGACACAAGATTGACACCATGGTTGTCTATGGTGACAGATAGCCTCACATGAACTCAGCTTAGACAGTATCAGCAACACTGCTGGACACAACTTTTAAAGACACATGAATTGGCTGTGTGTGAGAAGGCTCAGTTATACAGACTCTCTTTGTTGTATGTAATGTGTAACATTTTATGTTCCAGCATTGTGAATTTGAGGCTTTTGGGAAGTGTTAAACTATCCCCATTCAAATGTTTTAAATCTAAATTTGTCCGTGGTTAAATCAACTCTACATGCTCTATACTTAAATATTGATTGGCAGTTCCATGTGAGGTATCCGACGGTATTTAAACAGCTGTGAATGCTCTGCTCCGGGGAAATACTGTAAGAACTCAAATTTCCGATCTTCCTCCTTTGGTAAACATGGGTGTTTACCGACGTCACATTTGAAGATCCATCGGCATGAAGTTCAAATGGCACTCTTAGTGCTGTCGGGCTGTTTATACAACAGCAGAGGACCAATGAGACATTATCTATTAGTAATCAATCAGTATCACTTCAGAAAAATATCTTATTCATCGTTCAGTTGTAGTAAACTCGACCCCCTCACGAAGATATGCCAATATGCTAAAATCATGACTTCCAAACAGCAGTCCACAAACCAATGGGTGACTTAACGGTGACTACATCCACTCCTTATGTACACTCTATGGGAACAACATCACAGTACAGCTCCAGCTGCCATCCATCCAAGGATTTGAATCATTTGACACATTAGTGCTGATTTTAACTTGCAGCAGGAGCAGTTCCAAAATATATTAAATAGAATTTCCTGAAATCTGAAGCACTCAGCGCTCATTTCTTTTTGCTGAGAGGCTTGCTGGGATGCCTCTCGGCAAAAAGAATAATAATGATGAACTGGTAAGTGCGCAAACTATGTTGCTTTGCAACAACTTGCATTGCTCTTAATATTTTCTGCTTTATATACAAACTAATAGAGATATTTTTAAGGGTTAACTCGGATGTTTTGTAGCTAATCAACGTCCAAATCCGTTTTCCATCATAATGTTGTTTATTGTTGCTTTTTATATACATGCAATAAGGAAAGCTAAGCCCACGCATTATTAATCAACATGTATTATTATTAGTTATTCTCAGCCGCATATTGCCGTTTGTCGTGTGTTGAGGGTGTGTGTATGTGTGTGTCAGTGCAGCACAACAAGGAGATCGATAGTCTCAACAAAGCCAGGTCTTTTATTGTATATGTTTGCATAGCCTACAATCTATTTATTATTTTTTTCAAAAGCATATGAGCTCATTTTAATCTCCGTAAATCATTTGATGGGATTATTTTGTAGCAGTTTCCTTATAATTCAAGCAATATGTCTGTCCTCATCTCTCATTGGACAATAATAGCAAAGCAAACGGCAATAGAAGTAAATAATGAAAGTATGAGGAACACTTACCATCAGACTGCAAGGAAAATGTATTCACATCAATCTAAAACTTGATGGAAAAAGGAATATAAATAACAACACAAGGACATTTTGGCAGCACTCCCACTGTGGCGTTGATTCTAGGTTTGAATGAGGATGAAGGGAACTAATCAGTGCAGCGGTGTTGCATTTAGGAATAGTATTTAGGAAAAGATTGATGTCATACATTAGTTCAGGGTTAAGCATGTAGAGTAGAGTTTTAGGGGAGAGTAGTCACAGTAGTCAATTAAGATGTACTAAAGTACAGTCTGACATGTACAGTGGCTGAATGCAAACATATAGATCATATTTCCTGCATATGCAAGTATATCTAAAGCCCCCAGGTGTGGCTGGTTCTCCTGACATCCGCTATCGGCTGCTCTGTGAACAGCTGACAAGACGTCAACCAGGAAAACTGGTAACCATCTGGCGTCATGGGGGATCCAGTTGTCCTCCAATAGCATTCATTCATCAGAGCCCAAGGGAAAAGTAGAAGCGCAAATTAGGATGTAGCACATAATCCTAAAGGTCCTTGCACTGTTGCAGATTCACTTTTAATTGTGGAGGCAGTCGGTAATGTACTTCAAACAACATGTGGCAGAGTGTTTGTATACTAGTTAGGAAGACATTTAACAGGCAGTCGTGAAAAGCTTTTTGAACTTTATATTCTTCAAAACTACAGTAAACATCTGGAAGAATTCAAAGTCTCAACATTTTAAGAGTAGTACAGTGTCTTTTGCTACTAGCCCTGTCCAGCTGTATCAATGGTGTGCTTTCCTGGCACTACTGAAGCCCTGAGTGTTAGTTTTAATGTTTTGGATGTGGTCACTTGTTCAATCTTGCTTGTCCTCTACTGTTATACTTGTTTTGCTTTCTGCCATGTGTCTTGGGTAACACTCACTGCCATGGCGTGTCCCTTTAGACAGAGAGTGGACAGACAACAATAACGTGACACCGTTTTTAACTGGGACACATTCCAAAGTTTCAGATGCATGCACACTTAGCGGCATGTGGAGGAAAGAAATTGGACAACAAAAGATGAACTTAAGGCTCTTCTGCATGTGTTCTGCATTTAATCCATTTCCTAAAAGACTGTAATCATGACCTTTTGTGGATCCTACAGCTCTCCCTCTTCAGTTACAGTGCTCTCCAGCCCCGTGTCTGCACATTAATTTGCACTTATGAGAATCAAACCTTTTTATAACTGAAGGTCACACCATTATCCCTCGCAGACATAAACCAAATATGCACATACTGTAACATCTGCAGACTGTGGGAGCGAGAGAGCGAGAGAGAGAGATGTGACATTACCGTCTTTGCCACTGATGAAACCCAAATGCCGGGAACCAGGCTCGGATATCCAAGAAGGAGTTAAAAGCTCACATCTCTAAACTGCTTTAGGTTAAAGATTGAAAATAGATCTTCTCAACAGCGGCTGTGAGAGATACACGCCCTATTTTGCGGAATTTTGCGGCGAGGCAGGCAAAGAGAGAGGGCTGTGAGAAAAGGAACAAGGGTGCCACATCCATTTGTAACTCCCGCTGTGATGTCAGGATGCTGGCGGGGGCTCGTCAACTGTGCACGGTGACGTTGATGGATGCATGTGAGCGCTCTGACTTTATATCCCCAAGAGTCATCTGTGAAGATCTGTATGTTGTCCTTCCTTTATGAACCCATAGCTGAAAGACAGAGACAGCAAGGGTGGGAAAGATGAGAGTGACAACCATAAGAGCAAAGGTGAGAGTGGAGTGGGGAATAAAGTAGCAGGTCAGAGAAAGAAAGAAGTCTTTCAGGGAAGTGGTGAAAGGAAAGGAGAAGGAGTGGCGTGACCATTCCAAAGAAAGTCAGACGGATAATGAGCATAAGTTTATTTCTGCCTGTACTGGAACTTTTTCCCTCAATTCTGTTTAAATATTAAAGGTTTGTAATTAAAAGGTGACAGAGTGGGACGCCTAAGGAGGCTCAGGCTTTATTGACCGCCGAGTGACAAAGTATCACTCGCTGACTAGCAGCCCGCATCAAAGGGGCTGGCTCGGGGATCTCGATGCAAGCGCATCTGGATGTGGACATGTTTTCATCTGTTTACATCCCAGCAAGAGCTCCGCCAGCCTCCGGATTTGAGGCAAGGGCCCACCATGGCAGATATGTATTTCTGAGCGTTTATGTATTGCTTAATTTGTTTCAGTCCTCCACACGGGATTGAACTCTTGCTGAGAGATAACTGGCAGACAAGAAGTCAGTTTACAGCACTTTATGGTAGCGTGTAGCGCAGTGGTGATTCCTCTCCCACTGCAGACAGTATTTGTATTGTTGTATAACACACAGGGACATTATTCACTGTGTTTGGCCATTCTGTATGTCATCTGAATGCCCAAGTTGTTTATCATTGTCTCTCAAGTGTGTCAGCATTTCAATGCACACTTGAAAAAGGCTGCAATGCCATTGCTGTGGCCAAATGCACAACAGCAGACACACACAAGATGTGTGGCGTGTCAAGTCGGCATATACCCCCCCCCCCGAACAAGAGGTACAATCATTGATCCAGCAACACATGAACAAACGCGACCACTGAGAGAAATGTCTGCTCTCTCTCAGCTGTCCATTGCTGCAAAGCGGTGGCTTGTGAAGTTGTGAAGGAGGCAGGGATATTGTATTTGGTCCTAGCCTTCATAAATCATACATGCCTCTGAGTAAATTCACAGTGCCACAGATTTAATAAGAGCCATGCTGGCAGGCTAAGGCAGTCTATGTGCCTCACATATATACCAGTGTAAGCGAGATCATTATGGTAAATTCTCAGAGGGAGGCGAACTTTAATAACTGCTCAAAATAAATCAAGAGGCAATATGAGAATTGACAGGCGTTTCTCCCCCCCTAGACTTCAGGTAGAGTGTAAAATTGAAACAACACCAAGCATCAGAACATCTCAAGTAATATTGCTTCTTGAGGGAGATTCTGATTACGGAGGTTAGAATATTATGTGCCACTGCTTTGGGCAATCATGTCGGCACTGCTACCGTGCTACCATTGCAATCAATCACAGTTTATGGTAATGACTCAAGAGGAAATCATTGACACCTATGCATCCGGAACACGGCGTCAGCGGGCATATTCGCCGCCGACGCCTCAGCTCGTTACACGCTTTGCTCGTTAGAGAATTCTGGAGCGACATGTGTGATTCTGAGAGAAGATGTAAATCTGAGGCAACAGAACACAGATGACCTTTCTGAACAAAATCAGAGCTGACCTTAGTGTGTGAATGCTAATGGAAGCAATGACTGATACAGTTTCAAAGTGCCGTTGTGGCCAGAGTTGGAGAGTATCTTAGCCTGCAGGATTCCACTGATGCATGTTCAGGTACACGCCTCAAGTGCCTGTTCATGCCTCGGGTATCCTGCATAAGAAATGCAATACATGTTTGCTTTTTGTTACCGAATATGAACAGTTGTTTAACCTTCAAATAGTATGATGGATACAACTCCTGTAAAGGTGTGTTCTATCATCATTCTGTTGAAATGAAATGACGAATATTCCAGCATTAAAATAAGAGGATCTGATTTACATTTAAATACAGTAAGTAGATGAGTGGATAAGGTGTCATACTGTGCTGCTTAATTATTAATTTAATTTCATGAATCAAGTTGTATAATAGGACACACGCGTGTTGAGTTTGTTAGTTTATTAGTTTGTTGTTTCATAGGATTATGGTCCATTAGGGAACACGCTATTGTGTGCAAAGTCTCTCTCTCTCTCTCCCTCTCTCTATCTCTCTCCCCACCCCGCAGGGCCCATGCAGGTGACACCCTTGATCCTGCCAGCTGCGGCGTGTGGGTGGACGTGGCTGTGGTCGGTCGCTGATTGGTGCCATGGGGGATAAGAGGCTAGGGAAGCCAGACAGACATCAATGTGTGTGTGCGTGTGTGCGTGTGTCGGTGTTGTTCGCTATTCTAGCATTGTGTGTCGGTGGCCGACCATTCTGTGCGATTCCTATTGTTGCCTTACACGGTTGTTTTATTTATCGTATATAGTACCTTTTATAGTACGTAAAACTGATTTACGAACAACATATTAATATGTATAAATATTAATGAAATATTAAACATGTCATGTTTAAAGAAGATCACATCAGCAGTGCCTACTCCTAATGAAACATTAATGACACCTTTTTAATAAATGTTTGTGTTCCTGTACGCACTGTTCCTGTGTTGTTTGTATGGTTGAAAGATAAAAGATTTTGATCATGAGAATGTGTCAAGATGTTTAAATAACGGAAAGGAAAGGAAATGTATGTGCTGACACAATAAATGATGTCAATAATAAGATTCAAAGGTTTGATTTGTCAGTAGTTCAAACATCATGTGTAGTGAAATGAAGACTAGCTTGTGGAGATGTGCTAAAAAGGCTAGCGCAGTAAAGTAATTAGAATAGGAGTAATGTTTGTATGTATTTTTAATATAAGTGGATACAGGCCAATGTGTTGGGTTCTGCAATTTCTCCTCAGTCTAGAAGAAGAAATGTTCACATGCCACAGAGGTTCTTTGGGTTGACTGCACTTGCAGATTGTGGCATTTCGTACCTCTCCCCCTCTCTTTTCTTGTTGCATTGAATTCAGAGAAACTGGCAATTGTCTTGGGAGAGGTTTTTTTTCTCCTTGATATTTTTGGGATACATTTTCTGCAGCAGAACCTTTGTAAGTTTTGCCATTTTGCAATGTGTCTTGGGGCTTTTGCAGAACGAATATCTGTTGTTTATTTACACCAGCTAACTACCACCTGCAGAGTCAGAAACATACTGGCGGAATAGTGAAGAGATGGCAACATCAGTGAGATTAGTAAATCAAGCGGCTTTCTGCAGCAGCACATAAACAGACCACTCAACTGAAGGCCGAGATATATTAATATATAATTTTTCTTTCCGCCTGCTGCATTTCATTCTCAACAGGGCTGCTGAGATTGTTCGCCCTTGCTTTCTGTTTTCCTGCCTGTCCCCATCAACTGGTCTCATTACAAGCTCGCAAAAAAGGAATGGCAAGGAGAAAATAAATAAGATGATAAAGGTCACACTGAAGAGTCAAACATGTTGCAGATATTGTTGGAGTCATCATATACTTGGTACAAATTATTGATTTATGTTTTGGCACGGTTCAGAGAGAATGTTTGCAGTAATACAATCGATCACATACAGGGGTGTCACTCATAATATAAGTCGTTATTCCCTTCTCTAAAACAAGAAAGTACAGGTAACAAAAAGTCCTGACCTGTCATGCTCTCTTATCAACACAGGAAAAGGAAAATAAATAAAGTTATAGCTTATGACTGCTGAGCCCTCAGGGATTTGATGGGAGACCAGACAAGCGACAAACTTCTAGGACTGTCCCTGAAGGTGTTGGGGTGAGCATTAAGCAGGCAGAGTGATGGGCCCTATTTCAGTCTCCGGGAGCTGATAAGGCTGGGATTCTGAATCCCACATTTACAGTCACGCTTATTGAAAAGCAGGGTCACTTCACTCAGACAAGCTCTTCAGATGGAGATGGGAAGCTTGAAGGAAAGCAATGAATTAAGATGGGCCTGTCTTTGTCTCTGGTGGACTAGA